>NW_022196905.1:92347269-92386069 GCF_008632895.1 Mastomys coucha
CACACTGACCTACAAACACAGATCCAGCATGGCTTCTCACACTGACCTACAAACACAGATCCAGCATGGCTTCTCACACTGACCTACCTGACAGTGCCTTCCTCCCTGCCCAGCACAGGGGCATGGAGCACTTTAGGCACTATGCATGTCTTGCCTAGAGACATGGATGTGCATTACCTCCTGGAAGCAGTGCCCTATGGGAACACTTGCTAATCAACACTGTATGGGTTGAAATATGGGTGAGAAGTCACTTTATCATGCACAGAAACCTCTATTTGATATAACAATTTGACCCAGTTTTGACAGTTACATTCCAAACACCAGGCCCTGCCCTGTTCACCTCCCAACTCTATGCTAACCAGCTCAGAAGAGACAAGGTCTCCCTTCAAGATAGATTCTAGCTGGAATTTTAGAAAGACAGAACTATTGAAGATTTGGCTTTATAAGAATTTATGAACTTAATCTGTCTTTAGTCAAACTATCTGTTAAAAGAGCCAATTTTCAAGCACATGGTGACCAAGTTATAAGGTCTCAAAAGTAGTTTCTGAGAAATACAGCAATTTCAAATTCATATTCCACACACCGATCTGGTCTCATGACAGCTACTTTCTGACTAACAGATATACTAACAACTTAGAGAATAATTCTTTTATGTGTTTTTCCTGCATGTATGTGTACCATGCATATGCAGTACCTGTAGGGCTCAGAAGAGGGGGTGTCAGGTGCCCCTGGGACTGGATAGTTGCGAGCCACTATGTGGATACTGGGACTTGAACCCAGTCTTCAAGAACAGCAGCAGCCAGTGCTCTTAACAGCTGAGCCATCCCTCTAGCCCCTAATAGGTTAATAAATATACTTTTAAGTTTCATTAAAAATTATTGATTTGGGGGCCAGTGAGATGGCTTGTGAAGACACTTACCACTAAGCCCAACAACCTGAGTTCAATCCCCAGGTCTTACATGGTAGGAGAGCGCTAGCTTCTGAAGTTCGTCATCTGACCTTCACATACATGTGACATGTATAAGTCACCTCCCCTGCCCCAAACAAGATGTAATGAAAGAAATTTACATCTGTACTAACAATTTTAGAAAGAGAACTTTTAAACTTACCCCTCTGCTATCTTGGGCCTACATAAGTTGTTGTTGTTGTTGTTATAACATGGGAGTCCCCTCTATCATTTTCCCCTCTATAAAAGACCACAAGTAGAAACATAGCTGATGCTGAAAAAATGAAATGTCTAAGGACTGACTGGAGTTTTCAAGTCGGAAAACTCAGAATAACATCTCAGGGTCATCAGTCCTCGGCCGGCACGCAGCTGACTTCTATTTTGTTAATTTTACTTTTTATCCATCAGTGTTTCCTGTTGATGGCTGCGGGAAAGCAAGGCGGCAGGGATGCTCTGGCTGAAGAGGGGAGGTGGCTGCTGTTAGGTGACTGAAACCATTTAGCTATTAGCTTTACCCTCACATCCTCCCCAGGCCAGGGTAATGCTCTTCTTAACACACTTATCTTGGGTCCTTTCCCCCGTGGAGAAGAAATTGTGCATTTAGGACAAAGAAGGCAGTTAATTCTGTGAAGAGAATAACCGAGCATTTAATCTTTGATTAGTCTGTCAAAAAGATAAAAGATCTTTGCTAACTAATTTTAATAAGTGCCACATGGACTCTCTTTCAGACTATAAATTACAGCCTATATGGCTGTCAAAAGCAGCGACTTAGAAGCAGTGAAGGCTATTTTTAAAGGCAGCTGGAGAGCTTAAAGTGATAGCCTGAGGTCTACTGGGGACCAGCCTAGGGAGAAGAAAGCAGCTACCATATACAACAATAATCTTTAAAGGAAAAAAAAGATTCTTCTCCAGTCTCAGTTGATAAATAAGTGACTGCGGCTTTGCTCTCACTGAACACTAATCTCAATCAGTTTTGCGTCTACCAGATGGCATCAAGCATGATGATCGGTAATAGCTCTGAACACTGGCCGCTGTGACACCTTCCAGCAAAAGCTGGTAAAAGCTTAATTGTTCCTCAGAGGAGCGAGGAGAGTCAGAGAATGAGGGGATGATGAACGTCACCGGGAAGAGGGTGTCGCTTGCACCACTTGCTTCTGCAAATGCTTTTATAATTTGTTAATCGCAGGCTTTGTGACCATGGGACTTGTGAAGTGTGCAAACTGGCAGATTTTAGATCCTGTCCCAAAGACTACTGGGACACATCAATTTGTGCCTACTATACAAAGGGAATAGTGTGGAGCTTTCCCAGCATGCTCGTTGGTTTCCTTGAGGCCCAGTGGAGGACAGCTGTGACAGTCTTTGTATGAGGAAAGGTTCCTGCGTATTGTGAGGAAATGAGGCCGAGATGGGAAAGCACTCAGCCATGGATCTGGAGCAGAAATCATGGCTGCGAATGTCTGTGCTGAGCCCCCGCGGGATGCTCAGTGCTGAGGCTGGCGGTCGTAGGCCTATGCGCTGTAATCTGGTGATCTCAGAGGGTCTGTGGAAGGCTCCAGCCCTGCAGTTCAGGTTCACCCTTGGGGCTTTGTGCTCTGTTAACTGCAAGCATTTGTTAGTAGCCACTTAGGCCATGGTATGAATGGGTTTACTGTATTATTTATTTATTTACTTGTTTATTTATAGATAGGGGCTCTCTATGTAGCCCAGACTGGCCAGGAACTTACTATGTAGCCCAGGCTGACCTCGAATTCAGATATCCATCTGCTTCTGCCTTCAGGCTTTAAAGGCATATGCCACCGTGCCTGGCTTGGGTGTTTTTTGGAAGAGCAGGTGATATTCAAAAGACAAAGAGCATGGCTGCTTCCCACTGTCCCCTGAGGACTGGCAGGGTTGTGTAAGTACTTGCAGATCCTGGGGGACAGGGTGTTAAAGAAAGGTCTTGGGCCCAGAGAAATGATATTTTTTCTGAAACTTCCATTTTCACAGGGCAGCCTGATATGCATATGGGCACACAGGAGGTCATGCTAGGGTCAATGTTAAGGGAACTATTCCACACACAGCCTACCTATATTGCCATTTTCACCAAGGAAGCAATAAATAAGGCATCCTCTTCAAAGCAACCATGTGGCACCCTGTTCATTCTCAGCAAGGCTTTATGACACGTGAAATATGGTATCTCAAGCAGCAAAAGAAATAAAGTTCAGAGTATGAGGAAGAGATGAGCACCGGAAAGGGAGGAGGGCTGGAGGGAGGGAGGCAGGGGGAATGCAAAAGGATTTACGAGGGAGGAAAGGGTCCTTAAAACAAAAAGCTGCCCTCAGCATACTGACGTGACACAGCACTACATCATCAGCCAGCTCCACCATTATTTTGATATGGATTAGGAAGATTTAAAGCAGGGATGTACCAGAGCACATGAAGCTCCATTCCTGCTCCACTTACCTAGGAAGGCGGCCATGTTCATCACTTGACTGAACACACAGCTCGCAGGAGGGTCGTCACCTGCAAAACTGGAAGAAGGCAAAGCCTTAGGGTCCGGGTGTCCAAGTCTGTGACTTGATGATTCTGACATGCACTTTCCAGGTCAGGCAGAATCAGAGTTACCTGATGTACGGCGCATGTTTCGCACCCGATTTCCTAGATGACAAAGCACAGAGGCACAGATTAAGACAATGTCGATGGTAACTCTGGGGGAACAGCGAATGAATTTCTTTAGAGGAAATCTTTACCTTGCAGCTGAATTTAATGGCAAAATTTTGTCATCTTCTACGGCTATAAAGTACCTAGCAAGAGAGAATGGGTAGTTTATAAAACAAATTTAAAACAAACAAAACCTTAAGAATTGGGTTTCAGTTGGGTTAAATATCTAATTTATCTATGTCATGTCATATCTATTATTTTCTAACTAAGAAAACACTCTTTAGGTAGGTATGTTTGCACACATACAACTGTATTTCTAATATTTGGGAATATGGAGGCAGTGAGATCAGGAATTCAAGATCATCTTCAGCTACATAGGGAGTGCAAAACTAGCCTGGGCTACATGAGACTCTCTCAAAAACCAACCAACCAACCAACCAACCAACCAACCAACCAGCCAACCAGAAAACAGAAAAAGATCTTTGACTACATTTATTTTTCTTTTGGGTCAGGATCTCACTATGGCATTGGCTGACCTAGAATTTGTTCTGTAGCTCAGGCTAGTCTAAGACTTACAATCCCTCTCTTTCAGCCAAGTGCTGGGATTACAGGTGTGCACCACCACAACCACGTCAATTGAATTCTTTACCAATAGATCACTCATGCTTTAAAGCTAAATGCCAGGATTAATGGTTCATTGAGTATCAGGACCTGGAGAGACAGCTCAACAGTTAAGAGCATGTGCTGTTCTTCCAGAGGACCTGAGTTCAGTTCTCAGCACTGGTGCCAGGTAGCTCAAAGCTCCTGTGACTCCAGCTCCAGCGGCTTCTGATGGCTCCAGCCTTCACAGGCATCTATCTACACTCACATGCGCATACCACACAGAGGTGTATACGTGATTTAAAAAGAAACTCCTTACAAGAGTTAATTTTGAAGAGATTCCAAACTAGCAGTGACACTTATAATCTGAAAACTTGGTGGTGGGGGTAGACCTTATAACTTTAATATCATTTCTTAGGAATATATGGCCTCAATTCTCCCTTTTCTATTTGTTTGTTTATTTGGTTTGGTTTAGTTTTCCCGCTTCTGGTAATCAAGGCTTACCTTGAATGGTTTGAATGAGAATGAATACCTGGTCCCCAGTTGGTGGAACTGTTTGGGAAGGATTGGAGGTGTGATCTTATTGAGGGTGGTATTGCTGTGGGGTGGGCTTTAAGGTTCAAAGACTTACATCATTTCCTCTGCTTCCTGCTTGCAGATCAAGATGTGAGCTCTTGGCTTTTCCAGCCACCATGTCTTCCCTCTACAATCATGGACTCTAACCCCCTAGAACTGGAAGCCCCAGACCAAATGCTTTCTTTTTTAATAAGTTGCCTTGGCCACAGGGTTTTATCACAGCAATAGAACAGAAGCTAAGACAGAGTCTGTGGACTTTTATGTGCTAGCGAAGTGCTCTCCCATTGGCCACTGCCCCATGCCAGTGACATCATTCTTCATGAGTTTTCTTGAGACAAATATTGGCTGAATCATCAACTAGGGGAAGTTTTTCTGTGGTAAGCCGGGTCTTCTGGCACAGTGATAACTATTTTATAACTATCTTGTCGTAACTAGATTATAAATGGAGTCCATAACACATCAGTGTCAAATGAAGAAAATATTGCAAATATTAACTTACATAACCAGTTTTCAAGATTCATTATAGTGGTACAAGCCAGTCATTCCAGGACCGGCTCCGTACCAGCCTTTAGAGTGGAACTCTGTGTAAACAAAAAGCTTCACAAGAAGTGTGTGGTGGTACATGCCTGTAATTTCAGCACTCAGGAAGACTGTTGCAAGTTCAAGGCCAGCCTAGTCTACACAGCAAGACCTGTCTTGGAGGGGGTTACGGGTTAAGGGAAAGAGAGAGGAAAAGAAGACAAAACCAGTCTTCTTCATTACCTATTTTTGAATAATTTATTATTCAATTTTGTTATTGATAATAAAGGATGATAAAAATGGAGACTTTAGTAAGGTTGAATCAGTATTATATTTACTTTTAAAAACATCATTTACTATATATAATGTTACTTATAAGTACACTTATATAAATGTGTCATAGTACCAAAACTTGGATTTTTTTCTGTATTACTCTTGAATGTTTAAATCATTAACTGAAATATACTTACACTATCCACAAGCCAGCTGAAGTAAACAAAGTAAACACAAGAGGTAGAAAGAGCCACACGCTGCATTTCTTCCCATCCATGCCTGTACCGCTGAAATCAAATGAACAGGTATTAATAGTGCAAGCAAAAATCCACCTAACTCTTTCAAGATGGAGAGTCCAACTGGGAAGAAAAAAAAAACCCATGTATTTTATAAAATCATGATTCAACTCTGTTACTATTGCTTGGTACTAGCTTAGAGATTCCAGATCTTACCTGTGGCCCAGTGGGAGGTTTTTCATGAAAATGTACAGCTTTACATCCTCAGTGATGTATTTAAGAAGAGACAAAGAACTTCGTAATATGGAATGTGGAAGGGCAGGATACCAGAGTACTTTTAGAGATACCATTAAAATTAATGGCGCGCCAAGCTGCCGGATGCCTTGATGATAGCCATGTGTGTCGCAGTAGGCCCGGTGCCCCCACCTCTGTGATGCCCCCCAAGAAGCAGGCTCAGGCTGGAGACAGCAAGAAGGCTGAAGAAGAAGGAGAAGATCATCGAGGACAAAACTTCTGGACTAAAGAATAAGAAAGGAGCAAAGCAACTTATTTATTTATTTATTAAGGCTGTTACTCATCAAGTGAAATTTGGTCACCAGAATCCACGTCAGGTAGCACAAAGTGAAGCTGGCAAGAAATTGAAGAAAGATGACAAGAAGAAAGAACTACAAGAACTAAATGAGTTGTTCAGACCTGTAGTTGCTGCACAAAAAATAAGCAAAAGTGCAGATCCCAAAACTGTGGTGTGTGCATTCTTCAAACAGGGACAATGTACTAAAGGAGATAAATGTAAGTTCTCTCATGACCTCACTTTGGAGAGAAAATGTGAAAAACAAAGTGTTTACATTGATGCAAGAGATGAAAAAACTTGAAAAAGATACTATGGATAATTGGGATGAGAGAAAGCTGGAATAAGTAGTAAACAAGAAGCACAGTGAGGCGGAAAAGAGAAAGAAAACAAAGTCAAGTAGTGTGCAGACATTTTCCTGAAGCTATTGAAATAACAGGTATGGCTGGTTTTGGGTGTGTCCTGGAGGTGGGGACAATTGCATGTATCTCCATGCACTTCCTCCTGGATTTGTGCTAAAGAAAGACAAAAAGAAAGAAGAGAAAGAAGACGAAATCTCACTAGAAGATCTAATTGAAAGAGAGCATTCTGCCCCAGGTCCAAATGTTACCAAAATCACTCTAGAATCTTTTCTTGAGTGGAAGAAAAGGAAAAGACAAGAAAAGATTGATAAACTTGAACAAGATATGAGAGGCAGAAAGCTGACTTCAAAGAAGGGAAAGCACTGGTGATCAGTGGTCCTGAGGTATTTGAATTTCGTCCTGAGCTGCTGAATGATGGTGATGAGGAGGAAGCAGACGATACCCGTTACATTCAGGGAACAGGTGGTGATGAGGTTGATGATTCTATGGGTGTAAATGACATAGATATAAGCCTGTACATCCCAAGAGATGTAGAAGAGACAGGTATCACTGTGGCCAGTCTTGAAAGATTCAGCACATATGCATCAGATAAAGACAAGAACAAATTAAGTGAAGCTTCCGGAGGTCTGGCTGAAAATAGTGAAAGAAGTGGTTTGGACAAGGACAGCGGAGGGGGAGGACAGGAAAATGGACCCATCGATGCTGTTCCTGTTGATGGAAACCTGTTCACTGGCCAAGATCTGGATGAACTCAAAGAAGAATTAAACACTGTTGATTTAGAGGAATGATAAGAAGGAGGAAAATTAGGTCATCTCAATATGATCAACATGAACTGAGATTGACAATGTTAATTGTTTGGTCCCCTAGAATGAACAATACGTTTATTTCCCCATGATGATTCTGGAGGGATTCTGTCCTCCACAAAAGGAATACTATCCCTGTGTCTTCTCTTCTGACTTTGACTACATCTCATAGGAAGTTCAGAGTAGTTGGTGGTAAATTAAAAATGGTCATTACAGAAGATGATTGTTGTTATAACTGTCCACTCATGTTGGAAGTGTAACCGCTTTTCCAGCTTTTGGTTTTCACTGGGCACGTGTAATTTCTAGGAACAACAAATTCATACTTAAAATACTTGTGTTTGATGCAGTTTCTAATGACTGGTTTCCTTTCCTTTGTATTTATATGTGTTAGAGACTGCCTGAAAGGTGAGCATTGTACTTGATAAAGGAAACTGCATATGCAGATTTCAGTATTATACATCTGTGGACAATTAGGTGGACACTGAGTATGTGACTTATCAACCCAACAGGGTCAGCGGCAGTGCCCTGTATTAAAGCTATTTGAAGTTCTCCCTTTTTTTTTGCCGATAAAGTTGTAAATAAAACCATCATACATCCATAAAAAAATTAATGGCCTGATGAATCTTACATGTGCTTAAGTCTGTGGAAGAGTGAGAAACAAATGGCTACTAAATAAACTAGCAATTCAGGGGAAATGACAGGTGTTTTGCAAATCTGGACTTTCCTGTATCTATTATTGAGCAGTTCTAGTAGATTCTCAAGACAAATAAATACTTTGCAGACAATGCTTTCTAATAGCTCCAATAAGCACATAGGCAAAGTCACAGACATTGGGTATTGGGGAATGTCTTAACTTCATTTTCTGCTGCCATGATAAGATTCCCCGACACTTAGCTCCAACCAGCACACTGGCAAAATCGTTAATACCCAAAGGCATTGGGTATTAGGGAGTATCTCAGCTTCATTTCCTGCTGTTGTGATAAGATATTTCAATACGAGCAACTTAGGGGAGAAAAACTCCCGGTTCCAGGTTACTGTTCATCATTATGGAGAAGTCACAGCGGCAAGAGTCAGAGAGAACTGATCACACCACATTATCATCATGAGCAGACAGTAGTGTGAATTAACACACACACACACACACACACACACACACACACACACACGTGCTCACCCTGCTCTCCCTTTCATTCAGCCCAGGGCCAAATTTATGAAACTGTGCTGGTCACATTCAGGGTGGGTCTTCCTTCCCTCCTCAACTGACCCAAGGAAGAAACTCTCACAGGCCAGCACAATCTGGATAGCTCCCCACCGATGCTCTCACCACAGGTGATTCTGAATTGTGTCAACTTCACAATAAAACACTAGCCGTCACAGGGATACCGCATTTTTTAAAAGACAGTGTAGTGTGTGTCTCCCCACAACCAGGGATCATCAGCAGATAAGGTCAACAAGGTCAGTGAGAGCAGAGACAACTAGCAGGATGGTGTGTGTGTGTGTGTGTGTGTGTGTGTGTGTGTGTGTGTGGTGGGGAGGGGGCAAGTGTTTGGAAGCCCAGTGAGTACATATGGTGAATAATCACACCAGGACCGGCTATCAAGGGGCAGATCAACTTTACTTAGGGTGATTCAGGCTTATAAAGTTTTGGGGGACTGAGGGGTAGGAACATCCAAGGTGGGCAAAGGTCACTGGCAAAAATGCCTCATTAGCATGGGGAAACACTTCAGAAATCTCAGGTACTAGCCAAATAGGTTTTATCAGGAGAAAGGGGATTGATCCTGTAATCAGTCTAAGGCTATGTGACATTCCTCAGGTTGAAGCATCTGTGGGGACTTAGAATTCCCCAAACAGGGTCAGAGATGGAGAAGCCCCAATAAGGAAGAGTCAAGTATCTGTAAGAACCAGAGCCTCCATCCCTTACAAACTGGGATGATTACAGGGTTGAAGCAGGGTGTGGAGAAAGAGGGTGAAAAGCTTCCCTTTTGACTCAGGATTGGCTGTTGCTAAGGTGAAAAATGGTCCGCTGGGTAGTGGTGGCACATGCCGTTAATCCTAGCCTTCAGGAGTCAGAGACAGGTGGATCTCTGGGAGTTTGAGGCCAGCCTGGACTCTAGAGTGATTTCTAGGACAGCCAGGGCTACACAGAGAAACCCTGTCTCGAAAAACAAAAGTCCAGGTGACCAAAAAGCATCTCTTATGGACAGTCAATATCAAGGGTCTTCAGGGGTGGGATGGGGCAGGAATCCAGGCTTTTGTTCTGGAATGCTAATTACTGTGGTTTATGGAAACTGCTACAATTGAATCAAAATATAAGAACTTTTCACAGTGAAGTTGGCCATGGCTAACACTCTTGACTTTGACTTCTAGAGATGGGTGGAGAAGTTGCAGTCATGGTCCATGTGGGTATTTCCTGTTGATGGTGTTGACACCCTCATCAGGGGGTTCTTGGAGCAGTCTCTGATGTTGAAGGACAAGGATGCTCTGAAGGAAGGGCCCTCTTCCGTGGCCTCCAAGCCTGTTACTTAGCTACTTTACATCACTGGAGGGAGAAAATGTCATGAAGGGTAGCATCTTTGATGGCTTCCAAGCCTGCCAATGATTATCTAGCTACCTAACATTCTCCCTTCAAACTTTAAGACCTAAAATCATTTAGAATGTGGACATAGAATCAATCTGGGTGATTCTAGATGACACTGGGGGTGTAGAAAGGGCTCACAATCTCCACTCTTAGTTGACTTTCTGAAGGGTGATCAAGGGGACAGGATAGCGCTAGTTCATTCCAGGACCATCTGAGTGTAAACAAACTGTAAAGAGTAGATAAAATTAAGGCAGTAGCCAAGAACACAAGGTTTAGAGTTTGGCAGCTTCAGTGCTAAAATCATAACAGATGTAATCCAAGTTCACTATGAAGACTTTTTACCATTGGGATGGGGATGCTGACATGACCTCAGTCTGATTTTGTAGAGCAAAGGAAACAAAAACAAAATTATCAGGAATATAAAAGGAGCAATACGCTCATTGCTAAGAAAGGATGAGAGCCCTCTACTGGATTATAGCCAGGGAGGCTGAGGTTACCCACTGCGCTTGTCAGCCGCCCATCAGGCATGGGCTGGTCTACTCTTTGTCTTTTATTATCACCAATAATCTTACTTTTGGTGATGCTTTCTTACTGTGCATTTAAGACCATGCAGGAGGCCAAACGTAATCATTTCCTTCTTTTGTTAAGGCTAGTTGCAGGCCTGGCCCTCAGGAGTTCTTAGGAGGAGCTCCTGGCTCCTGAGGCCTTTCTGTTTCCAGTGCTTTCCTGACTGTGATGATAGTCAGAGGCCTGCTTGGCAACGGCCTCAGTTGGAAGTTAAGTGTTCCTCTGTGGTGACCTTCTTCTTTATAGAATGGATGCTGGGTAGACTCTACCTGGTGAGGTCATCGTGGCCTCTCCCAACGAAAGAAGAATCACCAGGAATATGGGTCATTCTGAGGGATGTCTCCTAGTCCCTGAGATGTATGTAGTTGGCTTTGAAGGACATGGGGCAACGTGTCTGTTTTAATCTCTTTTCTACATTAGGGTAGCTTCCAAGTATGTTTATGAAATAGTGAGACATCAGTTACACCAATCTGGTATAGTTAGTGTATAATACTTAAAGCTTAGGCATGACTTAAATGCTTCTAAATAATGTTTGCTTAGCCACCTGGCTCTTGTCTTCCACATGTCTCATGTAACTTAATTGGAACTTTTGGGACTTGCTTGGGCCTTCCAGTTTTCCTTCCCATTCTGGAAAAAACATCTGTCGCCTTAATCTCCTAACCCAAAACCATCTTTACTAAAAGCATTTCAATTCTTACAGCTTTCTAACATCTCCTTTTTCCCCCTCTTACTGAATTCCTTTTATTTTTTTCTTAATGCCTTAAGACACAGTAACATTATCAAGTAAGCTTATTATCATGTTAAAAAACAATTGAATTCAAACTACGTACATACCATAACCTAATTAAGTTAATATCACCCCAGTAAGCATACTGTCAGACTATGAGACTTTGTAAGTTCTCAGGCAAATCCCATAGAAAACAGGACAATCAAACATCTTTTTGTGTTTTTCATGGTCCAAAGAAAGATCTACCACTGCTATGCTTTGGGTTCTGAATGAGTCCAAGCAGCAGACAGAGATGTAAGAAGCAGATACAAACATCTTCAAATCGATGTTACAACATTTCAGCAGAAATCAAGGAGGGAACCCTGTTAAAATGTGATGATGGAGTCATCCACTGGGGATTTTTAGGCAGAGAAACTTCCTTGGCCTTTCGCTCCACGGGCATTTTATGTCATGTAAATGCAGAAACATTTTTAGTTGTTCTCAAAGGCACAATGCTTTCAATTTGAGCTGTTTTGTTCTATTTTCAACCTGTTACAGAGTCAAGGAGTGCTGTGACCCAGGGCAGGGGAGTTTGAAAGATGCTTAGTGCTAAATCATCTTGAGTCTGAAGTGAGAGGGTCAAATCCTAGTTCCTTGGTGAGCTTAAACAGCACAGACAATTTACGAAGATAATACAAAGGGCATTTGTTTCTCTGCATAACTGGAGATAGCTGATGGCAGTTTTCTAAGGGACCAGGGAAGATAGAGGAGGAAGCCAGCAGTGTGGGTGGAGCAGAAAACTGGCTGTTTAGAGCCCAGCAGGCTTTCCCACCCATCTCTAGAAGCTAGAGTTGGGACTGTCAGCCATGGCCAATTTCATCCTGAAAAGTTCTTATGTTTTGGTTGAATGGTAGCAATTTCCAGAAACCACAGTAATTAGCATCCCAGGACTAAAGCCTGGATTCCTGTCCAACTCAGCCCTGCAGACCCCAGAGAAAAGAAATGGTTACTGGTCATCTGATGCTCTCTTATTCACAGCTCACTATCTGTTTGCTACTAACAATGGCTAATCTAGGCACATGTACACACAGATACAAACACAGGCACACATAAACAGACACACACACAGACACAGGCACAGGTACAGACACACACACACATAAACACACAGACACACACACACATAAACAGATACACACACACATAACAGACACACACACACATAAACAGGCACACATACACATACACATAAATACCCAGACACACACAGACACAGACACACATACAAATAGACACACAAATACTCACAAACAGTCACACACAAACACAGTCACACACAAACACAGACACACACAAAGACAGACACACACACAGACACACACACCAACATAGACATGCACACATGCAGACATACACACAAAGAGACACAGACACAAACAGATACACACACACACACACAAAGACAGACACAGACAGACAGACAGACAGACACACACACACACACACACACACACACCACAAAGGAAGTTTTTCACCCTCCTTGCCCATGCCCCACTTCTGCTTTTAGTCATCCCCGTTTGTAAGTGCACGGAAGCTCTGCTTCTTATAGAAGTCTTCCCTTCTGAGGTTCCCTCCAATAAAGACTTGCACTGTCTTAAAAATGTGGTGTCACCATAATGGCTAGAGTTTTGCTGTCATATTAACACAATGAAGAATTACCTGGGGTGGGAATATCAACGGGAAATTCTCTGAAGCATGCTACCCTGTGATTGTGCCTGTGAGATTCTCTGTGAGTTCAAGGTCAGCCTGGCTTACATAGTAAGTTCCAGGTCAGTCAGAGCTACAGAGCTACACAGTGAAACACTGTCCAGAGAGAGAGAGAGAGAGAGAGAGAGAGAGAGAGAGAGAGAGAGAGAGAGAGAGACTGAGAGACAGAGAGAGAGACTAACTTAGAAGAGTTTAAGTATACACAACTCTAAACAACTACTTACTTAAAATTCCTATCAGAATCAAGTTTAGTCATTTTTATAACATATATTTTATAAGTAGAACAGGATTTAAGAAATACAGAATCCTTTTCCTTTAGGCTGAGGGAGTCACAAATTTATTTATAGTAATTATTTACTTAATTATTAATCTAGAGGACTGGATATCATAGGTATGATGTTTTGTATAATGAGTCAAATTAACAGACATTTTAGTTTCTGGCCAGTAAAATATAATCTATGGTTACTATGTCATTTACCCAGTGTTGGGAAAACAGTCTATTTGGAGAAATCTAATAAATATTTGAAGTGCTTCATTTAGTAAAAGGATAAAATGTTTTTGTAAGTCAGTTTTAAAATTTTACCTTTAATCATCCTGTGTGTCTGTGTATGGGAATGTGAGTGTGTGCACAGGTCTCTGCAGAGACCAGAACAGGACATCAGGTCCCTATCAAAGACTAGGACATCAGGTCTCTGTCAAAGACTAGGACATCAGGTCTCTGTCAAAGACTAGGACATCAGGTCCCTATCAAAGACTAGGACATCAGGTCCCTATCAAAGACTAGGACATCAGGTCCCTATCAATCAAAGACTAGAGCAGACTTATGGTGAGTGGATGACTGGTGTGCTCCGAAGCAAACTCAGGTCCTTTGTGTGCAGTGCACTCTCCTGACTGCTCAGTTCTCTCTCCAGCCTTGTAGGCCAGGTTTTATAAATACTAGTAAGATTCCACCACAGTGCTCAGGAACAGCACAGAATCTAGCTTATGACATATTTACTTCTGGAATGTTCCACTTGGATCATGGCTGAGTGTAGATAACTAATATAATGGAAAGTGATACTGGATACGCATTGATACTATTAAAAGCTATGGGATGGCCTGTTGGCCAATAGCTTCCATTTATAGAATTGATACTATTAATATTGAACATTTGCAGAGTATACAATATGAATAATAAGTGTCTATTAATATATGTGGGCCTGTAATAAAGCTATCAATTATACTAAACAGACAAACACACAATTCCATCAGAAGATGTCTGTAAAGGGAGGAAAGAGGAAAAAAGAAACCAAAGGAAGGAAGCAAGGAGGAAGGGAAGGAAGGACAAAAGGAGGAAGGGGAGGAAGGAGGGAAGGAGGAAGGAAGGAGGAAAGAAGGAAGGAGGAAGGGAAGGAAGGAGGGGAGGAAGGAAGGAGGGAAGGAGGAAGGAGGAAGGGGAGGAAGGAGGGGAGGAGGAAGGAAGGGGGAAAGAAGGAAGGAGGAAGGGGAGGAAGGAGGGGAGGAGGAAGGGGAGGAAGGAGGAAAGGGAGGAAAGAGGAAGGGGAGGAAGGAGGAAAGGAGGAAGGGGAGGAAGGAGGGGAGGAGGAAGGGAAGGAAGGACAAAAGGAGGAAGGGGAGGAAGGAGGGAAGGAGGAAGGAGGAAGGAAGGAGGGAAAAGGGGGGAAAAAGGAGGGAGGAGGGAGGAGGAAGCAAGCAGTGACCAGCTCAACAGATCACTGTAGATCTATCACTAGATAGGTCACTTACAGGATGAGTTCACTTGGGATGGTTCCCCTGGAGAGAAAATTAGGCCTTAACCTCAGTTACATCAGAAATTGGCTCCTTGGGCCTGAGTTTAGTTCCTGAAATCTGTAGTTTCCTTGTCTCACCACACAGAGATTGCTGAATTAGACAAAGAGATGGAGAAAGACAACAGAGATCAGATTTCACAGGTGGTCTTTCCTGTGGTAACCACAGGTTCCTGGTGGTTGAGCACCCTTGTAGGGTCATGCTGAGGACTGACAATAGTGTAGGTAAAGAGCTTCACATCCGATCCTTGACCTGGGAGTGCTGTAACTGTAGAGGCTAAGCAGATGGCCCAGTGTGTTAGCACTGCGCTCCCATCTGCAGAGTGGACTCAGAACAACAATACTTTCTTCTCTGGGCATCACTTTTTATAGAAAGACACAGATAGTTTTTCTGGTAGTAACATTTTTTTCTTTATATGTCTTTCCAAAAAATATCTTAACAAATATTTAAGGTTTGCTTTCCTGTGACTCTGTTTTTAGTAATTGGATGCTCTCTACCACTGAACTATATTTTCCTAGTTATTTCTGCACATGGGCAAGGGTCTCCCATGTGCACATACATGTGGAGGCCAGAAGTTGACACCAACATCCTTCTCCATTGCTCTCCACCCTGTTTTCTGAGATAAGGTTTCTCATTAAACCTGGAATTCACTATTTCAGCTAGAGTGGCTGGATAGCTCTAGGGACCCACCATCTCTGAGTCCTCACCCCTACTCCTGCACTAGGATTAGGGTGCATGTCACCATGTCTGGAGTGCTGGGGATCCAAACTCAGGTCCCTAGGTTACATGGCAAGTGCTTTACCCACAGTGCCATCTCCTTAGCCCTTCCCTTATTTTTTTTAATTTTTTTTTTTCTTTTTTGGAGACAATCTCATTATGTAGCCCAGACTGACTCCAACAGTCTTCCTTCCTGAACCTCCCAAGGGCTGTGATCTCAGGTTCTCACCAGGCAGGCAGGGCAAGTTTTGTTATTCTTCACCACGTGTTACTTGTTGCTTTAGATACACCGACCACACCAACGGTTTCTAAATTGTTTTACTTCACTAGTTTAACTCTCCTAGGGCAACTTATGTCTAAATTATAGGAAACATACTTTATACCCTGCCTGAGGTTAGATGAGAATTGCCCTTTCTTACCATGAAGATATGCCATGGGAGCTGTCTATGAACAGTCGCATTATTAGCTTGCAGCAGAACTACCCTGGTGCCTCTCCCAAAACATTTCACGTAGGCTTTGATTTCTTCCTTTTTAAAATGCTTGAAAATCCACACACAGTTGCAAGAAATAATACAGTGAGACCCTGTTTATTCTTCACATTGTCTCCTTACCGGCAATCTCTAGCATACCAGTAAATATCTAACATCTTCAACTAAGAACCAACCGTAATATGGCCTCTCAGCTTCGTTCAGCTCTTACGAGCTTATATTGACCATGAGCTCATTTTGACCTTGTCTACTGCTTTCCCGTGAGTTTTATGTAAATGTCCCACCTCCCTAGATTTGTGTGGTCATACACTTACTGGTCATTTGCATATTTCTCTATAGAAATGCCTACTTAATTTGTTTATGCTTTATTGTACACCAGGTATCACATGCAGGCCCCAGTGCATGCTGGGTAAGCACTCTACCATGGATCTATGTTTATGGTCCCTTTACTTTTTCAATTGTCTTATTGTTCCTCATATGCCCAGGATATTCATCTCCCATCATGTACCCAAATTCTCCAATTATGTAAGTCGCCATCTCTCTGTTGAGAGCATCCTTTGGGGGTACACATGTTTTTAATTTTGATGAAGCCTAATTTGTCAACTTTCTCCTTTGTTGCACAAGTTTTAGTGTCCTAAAACAAAAAAAATCATTGCCAACTCCAGTGTCATGAGGCTTTCTCTCTCTTTCTTCTCATTGTTTTTATAATTTCAAGTCTTCCTGTTTAGGAGTTTGGGTCGTTGTGAGTTCAAAGTATATGGTATAATGTGATTTCCTTTTTTTTATATTAAAGGTCCATAATTATCTGTTTTTAAAAGTATCTCTCACCACTGAATGGCACTTCATAGGATCTGTGTGTATATGTGTGGGGTGTGTCTGTATGTATGTGTGGATGCCCACACCTGTGCATGCATGTGCAGGTGTCAGGTCAGGTGTGTGTATATATGTATGCATGTGTGGATAACCACACCTGTGCATGCATGTACTGGTGTCTGTGTATATGCATACATTGATACCCACATCTGTGTGTCCACGTGCAGCTGTCTGTATGTATGCATGTGTGGATACCCACACCTGTGCATGCACGTGCATGTGCCAGGTGTCTGTGTATATGAATGCATGGATACCCACACCTGTGCATGCATGTCCAGGTGTCAGGTCAGGTGTGTGTATATATGTATGCATACAAAGACACCCACATTTGTGCATGCACGTGCAGATATCAGGTCAGGTATCTGGCTCTTTCACCCTGCCCTTATCCCTGTGAAACAGAGTCAGTCACAGAACCTGGAGCCGACCACCCTCTCTACCCTGACCAGCTGGCCCCCAAGCTCCAGCAATTCTCCTGTCTCTGTTCATACCTAGTGCTGGGTTACAGGTGCACATGACCACATCTGGCTCTTACAGGTGCTGGGACCAAACCCAGGCCCTCACACTTGGGCAGCAAGTACTCTTATGCACAGAGGCATCTGCCATCTCACTTTCTTTTGAGATAGAGTCACATAAAGCCTAAGCTGCCCTCAAACTCACAAGATGCCAGAGGCTAGCTCTGAACTCATTTCCTTCCTCTTGCATCCCTCAACACCTGATATACAGGTAGACGTCATCAGGCCTAGCTTTTTTTTTTTTTTTTTAACAAGGGCTTTTGCAAAGCAAGAAATTCTATTTTTAACGGAGTCTAACTTGCCCAGGTCTGTTTTTATAGGTCCCGCATTTGATGGCAAATCTACAGAACTTCTTGCCTATCATCCCTTGATCTCAGCTTTTTCCTATGTCCTTTTTATTAGAAGGTTTGTGGTTTTATATTGAAATCAGTCATCTGGTTTTTAATCTTTAAAAGCTGTGAGTCTCCACTGTCTTATTGAAATTGGTTAGATCCTAAACAGCTATAAATTATTTTGGTAAGACTTGAGGAGCATGTAATAAGCTAAGTCAGATGAAGTCATTGAGAAAGGTTTGTACACCAAAGGACATCAATCAGACATACAGTAGAACTCACCATGCCATGTTCTTCTAGGAGCTGAAGACCAAAGGTGTGTGTGTGTGTGCGCGCATGCTCATGTATGTGTGCATGTGTGTGAGACAGAAAGAGTGTGCTGTGTGTATGCATATGAGTGTGCATACATGTCTATATATGTGCATGCCTATGTGTGTGTGCGTGTACGCAAATGTATGTGTGTATGTGCATGTATGTGTGTGTGTGCATGTGCGTGTATGTGTGTGTATGTGTGCATGTGCGTGTGTTGTGTAGAGAGGGAAAGTCCTCTTACTCCCTCCTTTACCCACTTCTCCTTTGCAAAAGGCTCTGTTAGGTATCAAGACCATCTAGAGACCAGGAGGCATCAGTGAAAAGCTCAAGACCACCTTCTGGCTTCATCAGCCTGTCAGTGTCCCATGTGACAAGTCATGACACTTTGCTTTTTTCTGCCTCTCTGGTGCACCTTGTCACACACCGCCTTTCTTGTCACAGAGAATCCACTGGTCTTCCCTTAGTCCACACTCAGCTTAGAAGAATTTCCAGGAGACACACAACCGATGCACTCTCTCTTCCTGAGGCTAGAGGTTTGTCGGGTTCCCAGAAGATGAGCAGGACTGACTGTGAGCTGCTTGGGATCAAGGGCAAGTTCAGAAAGTGAACTTGACAGAAAGAGCCCTTGGAAGAGAGGGAAATAACCAGCCTTATAAACCAACCAGCAGACTTTGTCTTGGAATTTTCTGAGAATGGAATCCTCCCTGGATTCACCCATCTCCTGCTTCAGCTCCCCAAGTCTCAGATTATTAATGTGAGCCATCATGTCCATGTGACTCTGACTTTACCAAGTCCCCCTTTTGAACTAATTAAAGTTCGAATGCAGTCTTAGGTAATAAGGTCATGCAGACATTTCAACAGAGTGTAACTTTCTCCTGGTCACATGACTGTAGCCCCATTCTAAGAATGGAAGGAAAGATGAAGATGCTGTCCTCTGCCTTCCATGCTCCCACATTCCCTGAACACAAACTGGCTCACTGCTCCAGTTACATTAGAAAATATCACCAGGGCTGGAGAGGTGGCTTAGCAGGAAAAGGCACTTGCTGTGTATGCCTGGCAGCCTGAGTTCAATCCTTGGAACTCAGGTAAAGGTAGAAGGTATGAATCAACTCCACAAAATTGTCCTCTGACCTCCACATATGTGCCATAGTATGAATGCTCCTACCCACCCATATGATGCATGCATAAGCACACACACACATGCTAATAGTAAATATTTTTTAAATAAAGAGAAAACATCACTAAAAGTTTTCATTAACTAATGGGATACATTGGCTAATTTTATGTCAACTTGATACAAACTAGAGTTGTTAGAGAGAAGAGAGTCTCTATTGAGAAAACTGTCCCCGTAGGTCCAGCTGTAAGGCATTTTCCTAATTAATGATTAATGGGAGGGAGGAGAGGTCCAGCCCATTGTGAGCAGTGCCATCCCTGAGCTGGTAGTCTTGGGTGCTATAAGAAAGTAGGCTGAGCAAGCCAGTAAGCCTAACCCCTTCATGGCCTCTGCATCAGCTCCAGCCTCCCAGTTCTTGCCTGGCATGAGTTCCTACCCTCACTCTTTTTGATGATGAACTGTGAACCGAATGGACCCTCTCTTCCCAACTTACTTCTGGTCATGGTGTTTTATCACAACCATAGCAACCCTAAGACATAAGGATAAGTTCCATTCTTCTCTTGAGCTAAATGAAGAAGCCTCTTCCACATACCTAAGGATTTGGGACTGGAGAGACCAGGGCTCAGCAGCTTAGAGCCCTATTGTTCCTGGGTTCAATTCCCAGTACCAACATAGTGGCTGACAACCATCTGTAACTCCAGCTCCTGGTGATCTAATGCTCTCTTCTGGCCTCTTTAGGGCCCAGGCACATACATGGTGTGTGTGTGTGTGTGTGTGTGTGTGTGTGTGTGTGTGTATGCATGTATGTATATGTGTGTATACATGTAGGCAAAGCACTTACACACAGAAAATAAAAGACAATATCCTAAAAGAAAATTTTATCTTTGTATAATAATTGTGATTCCTTTTATTCTGTGCAGTATTTATTCTGTCGATACTAATCTTCCAATAATATTTCACAGTGAAAAAAAAAAAACAAGGATAAATGTTCCCATGGCCCCAGAGAGCTTAGCCTATCTGGAATGAGATCTGATGAATTTTTGACAAAAGGAGAGAAAGAGCCAGAATTGTGAAGATGTCTTGAAAGGGTCTGGCTCTCAGCCTTGGTCTGGAACGCTCCTGGAAACGGCATTATTTAGCCAAATGACTTGCTAAGCTCTTACCCAGATGGTCACAGCTCACAGAGACAGTGTTGCCAGCTCTGCGCATTTACCATGTGTTCTCTTCCAATAAATGTCACTGCACAAGTGTGAGCGATTGGCACTCTTACCCAGTCTGTGTGTGAGGCAGGCCACACTGCAAGGGCTGCTTGGCACCTTGTGTGAGATAGTGAGAACCTCTGTGCCCTCTGCTCCTTTTGTGTCCCCCAAACTCTTGCTTTCCCCCTTCCGAAGGTAGGGGAGGGAAGGAACCAAAAGCTAAATGATTGTGGCATCTCCCACCATTTATATATTTTGAGGCTTCAAATGACCAGGAGAAAGTCATACTCTCTTGAAAAACATGTTTTCTTCTTCTTCTTCTTCTTCTTCTTCTTCTTCTTCTTCTTCTTCTTCTTCTTCTTCTTCTTCTTCTTCTTCTTCTTCTTTTTTAGGATTTATTTATTTATTTTATGTATGTGAGTACACAGTAGTTGTACAGATGGCTGTGAGCCTTCATGTGGTTGTTGGGAATTGGGTTCCCTCTGGTCGGCCCTGCTTTGGTCAACTCAGCTCACTCAGTCCCTGCTTGTTTTGGCTGAGACATTTATTTATTATACATAAGCACACTGTAGCTGACTTCAGACGCACCAGAAGAGGGCATCAGATCTCATTACAGGTGGTTTGTGAGCCACCACGTGGTTGCTGGGATTTGAACTCAGGACATTCAGAAGAGCAGTCAGTGCTCTTAACCACTGAGCCATCTCACCAGCCTGAAAAAACATGTTT
Organism: Mastomys coucha; assembly: GCF_008632895.1. Taxonomy (NCBI): domain Eukaryota; kingdom Metazoa; phylum Chordata; class Mammalia; order Rodentia; family Muridae; genus Mastomys; species Mastomys coucha. Next base: position 92,368,472 of record NW_022196905.1, read on the forward strand.
CTATTCCCACATGAGCTTGTTATCTAAGACCCCAGCCACTTTAACTTGTTCAAAAAGGGGAAGTTTATAAGTCAAAGTGACTCTAGGCAGTAATCTGACCTTGGGAGACTGAGGCTATCAAAGGCTTCATAAAGGGGCCCTATTAGAAAACGCCAACAATAATAGTAATACTCTTATTCATTTTGCTATCAAGTACCATGTAGTTCTTCCCATATAGGTGAAGCTATCGAAGCCTGGAAAAATGGTGTCCTGGGGTCAGTACAAGGGCCTTGAAGACAAATCTTTTATTGTACCACATAATGAAAAACACCTCCCATCTACAGATGGAAAACAAAAGCCCACCAGACCCTCTTTGTTTGAAGCTCTTGAAGCCAGTTCCACTGGCGACTGATGGCAGCTGCAGTGGCACTGTAGAGAAGGTTTGTCTGCCTGGGGCCAGTGGGGACAGGCAGGTGTAGCTAACCTGCTTGGGACAAGGGCTTAAGATTCCCAACTCTGCCATCTCCTAGTTATATGACATTAGTTAGGCTTGCTCTGTGCCTCAGTTTCTTCATCAATAAGGAAGAATAATGGCACTGGCCTCACCACGAAACCATTCCTTACTGCCGGGCCAGCCTCCCGGGAACTGCCAACTGCTGTCATGCACCATGAATTAATACTTCTGTCCATGAGAAAGCTTGCATAGAACTATAGTCCCTGGAGATTATACTGCCTGATGACTTGTAGTCAGTGTGTAGACGTGTGTTCCCGTGAGGATGAAACCATCAAATGGCACTCTCCTCAGGATGTGTCCCTGCTGTTAAGTGACACATGACTCTACTCTGCCACAAGCACTACCTAGGTCTTTGCTTATCTTTTTTTTTTTTTTTACTTTGTAATTGATCAGGAGATGGGCTCCTTGCCATGGTAATTTTTCATGTACTCTTGGGGCCAGTGGTGTGGCGCAAAAACAATGAATGAGCCACCTACTAATGGCCAGAACTGTCACAATGTCTATGAACCAGAGCCTCCTGGTAATGAATCTGTGCCATGTGTGTTGTGAGCAAATGTGGAGGGCTTATATTACATTCAATCCCTTTGTAATTATAAGTGAGAATGACCAAGGCTATCTGTTTTGTTTCTCTGGGATTTTTCTAGACCCAGAGATACAAATCAGCGTGGGGAAATGGAAAAAAAAGCCAACAAATAAAGTCCCAGCCCAGAGATGAAAGTTACTATCACTGGATCCTAAGTTCCGAACGACACAAGTGTCAGGTGACACGGCATCACCTGAAGAGTCTATGACAACTTCCCCTCAGCAGCAGATACAAGCAGCATCACTAAACCTACAGGATCAGCCCCCACCACAGACGTTTTAAGAGTGCTAGCAAACTAAACCAAACCACTCAATAGAGTCCTAGTGAAGTATTTCTGTAAATGCCGCCATTCCCCAAATACGATGGTTTCTAAACAGAACCCACAAAGACTGTTTTTTTTTTCCCTCCACCATCTTTTTGATTTCTAAAAGCAGTCACCCTCGTTCACCTGACAGATGACTGACTATAGGGTCCTCCTAGACTCACAGCCCAGAGGGTTCTTTCTCTTAGAACTAGATGGAACTCACTGTCTGATACCATGCAAAGATAACCCCAATGGAAGTCCCTTCCACTGGCACTGGATCCTTTGATGAGTTGTCATCCCAGACTTTCTTGGACCTGTCCACTGAGATGCAAAAGGAAGTGTCCTGGGTGGTAAATAGGAAGGATTTGTATCCTCAATAATGGAAAGAAAACTTTTCCCACCCACGTTCCTTTTTTCTCACTTGGGACTGTGCAGTAAAACTCCAGTACCTGGTGCTGTGGCATCTGCTACGTAGCCGTGAGACAACAAATATGAGGACTCAAAGTTACCCACAGTGACCGTGGGTGAATAGAAGGTGGAAGAATGCATCCTTGGTGATGTCATCAAAGGTCCAGCCCCACCCATTTCCAGGCAAAATAAAGGTCAATTAGTCTCCATTACAGGCATAGTACCAGACTGTGTCTGCTCACCTCCTACTGTGACCTGGGAAATGGCCACTCACCTGTACTACGATAGGTACCCTTCTCTTGTATGGTGGCTCTGTGAGGAAATTTGCTCCAAAGGAATATGAGGAAAGATTCATTTCACAACAATGGGACAAGGTTCCGTCTTTCTAGAGATGCATTCCAAGGCATTTAGACACCAACTGTCAATCACCCAATAAAATTTCAACAGAGAGATGAGAAAGCTAGAAATAAAGTGCAATAGCTGCATGCTTGCACAGCTGCATGGCTGCAACAGTAGCACAGCTGCATGGTTGCCTGGCCACATAGTAGCATGGCTGTATAGCAGCAGGGCTACACGGCTGCATGGTTGCACAGCATGCACAGCTGCACCACTGTACTGCTACATGGCTGCACAGCTGAACAGCTGCATGGCTGCACAGGTGAACAGCTGCATGATTGCATGGCTGCATGACCACACAGCAACACAATACTGTGAATACAGTCACTGTCTTTGAACCATACATGTACACACTGACAATTGGGGCTGGACAGGTGGCTCAGGATTCAAGAGTGCTCGCTGCTGTTCTGGAGGACTGAGTTTAGTTCCCTGGACCCACATCAGGTGGCTCGCAACGCCAGATCTAGGCGAGCTGACACCCCTTTCGGCCTGTATACACACTTGCACTCATGAATGTACACACATATACACACATGCATACACACACATGCACACTTTCACACACAAATAAAGCATAAAAAATTTTTAAAATGCTGAAATGGCAAACTTTGTTATGTGTTCTTTACCACAATAAGAAATCAACAACCACCACCACCGTCCATACATTAGAATGGCTATTATAAAAATAATAAGTGTTAGTGTGTGTGGTGGCACACTCCTTTAATCCTAACACTTCAGAGGCAGAGGCAGGCAGATCTGTGAGTTCAAGGCCAGCTTGGTCTGTAGAGAGGCCCAGTGTCAAAAACAGCAACAACAACAACAACAACCAAAACAAACAAGAAAACCAAACTACAACAACAAAACAATACAAAACCGAAACCAAAGCAACTGTAGGTGAGGATGTGAGGAAAAATAGAACTTTTTACTCTGTCTTATTATATCACTTTGGCTGATATGGTGCTTGCTATATAGGCTAGTCTGGCCTCAAACACACAGAGATCCATCTACCTCTAGTGTTGGGATTAAAAGCATGTGCTACCATGTCTGGTCAAAAATTAGACCTGTTGCTTAGAATTTAACATGTTACAGTCAGCTGGGGAGATGGCTCATGGGATCAGGATATGGCTCAGTAGGTCAATTATTGAAGTGCAGGTGTGAAGACCTGAGTTCAAATCCCCAGAACCCACATAAAGTTAGAGCAGTAATGCTCAGATTGTGGAGGTATCATCCCAGCGCTCTGATGATGAGATGGGAGCCAGAGGTGGGAGTCTTCCTGAAAGGATCTCGCCAGGTAGCCTCAGCCAATAACAGAGATCATAACTCAGGCAAGATGGACAGTGAAGACTGTTATCTCAGATGATTCTCTGACCACCATGAGCACACTGTGGTATATGTACTCATGTGTTTCCCCATACACCACATAAAGATAAAATAAAAGAATGTAGTGCATCATTAGAAAACAATCTAGAGGTTTCTCAACACGTTAAAAATAAAAGTAGCTTATGATGCATTAATTCCACTTTGGGTCTTTGACCACATGATGGTTTGAATGAAGAATGTCCCCATGGGCTCATATATTTGAACATTTGATCCCCAGTTGCTGGGCCTGCTTGGGAAGGTTAAAGAACCTTTAGGAGGTAGATCCTTGCTGTTGGAATGATGTCACTGGGGGAAGCTCTAAAGTTTAGATAGCTTTGTTCTACCTCCTCTTCTCTCTCTTACTCCCTGTGTGTAGACAAAAGCTGGGATCAACAACTTCTAGTCCCTTCCTCTGCCCCAAACCTCTGCCTCTAGACCCACGTGCCAAAAGTAAGCACCTCTCTCCTTGACGTTGCTTTTGGTCATATATTTTATCACAGCAACAGAAAAGCACCTAATTCAAACCCTAAGACTGAAAGCCAGAGATGTAAACAGATACATGTAAACCCACACTTAAAGCAACAGTATTCACAACAGCCTAAGTCAGAAACAACCCAAGTACCCATCAGTGGGTGGAAAGGTTTGCCACGTTACATACCATGGAATATTACTTAGCTTCAAAATCAGGGGAACAGACATGGTGGCTCCCATCTGCAGTCCCAGCACTCAAGGGTTGTCACAAGTGCAAGGCTGGCCATAAAAAGGGAATTCTGACAAATGCCATTTGATGAACAGTAGACAGTGCTGTGTGGTTGTCACAAGTGCAAGGCCAGCCATAAAAAGGGAATTCTGACAAATGCCACTGGATGTGCTGTGTGGTTTCACTTATGCAGTACCAAAGTGGCTCAACCGACAGAGACAGCGGAATGGACAAAAGGCAGGGGATAGCTCTGGGGTGAGTAAGGGAATGGGCACTTGTGTTCACCTAGAAGTTACAGTTTCTGGGTAATATACTGCCCTTTCTGCCTGGGCAGATGTGATTCTTTCATACTCTTATTACTGGGTGATTATAATGTCTGTATGTATAATGTGTGTGTGTATATATGTATATATATGTATACATATATATATATATATATATATGGTATGGGTTGTGTAAAATATGTGTGATTTGTGTGTGCATATGTGCATGTGTGTATGTTTGTGTGTGCATAATGTGCATGTATACATATGTGTGTACATGTGTGTGTGATGTGTGTGTGTGCATATATGCATATGTGTATATGTTTGTGTGTGTATATATAGAGTATGTATGTGTGTATAATGTGTGTGATGTGTATGCATGCATATGTACATGTATGTATGTTTATGTGTGCAAAAAGCATGTGTATATATAATATGTGTATATGTGTGACATGTGTGCATACATACATGTGTGTATAATGTGTGTATATATATGTGTGTATGTGTGTGTGAAATGTATATATGTGATGTGAATGTATATAATGTGTGTGAGTGTACATATGTGTGTATATGTTTCTCTGTATAATGTGCTTGTATGTATGTGTGTATATGTATATATGAGTGTGTATGTGTGTGATATGTGTGCATGCCTGCATGTGTGCATGAGTGTGAGTATATGTCCTGTGTGTGAGTGTGTATGTATGTACAATGTGTGTTTTCACGTTTGTGGGTTCTGAGGATCAAACTCGTTGGTGTGCTTGCATAGGAGTCTTACAAACTGTAAACTAAATAGCAGGTTACCCACCTTCTACACTCACATGCATCCAGTTACAGTGGTGGAGCACTGGAGGAAATGGAGATTTTCTGGGAGCCAGAGAGGAGCTGGTGGTGGCAGATTGCTGCTGTCTGTGGAAGTCACCTTCCCCTTCTTCCACTGTGTGCAGAAGAGCTAGGCACACAGCTGTCCCACTGTGTGCCAGTTCCTCTGGGCTGCAGCACAGCTACACGATTAGCTTCTTATCAATGAGCTATGAACAGGAGGGATTGCCCACCGTTCCCTCTGACCTAAAACAACAGCGACCCTGCACAGGCACAGTGCTGCAGACACAACACTATCTGTTATCAGTCCCTCTTCTCCCACCGATTCGGAACACCCATCCTCTGTTACAGAAATTCAAAAGACAAACACGCCTTCCACATTTTAAAGCTGTCTTGCTGTTAGATTCTTGTTGCCACAGCGAATCTTTTTTCTGTAGCTAATTAATACATGCAGATGCTGCAGCAACTGAAGTCCAAACATCTCACCTAACGGCAAAGTCACTGTGCATAGGCTACCTGAGAAATCCTATGATCTTAGGTGACAGTAACATACATAACCTTGCCCTGGGAATGAGGTGACACTCAGGAGACCAGAGCAACTAGGTGGTTTCCCTCAGTCCACGGAAGAACTGAGGCCAGAGGGTGGTTTACTGACTTAAAAATGGCTAATCTTTCTTATGTATGTAAAATTTTCACGTTTTTTTCCCTCAAGAGAGAACCTCATGTAGTCCAGGATGGCTTTAAACTTGCTGCATCGTTAGCATGACCATGAACTCCTGATCTTCCTGCCTTCACCTCCCAAGTCCTGAGATTACCCCATACTTGGATTCTGTGGTGCTGGGGATTAATCGACAAGCCCTCCATCAACTGAGATAGCTTCAGCCCCATCCTCAGGGAGAGATCATAAATGCACAAGTCTAATCCCTACTTGTCAAATACTTCCTGAAGTATTCAAGCCTTGTCTGAGGCAGGGAAAAGCCTGGGTTTTGTCACCAATGTGACTTGTAGATGGTGAAGCGATTGTTTGGGAACAGTTATGAATTCTATCTGCTTGCCCTTTGATATGCCATTATTTCATGCTTATTTCATTATTCCAAGGCAATAACAACAACAAAAAAAAGTCATACACTAGTCTGACCATGCGCCGCCATGTGCGCCCTGGTCCTCAGCTGAGGGACAGCACAGCAGCAGCCTCTCTGACATGTGTGCCAGCTCCAAGCTTCCAGAACAAGAGTGAGCCCACGAGGAGCAGGTTCTCTCTTGCCTAGGCTCTGACATCAATACTTAGTTCAGTGGAGGGAAACCAAGCAAACCTCCAACAAATCAAAGCAAAACAAGAAATGCCCCAGCCAGGTCCCCAGGGACAGAAGACTCCCAGGAAATTCAGGAGATGATGATCTGACAGGCAAACCGGTTGAAGCTTGTCTGGCTAGTGGAAGAATCCCAAGACTGAGCAATGAGCAGGACTAGCCATCCCTGAACACTGAGGGTGGATCTCGTGTCAATCAAGCTGCCAGCTTCTTGGTGGATAATATACAAATCCAAAGAAACTGATGATTATTCTTCCACATCCCATTATATGGGGCCTCAGAGTAGGGCAAGGACCACAGTGTGACCTGGTTCAGAGGGGTGATGCATCATGCTTAACCTTATTAAGCCTCAGTTTTCCCATCACAACATGCGGTTCATATAGTACTTACTTCTTTGGGTTGCAGTTAAGACTAAGATTTAGCCTATCAGTGACATGCATGTGCTAAGCTCTTCCTAGTTGGAAACCATACACACACACACACACACACACACACACACACACACACACACACACACACACACACACACACCTTCAAGCAGTCTCTTAGAAATCACTTTATGCTGATGACTTCTCTGGAAGGACAGAAAGCACATGAAGTACACCAGACCAGAGGCTGTTTGTTGGAGTGCAGAGAGTACAGATGCAGGCTGTACATCATCCAGCATCCTTCCTTCAGCAAGAACTAATCAACAACTGAACTCAAGTCCCCTGAACCCAAGCAGACCTACTCCATCAAGAGCACGGCAACCATCAGAGGCAGGAGCTTACAGAGTATAGTTAGTTGTCCAATGTCTGCTCTTCCAAAGCCAGTGATCACTCCCCATCTGGTAAACACTGCCTTCATGCAGATTTTTCCACCATTTAGTACTGATGGACCTCTTGAACAATTCTTCCTTCCTCTGCTTTCCACTGCTCTCATTTTGTTACACCCAGAGGGCTACAGATGATAAATCAGGGCGTGGCTGCAGATTGAAGACTAAAACCAGCTGGATCACTGCACTGGTTAATTTTTGTTTCTTTGTTTGTTGTTCTGGGATCACATCCATTGCCTCACGCATACTAGACAAGCACACTACCACTGAGCAACAACCCAGATCAAGGGTTGCTCGTGTCATACATCTTCGCAGCAAGGGTTAAGGGATGCTCGGGTAACAAGTGGATGTGTCTCAGAGCTTTCAGGAGACTTGAGACTGAGTGCTCTGGTTAGCCTAAATTGTCAATTTGATATAACCTGGAGTTATCAGAGAGAAGATGCCTCGAACGAGAGACTGCCTAGACTAGGTTGGTCTATGGGCATTTCTGTGAGGGAGTGTCTTGATTATGTGGAATGGCAGAACCCACTGTGGTTGGCTGCATCCCCAGGGCAGGTGATCCTGGAATATATAAAAAGCTAAGCACAAGCCAGTGAGCAAGCCAGAGAGCGAAGCAGCAAGCAGCAGTCACTCTGTGCTTCCTGCTTGAGTTCCTGTCTGGCTTCTCTCAGTGATGAACTATGACCTGGAAGTGTAAGCTGAAATAAACCCTTCCCTCTCTAAGTTGCCACCGCTCAGACTGTTTCTCACAATACCAGAAAGAAATAGTAGGCACATAAGGCTTACTTCCTCTCATTGAATAGCACTGTTCAGCCTGCTGAAGGCCCAGAGAGAACAAAAACCAGGAGGGAGACCAGTGTTCTCCTCTTGAGCTGGGACATCCATTTTCCTACCCTCGAACAGCAGGATTCTGGGTTCTCCAGCCTCACAACTCTAAACTAACAGGAGTGGCTTTTCTGGCTCTCAGGCCTGCAGACTCCAGCTGCAGCCTGGACTTCCCTGGGTTTCCAGCTAGCAGGCTGCAAACTGTAGTACCTCGGAGCCCTGGGGTGGCACAAGCCATGCCCACATACTGCATCTTTGTACCTGTACCCTCTTGGTTCTGATTCCCTGGACAACCCTGCCTTAGGCCATCATCAGCAGAGGTGGCTCCGTAGTTAGTCACATGGAATTGTCACACATCCTAACAAGGACTTTCAAGCTTGTAGCAAAGGGGACTGGACTGGTTCCCAACTCTCCTTGAAGCTATCAGGAAACATGTTCAGCAATCCCTGGGTGGCAATTAACCTAAAAGTCTAACCCAGCCAGTATGTCGGCCATGGCCGGCACTGGGCTTTGGAGCTGGATGACTACTCGGTGGTCATCACCTAATTGCCCCCTTAATGGCTTGGAATCAAGCTCCTTTCATGCCCTGTCTACTTCTCCATGAAGGTGGGTCAGACATTGACATCCTCTTCCTCTCCTAGGTAAGGGTTGGTGGGTGGGACCCTCTCCCTCCATTCCCCCTCCCCTTTCTCTCCTCCACCCTCCCCTATGGCAAATGTGCACATAAAGCTCCCGCTTTTGATCCCAATGCCATGCCACTAGAGTCCCAGGTCTTCTCACTGTGGTTTAAATGCCTGGTTTCTCAATAGTGGGTGTTCATGGGCCTCTCAGCCTCCTCTCCAGGGACTGCATAGTTCACTCTTAAAGCAGAAGGCTACAAGATCTGGCAGCATAGCAAAACAGGACTGAAAGAATATTTCTTAGGAATTACACATCAGGGACCAGCAACACGGCTCAGTGAGTACACATGCTTGGATACAAGCTTGATGACCTAAGCAAAATCCCCGGATCCCATAGCGGAAAAACTGACTCCTCTACGTTTTCTCCTGACCTCCCACCATTTGTATGGTAGCATGCATGTGCACGCACACAATAAGTAGCGTTTAAAACAGACTTAAAGAAATTGCTCAACAGAGGCTGGCTCAGTCGTAGCATAAGCAACATATGGGTTCCAATACAAGAGAGGGTGTTGAAAATCTTATCAGTTATCAGGTAGTCTATTTCCCTGATACAAACAATTCATAGAACACTAATTGAGTATGCTAATGAACTGGATTCCCTCTAATATCTTGAGCTATCTCTTCTCTAGGGTAAATTAAGAGTGAATTCACTGACAGGGGTAAGATGGGGGTGTAACCATTAGGATTCGAAATGAGTCTGAGTAGTGTCACTCACATAGAAGAAAAGTTGCTCCATTTCTAAGGAGATGTATTGTTTTCTGGAAATGACTGCCAGTAAAGAGGGATAGCTTGACCTAGTGCTTGGGAGACAGAGATGAAGATGGTTGCAGTGAGTTCTAGGCCAGCTGGGGTGACACAGTAAGTTCTTGACCAAAGCAAAATACAAATGCTTAAATAGACAGATAACACTACAGCAAGCTAAAGAGCTTGCACACAGCAAAGAGTGAAGAGATGATCTACAGAAGGTCTCTGCAAATTTCACATCTGAGGAAGGGTAAAAATCCAGAGGATCCTCATATATCCCAGCAGACTGAATACTATCTAGACTAGCAAAGGGGCACCGGCCCCATGAAGAGGGGTGATTGGTCTAAAAAGATGAGTCTCAGAATGGCGCATCAACAGCTAGCAGGTGTATGAAAAGTGCAATCACCAGAGATGCAAATCAAATCACAATGCAATGCCATCCCTATGTCATTTCTCTTAGAATTCCCATTCTGCAATAGACGAAAGGTAAATACCAACAAGGATGCGGAGAGAAGGGAATCCCTACACTTCGGGAATGCAAGTCAGTAGCGATTATGGAAATTTCTATAAAAATGGAACCACATGACCTGATGGTACCCTTCCTAAAGGAAATGAAGCAAGTATTCCCAGCAGATACCAACATTCCCATGTTTACTGTAGAACCAGGCACAGCATCCGAGATGTGGAAACAAGCTACCTGTCCATCAACCAATGCAAGGGTGAAGAAAATGTACATGGAACAGTGAATATTATTCAGCTTTCAAAAAGAATCAAACCCGTAACTTGTGAAGATCATCGTACTAGATAGAATGCCTGGCTCAGAAAGATGCTGGGGTTGGTCTACTGCTGCCACGCATTCAAATGCTAAATACTGGCCCCCAAGATCTGGGTGCCCCCATGAGTGAATCCTCGCATATACTATAAGCTTTTGTTGTGTAAACCTTGTTCCCCAAGTTATTCTTGATTGGTTAGTAAAGATGCCTACAGCCTGTAGCTAGGCAGGAAAGGAGTCGGTAGGGCTTTGGCTTCTAGGCTTGGGGTCTCAGGTAGGGACCACGAGGGAGAGTGAAGGAGGAGGGAGTTCATTATGAGGTATCTTGGATCGTGAGCATATGGCCATGAGAGCTGTCCTGATGAAGCAGGAGCAACCCAAACGAAACATGGCAAGGCATATTTTGACAGGAAAGCAGACAAAATAAGTTAAAGTGTTGATATCTGCCTAGATCTAATGCTTATTAAGGCTTATTATAAAACTAAAGGTCTCTGTGTTATTTATTTGGGATATTTGAAGGCAACAGAGGGGTATAAACGACCCCTTCGAAATAACTTTAATCACAACAGAAAGACAAACACCACTCGATCTCATCACACACACGGACTCTAAGTCGGCTGATCTCATAGTTGATCTCTTACATAGAGTAGTTGCCAGAAGCTAGGCGAGGGGTTGGGTGGGGACTAGGAGCAGGTAGTAAGTTACAGTCAGATAGGAGAAAAAGACTCTGGTGTGTAATTGTGCAATGGGGTGACTATAGGTGATGGTTATGTGCCCTACACTTGAAAAAGCAGAAGGGTTCTGAGTTAAACCATAAAGAGACATAATTAACCTGGTTCACACATTATGCCATGTAGACATGTATCAAAGCATCATTCCATCTTTTCATGTATCAGCTTACATGGTTTTTAGTAGTAAAAAAAAAAAAAAAAAAAAAAAAGAATAGCAATTCACCTAATGGCTCTTACTTGATGAAAGCATCTCAAGGGTGCCTGCCGGTCTATGTGTGACTTTAACCCTTCACCTGCTGGCCATGACTCTCCACATAGGGCTAGCTCCCAAGAAAGGATTTCCATAAGCAAAGGACGACTATTGCTTCGGCTGCTTTGCTGCCTGCTTTGCTGTTCTGATTATGGATTCTCAGAGTCTCCAGAGTGAGTGCGCGCGCACCTTCTAGTGACTGAGGGAAGAAACCTGCCCTGCTGACGGTTTAGTGGATGGTCACCCTGGCCACAGTGACCTCACGCCCTTGTAGCTTTGTTCCTTTCTTGTCACCTGGAATTAAGAATTGAAAATTGAGAAGTGAAAATCTGTGACAATCATACGTTAATACTTTCCCATGTGTCCTCTGAGACCTTGCCCCATATTTAACCCTATCATGTCCTTTACTGTGTGTGCTAGAACCGCAGGTGTTCTCTTGGTCATGACATCCTGCAGTAGCGGTGGTTCTCAGCCCCACAACCTCAAGGTCATTCATCTTAGAGACCTCAAACTCAATTATCAGGGAGTCCTGAGCCAAAGCAGGTTCCAAACTAAACGCTGCCTCCCACAGTAGCCAGGAAGATTAAAACACAAGTCAGGCTCCACGCCTGCCAGACAGACATCAGGGTTCCAACCCCGACTCTGACCCCAGCACACACTCCTCACAGGCTTATGAGTCCTGCCTTGTCCCTCCAATGTATGCTTTCTCCCAATGTGGACACAGCTGCGCCCTTGGCCTGCCCCAGGCCCCTTTCCTTGCCCCAAGACTTTGTAAAGCTTCCTTGGAAAGCTTTTCACGAACATTCTACTTAATATGGACCAGAATTCCCTTCCCTACCCTGCGGTTCTTCCCTCCAGAGCATCCTGTCCTGTATTTAATCTCTTTGTTCTATTCGTGCTGGAAGCCCCATTAGGGTAGAATTTTCAAAATTACATTAAAAATATATTATTCTATGTTTTTACTGATACCATTTTATTTTTAATTTTTTTCTATCCTGACAGAAGTTTCCCTCCCTCCTCTCCTCCCGGCCCCTCGCTCGACCTCTGCTCTGTCCTCAAAATAAAATGACTTTATTTTTTAATTCTTTGACAGTTTCTTCTATAATGAACTTTAGACCTATTCATCCCCACCCCATTCTTTCTCTGGCTGAAACCTTTTTCTTCTCAGCAAGTCAGAGGGAAGGGTTTTTTTCTTTTATTCTCCATTTTATCTACAGTGTCCAGAACGCCCACAAACAACTGGTGCCGAACATGTAAAAGACAATGTGCTAGGCATGGGAACAGAAGATTCTAAAGAGTAAGGTGAGGGGATGGAAAGGTAATCCAGCAGTTAAGATGGCTAGCTGCTTTTCCAGAGGACCAGGGTTCAATTCCCAGTACCAACATGGCAGCTCACACCTACCTGTTACTCTGGTTCCAGAGAACCCAACATCCTCTTCTGGCCTCCATGAGTACCAGGCACACATGAGCTACGCAGACATCCATACAGCCAAATACCCAGGCACACAATAAAATAATCAAAAGAAACTAAAAAGAAACAAATAAATAAAAAGCCAGCTGCAAGAGTGAGATTTGGTTGAAGGTGATATCAGTGTGGACATAAGTGACTTCATGCTGAGTGTATTAGCCAGGGTCCTCTAGAGTCACAGAACTTGTGGGTAGTCTCTACATAGTAAGGGAATTTGTTATGATGACTTACAGTCTGTAGCCCAACTCCCCGACAATGGTTAGCTGTGAATGGGAAGTCCAAGGATCTAGTAGTTGCTCAGGCCCAAAGGCTAGCTCTTTCACCTGGTCTTCTGTAGAAGTAAGTTCCAACAGAGTTCTGGCAAGTAAATGTAAGCAGGTGAAGAAGAGTGAATCTTCCTTCCTCCAATGTCCTTATGTAGGTCTCCAGCAGAAGGTGTGGCCCAGATTAAAGGTGTGTACTCCGAAGCCTGCATCTGGGACTTGCTTTGTTCCAGGCTGACCTTGAACTCAGAGCTCTCCTTGCCTTAGTCTCCTGGGATTAAAGGCGTGTACTACATTGTCTGAGCCTAAGTTTTTCATGGCCACTATGGTTCAAGATCTCCATGCCAAGATCCAGGTTAGAAACTTGTATCTTCCAGCTTCAAGATCTGGATCACAGGAGAGCCCTCCAATTCAGGATTGTAGTTCATTCCAGTTGTACTCAAGTGAACAACCAGGAATAGCCATTACATCGAGCAACCTAATGACAATGACTTTGTGTGCTCAAGATAAAGATCTGTGTCTACACACAGCAGGCATGACTGATTCTGTCATGAGCACAGAGGCTGGCCTGTAGGCAGCATCTTTGCTGATTCACAAGTTTGCATGACACAATGGCCCCAGCAACAGGGTGTGCAGTGTAGCAGAGGGTTCTTGCTCTTGATCACAGGGACATTGCTCTTGATCACAGGGGCATTGCTCTTGATCACAGGGACATTGCTCTTGATCACAGGGTCCTTACTCTTGATCACAGGGACCTTGCTTTTGATCACAGAGACCTTGTTCTTGATCACAGGGACCTTGCTCTTGATCACAGGGACCTTGCTCTTGATCACAGAGACCTTGTTCTTGATCATAGGCAGGCATGGATCAACATAAAGGAGCAGAATGAGAAATTACCCTGAGGAAAGACCAGGCAGGGGCATAGTTCTGACTAAACGCACCTAACAGGATGCAAACAGAGCACAATGGCCAGCAGCCAGTGAGGTGAGTCACTGACTGTTGCCATGACAAAATGCCTCACACAAAAGCAAAGTAAGGAATGGAAGTTCGTTTGGATCATGGCTTAAGAGGATACTTATAGCCCCTTGCTGTGGGGAAGGCTTGCCAACAGGAGCATGAAATATCTGCAGTCAGGAAGTAGAGAGCAGCCCCAGGAATATGCTCCCCCCTTTTCCCTTCTGGGACCCTGTTTCACAGGATGGTGCCACCCACATTCAGGATCTCCCTTCTTATGCCTTCACTGGAAGCACCTCACAGACATGCTCAGAGGCGTGTCTCCTCGATTCTAAACCTAGTCAAAGTTCACAATGAAATGAATCATAATAACAGGAGAGCAGGGATGATTACAATCTTATTAGATATTGAGGGTCGGAGGCTCTTGTTAAACCCAGAGTTTTATAACAAGTATGGAATGGGCCTATAAGAAAACTCAGGAGTCTGATTAAAGTTTAGTCAAGCAACAAATCTTTGTCCAGGTCATGGTCACCAGGTTTATTAAAGCACAACTAAAAACATGATCATAGTTCAAAATTAGGTTGCAGAATACAAAGTTGTACCAGCATATCATTCATATCATTTTGTTGGGGGTGGTGTTTTTTCTTTTTGCATAAAAATTATAGCTTTTTCTTTTCTCCAAGACATTTATTGCATTCAACATTCAAGTAGATATCTAGTTCTAGAGTGAAACGTTTGGGAACCCTGAATTTCATCCTTTAGCTATGAATGGCTACCCTATGTCTTTCAAATTGTAAACAAATTACATCTATCTCAATTTTCTTCAGAAAAAAATCAAGTAATTTCCTTTATTAATCTTTCCTTATTGTGTATAGACCACTTATATCTATAGAGTAGTATATATTATATAGCAAGCTCTCTGTATATTATATAGAGAGAGTCACTTACCAGCCATTCACTGGACAAGTATTTCAGGGCCTTCCCTGGGTGAGGAATTGTGCTAGGTGTTGGGGAAAGTGGTTACCAAGAAGACAAGCCCTGAATCCTCAAGTCCTCCAGAGAGGATAGACACAGCTATGGTGGGTTCGGTACAAAGGAAAAAAAACCTGATGTAAGCCCACAGCAAGGCAGGCACAACCCCTCCAAGGAGCAGAGATGGACAGCAGAGTCGTACATAAGGAATTCCCCTGCCAGGTGATGCAGAAGGAGTGTAGTGGTTCTAGGCACAGTGTGGACTAAGCAATGGAAGCAGGATTTAAATGAGGCAGGCTTTCTTAGCAAGGTGGGTCACAGGGCAGTGGTGGGGATGGGAGAGTGGGAAGGAGAGAGCTGGTGCCCTAAACCAAAGCAGCAGTGGCTTAGACACTGAAGTAGATAAATTCAAGAGCTAGTTTGGAGGTAGGAGTAGCGAGTACCAAGAACACTTGGGGCATTTTAATCTGAGTGTGTAGCTGGGCTAAGGCATACCTTCTGATAGATGGGAACCCTGTTATTGATTCTGAGGGAACTCATGTTTGGATTAAAGTTTGTTTGGGCTTGGTAAACAGGGGAGGAAATTACTGCAATGATAAAATCTGCAGATTGTTTCAAAAGACGCATGTCAATGAGTACAGCTGGGCATCGGATCAATACAGAAATGGAATAATAAAACCAGAAGGGACTGTGTTGTTTTCAAAGTCTAGTTCAGTCATTCTTTCCATGCAAGGGGTCACAAACTACAACAACCTAATTAAAGATGGAGAGAGGGGAGGACAGGAATGAGGATTTATAGGAGATAAAGATTTATGAAACCCTGATTGTAATAGAGATGAAGGAAGCAACTTAGGGAGCTCCTTAATTAAGAGGCAACATTCCGCTCTCTGTTTTCATTGTGTAACAGACACAGGGAGACATCCAGTCCTTTCTCTCAGGCAGCAGTAAGTCTAACAGCTTCTGATTATGCTTGTAAAATGGTAACTACAGATGTGGAAGATTGTGAGTTTGTTTTTCCACGGCCAACAACTGAGTGATAGGGGGGCCATGTAATCATTCCTTCACAGAAGGGACACAGTTTTGTACCCAAACATAGTCACCCACCTGCCAAGCAGACAGGGTGTCTGTCAGTGGCTCTAGCTACTGATCCATATGCTCACCTAAAGGCCTGAAAGTGCAGGCCATGACCAAAATGCAGATGAAAGACCTTTTATGGGAAAAATGGAGGGATACTTTTTGGGATTGGGCTATGGAAATTATACTTGAGTCTAAAGAAGTCATAAAAATAAGCAGAGGCAAGTTCTTCTGATAATACATACATCATCCACCAAACTGGCCTGCCATAGAGTGCCCAAGACTGCCTGACCATGGAAGACATTTCACTGGAGCTGGCTTAGAGTTTCAGAGGTTTAGTCCATTATCATCATTGAGGGAAGCATGGCAGCATGCAGGCAGAAATGGTATTAGATGAGCTGGGAGTTCTACATCTTGATCTGCAGGCAGCAGGAGACTGTGTGCCACACTGGGACGAGCTTGAGCATAGGAGATCTCAAAGCCCCCCCCTCCCCACAGTGACACACTTCCTCCAACAAGGCCACGCCCACTCCAACAAGGAAACTCCTCCTGAGCCAAACATTCAATCACATGAATCTATGGGGGTCAAACCTATTCAAACCACCACATCATCTTTGCAATCTACCTTCCTGGAAAGCATTTGCTGTGGAGATAGCAACAATCAAAGTTATAGGCACACAACGATGGCAACAAACTATTGGCAGTCCTTTTGCTGTGTATTACCGTACATGGATTCTGTTGTTCATTCATCATAAGCTAACTGTGGTGTGAAGATCACAGTGGCTTACTGAGCTCTAGGACCTTGCTCAGGGCCATGACGCTTGAGAGTGGTGGAGTTCATCCAAGCTCTTGGCCTCTCACCAGTACATTCTACTAAACATTATTACCCTTTATTATGTGCCACACTTGCCAGAACCTCTCAGTTAACTCTAATGTGTATACAATGCTCCAATTAATTAAATTGAGATGTTTCGCCTTCATCTCTTACTGATAATCTTTCCAAAATACATCCTACTGGTGAGACAATCTACTGAATTTGATGTGTATCTGGTCCCCTTTCTCTGGACCCTCTACAGCTTCACTAACAGTTAGGCCAGAAATGTGCTTATCTTTGTAATGAATGGTACCCTGTTCTCTCTCTAGCTGGGCCCTCACAGTAACAAGGTTAGAGGTAGGAGGGGCCAACCCACTTCCTGACTCTTAGAGATCCTGATCATCATGCTCATGAGCTCTGGCACATGCTTATGGAATTTAGTATTCACTTACTACCCTCCCATGCCTCCTTTACATCTGTCTCAGTCAGGGTTTCTATTCTTGTACAAACATCATGATCAAGAAGCAAGTTGGGAAATTGGGAAAAGATCTTTACGAGCCCTATATCTGATAGAGGGCTAATATCCAAGGTATACAAAGAAC
>NW_022196905.1:92387385-92393462 GCF_008632895.1 Mastomys coucha
CACATTGCTGTTCATCTCCAAAGGAAGTCAGGACTGGAACTCAAGCAGGTCAAGAAGCAGGAGCTGATTCAAAGGCCAAGGAGGGATGTTTCTTACTGGCTTGCTTCCCCTGGCTTGCTCAGCTTGCTTTCTTATAGAACCCAAGACTACCAGTGCAGGGATGGCACCACTCACAATGGGCCCTCCCCCCTTGATCACCAACTGAGAAAATGCCCCAGAGCTGAATCTCATGGAGGCACTCCCCCAATTGAAGCTCCTTTCTCTGTGATAACTGCAGCCTGTGTCAAGTTTTCCCTTCCCAAGTGTCAGAATTCTAAATGTGTCAAGCTTTCAGCCTCAGAAGGAAAGACAACAGACTTACACAAATAGTTGAAGCATCTCTGTGACTGTGTAGGTTCTGATGCCTATAACCTATCACATGTAAGCGTATAGACTCTGGTGTGATCTGCTTCTTTCTCTGCAACCTGACTGATACAGAGATAAGAGGGTTAAAAGCTTGGACCTTATGGAAATTTTCCCTTTTCACGACAAGACCTTGTTCTGATTATTTATACTCTGAAGGCAGTTTCAGGAAAATAAGGAAGAACATGAAGGAAATGAAAAGAGATCTTGGGTGCAGAAAACATAAAAAACATCTGTGACAACGTGACATTTGTGTATTTGGTTCCAGGCACACGCCTGGTGCTGGAGATACAATGATCAATAACAACCTGAGATTGTGTAATCTAAGGGGAAGGAAGACACTTACAGATCTAGCTGTAATAGAATAAGTGTTGCATAATTGGCATGAATGAAATGCTGGGGGACATGGAGGAGGAAGTCATCCGTTTTGTCTGGAAGAATCAATAAGATCTCTGCAGGCTACTGATGCTGTTACCATGGCGAATAGATAGGTGCCACTGATGCTGCACCATTAAGAATAGATATAGGTACCACTGGTGCTGCACCATGGAGATTAGAGATGTGTACCACTGATGCTACACTGTGGAGAATAGATATGAGTACCACTGATGTTGCACCATAGAGAATGTGTGGATTCCCTGAGTATGAGGCTTTGAAAGTTCAGGTGGTATACAATCACATGCAGAGGTTCCTTGGCCCTGGCCCTTAAGTTCCAGCACAGTAGATTTGGCAAGTCTATGAGTTGTATTTCAAGTTCCCAGTTAAAGTTGGTATTACTAGCAGGGGCTCACATTCAGAGAGCCATAGCCACACTAAAAGAAGGGTTGGAATGAGGTGTCAGGCATTCTAAACAGCAGGGACAGATGCAGCTAGGTGTAAGTCACTTAAAACCCAGTCCCTAGCCACATATTTCTCTCTTGTTCTTCTAGTTCACTAGTTCCACCGACTTCTTTTGCCCTTTGTATCATCTTCGATGGGCCACGATTTCTCTCATCTCTGAGGTGTGACCACGCAAATATTCAAGGCAGAAAATATATTCCTAGACTTCAGGCTTAAAGTTCAGGTGAATGCAAAGGCTGATAGTGCCGATGTGAGCATCTAACTTAGGGGTGACAGAGAGGGAGCACAGGCCAGAGGGCAAAGGAAAGGGGACAATGGGAACAGGGGAGAGCAAAGCAGAGGCCTGGGCAGGAGATGGACAAAGCAGTGGGAAGACAAAGGGGGCACTACAAAGGGAAGAGGGATGGACAGCCAGAGAGGAGGGGCCATATCCAGTTGAGAGTGGAAGAGAGGCTGAGGTATTAGGACACCATCCATGGCCCACATCAGAGCAGTTTCCCTGGGAGTTCAGAGACAATCCACTGCACCAAGGCTTGGTAAAAAAGAAGCGAGACAGAGATAAAGCAAATGTGGCCTGCCTTCAGGAAGGGCTAGGTGTGAATGGAAGGAAAGATACATGATTTCACAGGAGAGAGGTACGACTGTCTGTGGGAGCAATGAGGACTGAGGGCTGAGGGCGAGGTATATGGGCATGCAGACGGAGGTATTGGGAAATACATATAAAATGTCCTTATCAAACCCAGCAACGCATTGTATACAGGACCATTAAAAAATATTATTGGGACTGGCAAGATGGTTCAGTGGTAAAGGTACTTGATGCTAAGTCTAATGATCTGAGTTCAATCCTTGGAATCCATGTGCATGAATATATACACACCCCTATACACACATACACACATACACTCACACACACACTCACATACATTCACACATATACGCACACATACACACACTCACCACACACACACATTAAATAAATAAATGAAAATTTAAAATGTTTAAAACAAATGTTCCTAGCCACCTGTAGTGGAATATACCAGTTGTCCCAGAAATCGAAAGGTAGAAGGAAGAGGCCCAGCAATTCATAGTTAACCTTGGCTATATACATGTCAAGTTGCAAGGCTAGCCTGAGCTAGATGAGTCTAATCTAAAAAAAAAAAAAAAAAAAAAAGAAAAAAAAGAAAAAAAAAAGAAAAAAAAAGAAAAAAATCAGAATATTCCCACAAACCCCAACAAAAACATTATTAATAAAGAGGGAATGCAAAAAGATGGTTATAAGTAAATGGAGGTCTAGATAAATGTTAATAGAGCTTGCTCTTCAAAACATAAGAGATGTGATCACACTGTGTCATAGGGAAGGCGATAGGAGGCTGAACACTTGGAGACTGGGGCACTATGCAACAGCTTAAGATGTTAATTAGCCACAGGAGGGAGGAATCAATTGTCAGGAGGGTGAAGACTCAGTGCCTGCCTACCCCTGCTAAGGTAAGGAAAGGCCAACTCTTATGGAGGGGAAGAGGTGAGGCTAAGTGAGAGAGAGGATCGGAGGCCCCAGACAAGGCTGTAGTCATCATCTGAGGCTGGGGTAGGGAGAGCAGTTAGAAAGCACCCTGCTTTAGCCTTTAATTCCAGGACTCCAGAGGCAGAGGCAGGCAAATCTCTGAGTTTAAGATCAACCTGGTCAACAGAGTAAGTTCCAGGACGGCTAGGGCTACCCTACACAGGGAAACCTTACCTTGAAAAAAACAAACACGTCTTCCCCTCCACCAAATTCCCAAACACCATGTTTTAAGTGGAGCAGGCATTTCCTCTCCTCCAGTGGTCAGCAGCTAACATACCAGCAGTTCTCAAACCGTGGGTCATAACTTCTTTGGGGGTCACCTATCAATCCTGAACACCAGATATTTCCATTATGATTCATAACAGTAGAAAAATTATAGTTATGAAGTAGTAGCAAAGTCATTTTATGGTTGGGGGGTCACCTGTACTAAAGGGTCCCAGCATCAGGAAGGTTGAGAACCCCCCGTGACATACAATGGCAGAGTGCAGTGCTGACATTCAAGCCAGGTCAGAAGCATTGAAGCAAAAAAGAGCAGTCAAGAATGCAGACAACCGGCTGGAGAGATGGCTCAGCAGTTAAGAGCACTGACTGCTCTTCCAGAGGTCCTGAACTCAATTCCCAGCAACCACATGGTGGCTCACAACCATATGTAATGGGGATCCGATGCCTTCTTCTGGTATGTCTGAAGACAGCAACAGTGTGCTCACAAACATGAAATAAATAAATCTTAAAAAAAAAATAATGCAGACGACTAGGAAAACGAACAAGTCTACCAGTCTTCCAGACCTGCAATTCCATGCTTCATTCAACAGAGAGGCACTCAGCCAGACATCCAACTCAGAAGAGCAGGTTAAATATCCAGGCTTGGGAGTCACCATCATGGTGGTGGGACGGGGGTTGACTCAAGCCTAGGTATCCTTGCCACAGTCTAGGTAGACTATAGAAGATGAGAAGAAAAGATGAAGGCAGAGAGAATCGTCACATCAGGAAGCAATAGAGAATGGCAGCTGATAGGTGGTCTTGGAAGAAGAAGTGGAGGAGAGAAGAGATCCAAGAAAGTCACAGGGACAAAAGTGCATAGCAACAATGTATCCTCAAAGCTCAACTAGAACAGAACAGGTGGCCACAGGCTTCAGCAATGAATGCTCATCTGTGACACTGTCATGAATGGCTTTTGTAGACCACTGGGGTCAGAAAGCAGGTTGCAATTGGACTGGGAAATGAATAGGAGGAATTGGCTGAAAACACCGGAGAAGAGTCCAAGGAAGAGCGGGGGAGTGCAGAGAAGTCTCCCGACCCTTTTCCCGAGACAGCTAAAGCAGGGCTGAGCATCTGAACACAATCTGAAGCAGCCAGTAGAGATGGGGGACAGGACGGTAAAGTACCATGCTTATCCATTGGCAACATCTAATAAATTGGCCCTGCTGGTGACAACACATGCAGACATGCAAATGTTTCCATATTTGTTCAAGAGGTTGGATGATGTAGCCCAGGGTCCTTGTAGGATAAATTAATGTTCACAGTATTTTCCTTCCTTCCTCCCTTCAATGAAGGAAGGGAGGAGGGAGAGGACAACTTTATGTTTTCTTTATTTATATTAGATATGCAGAAAATGACAAAAGGCGCCAACCAGAAAGTAAAGGCAACAAATAGTACACTTTTAAATGAACAGAAATGTTAGGGCAGGGTTTCCCCCCCCCCTTCCTTAGTCTGGCCTTGAATTCTGGGGTTCAAGAGATCCATCTGCCTTAGCTTTCTAAGTGCTGGGACCATGCCATCCAGCCTTTCTAGGAGCAAAATGACCTGGGGAACGCTGAAAGCTAGTTCTGCCGCAGAAGATTGACATATCAAATATCCCGATGAGAAAGATGTACAACACAGCATTAACCATGTCTGTAACAAATACTTATGTATCAGCACGTTGGTATATATGTGTGCATAAACCTACACTGATAACTATATAAGCTGTGTAAATCTAAGCTATAGGTAACAGAAAGCAATAAAACCAGTGCTTATCTCTAGACATGCAGATTGTGTTTGGCAAGTGACAAGCTCAATTGATTCCTGCTACTCTCACTCTCCCACAGAAGAACCATTTATTTATACCCTCACTGGGCACTGTTTACCTGTAATTCAATCTTGCTGCCTTACAACAGTGATTCTCAATGCTATGACCCACTAACAGAGTTCCTCATGTTGTGGTGACCCCCCCTACACACACAATAAAATTATTTTGTTGCTATTTCATAACTGTAATTTTGCTGTTCCGAGTCACAATGTGAATATCTGACATGCAGGTTATCTGATGTGACCCACGGTTGAGCCCTACAGAGCACTTGGCCTACAGTGTTCTTGCCTGCCTACCTCCAACACCCCTGGCAGTGGTTAGCCAGTTCAGCATCTTTAACTGGTATTTTTATATCCACATGAGAATAACAAAATTACCTTTTTCTGAAAATTATTCTTTAATAGTTATAAACGTTTATGGAAGAGTTCATTTTAATGTGAAAAAAAATAAATGCTAGAACATGGAGAACTACGGTAAGCTATCCAAATTCTTCTTGAAGATGGACTATTTCTGATGCCCCAAATCAGTAACTATATTTCTAAACACTGAAAACTAGGTCAATTTTATTACTAAATAAAAATAAAAGTAACGCTCATAGTGTTAGACTGATGCAGTTTTTATATCCTGGCTCTCACAGTCACTTTCCAAACTTTATTAAAGAAAAAAAAAGAATGTAGTCAGTTCTCTGGATGCCTGCCTCAAAAATGTGATACTTAATTCCCTAACATGTGATGAAAGTGTGTGTGGCTTCCGGTGTACTAAGTAAGCAAGAGCATACCACCACAGTCGTGAGCCTGTGGGCGGTCTTCGTACCAGCAACAATTGTCTCAATAGTCCCTACAGCATCATGGGATTCTGTCTGTAGCTCTCAGAGCTCTTTTATGTCTAGCTGTCCCAGAGTCTGAGCAATTACATTAAGAACTGTACTTCCTGAGTCAAAGCCAAGGGTATTTTTTAAAGCAATAGGCAAGCCCTTTCTGTTTGAACTGTTCTATCAACTGAATCCTTTAGGCTGCTCTTGAACCAAAATGTGAATTGCCGTAGGCATTCCCAGGCCATCATGATCTTGAATGAAGCAGGGTAGCCAAAGCCAGAGTACTAGCCTTAAAGTAAAATCCACATTGGTCAACAGCTCTGCATTTTCAGGTGTACTGTCAGTACCTTTTATCTACCTGTCCACCCGTCTACCCATCCATCCATCCATCC
>NW_022196905.1:92393573-92396748 GCF_008632895.1 Mastomys coucha
CCACCCACCTATCTATCTATCTATCTATCTATCTATCTATCTATCTATCTATCTATCTATCTATCTATTGATCTGTAATACCGGAAACTAAATCCTAGTCTCACCCACGTTAGGTAAGTATACTCACTGAGCTACATCCCTAGCTGTGGATCTGGAAAGGATAGTTAGTGTCCATGAGATATTTATTCAAAGAACTTAGGTTAAGGAAGGGTGAGGGGGTGAATACGAGCAAATAAAATCATCATTTCCTATACTTAGTGAAATTAATTTTACAAGTCTGAACAAGACAAGGCTGGGGAGATGGCTCCTTGGGCCAGAGAACTTGCTGTGTAACCATGAAGGCATGAGCTTTGATCCCCAGCATAGTGTAGCAGGACACATTTGCAGCCTCCGCATGCAGGGAGGGGGTCACTGGGCTTAGTAGCTGCTGGCAGAACATGGGGAAGGGTCACAGACACGTGAGGTCCAGATTCACTGAGAGACCCTGTCTCAAAGAAATAGGCAGAGGGTGATAGAGGACACTGGACATCTTCCTCTGACCTACATACACACACTCATACACATGCATGCACATACACTCATATACGCATGCATGCACACATGTGTTTATACACACACTCACACATGTATGCATGCGTGCACACAGACCTGCATACATATGTGTATATACACACACATGCATGCATGCAAACACATTCACACACACATGCATGCAAACACACAAAGATCTGCATACATATGTGTATATACACATACACAGAGAGAGGGAGAAGGAAAGGGGGAGAGAGAGAGCTGCACATACACATGTGTATATGTACATACATGATCTTTAAAAATTTAGAGAAAAGTGTCAATTATTACTGTCCTTATGTCTGGTGGGTATTTCCAATGCTCCAGGAAGATCTATCTTCTCAGTGTGTGGCTTCCAGCTCCAGGGCACAGCCCTGATAAATTACATATATTAATAAATTATAAGGGCCATGGAGATGTTAGTGGATCAGTTGAAGAATGTAAATCAAGATAGCCTACCACTACCAACAAATCCAGCTTGCTTTAGAGGAGGCTTCTATCTGGAACCTTCCCTCTTGGCCACAGGCACCAGGAAGCTGCTTTTGCCAAAAAGCATTAATACATCACTTGAGCCCACAAGGTAACGGGTGCACAGGATGGAAGCTCCACAGACGGAATGAAAGCCAACATTAAGCCTTTGTGTGTCTCTTCTTTCTCTGGGTCAGACTCTTGCCCTTTTCTATCTGCCTACCTTACTTCATCCTCCTCTAAATGGTGAGAGAGAAGAGGAGTCACTGTCCTAAACTGCTGCCACTCTGGGTTCCAGAAAGAGCAGAACCTCAGAGGACAGGCCCCTCCAACCCCTCAAGAGAGCAGTTACACATGAGAAATGGGGGGCACCCTGGAAGAGGAGAGATCATCATGCAGGAACCTGACTAGTCCCCTCAGGCGATGAACAATTTATCAGACAATATCACAGGACCAAAGCTTTGGCAACAACTGACACTTATATACACATACATCTTGACCCCTGCTCCAAATTTTCCGTTTGTTAAGTCTAACGTTCAGTACATTGAAAATGAACTGGGGGGGGGTCCACTGGACCCCTTTATCTGGTCCTCTTCCCAGTGTCTACTTATTGAATCCTCTCTCTCTGCCTTTCAGCATTATTCTTTGCTCTAATTGATACATTGGAATGGGTGGCCAGGTCTAGCCAGTTGGGGCAGCTGGAACCAGAGGTTTTGCCTTAAGAATGGATAAAGGAGAAGGGGGAAGAGATGGCCTAGCAGTTAAGGGTGCTGGCTGCTCTTTGAGGGGAGCTTGGTACACAGCACACTTCTGCTCAGCTCACAACTGTACATAACCCTGGCTCCCATGGCATCTGTGGCTACCTGCGCACACATGCACACACCCATACACTGGCACACATGCACACACTCACACATTGCACACACATGCACACACCTACACACTGGCACACATGCACACACTCACACACTCACACACTGGCACACATGCACACACCCACACACTGCACACACCCACACACTGGCACACATGCACACACCCACATACTGGCACACGTGCACACACCCACACACTGGCACACATGCACACACCCACACACTGGCACACGTGCACACACCCACACACTGGCACAAATGCACACACTCACACATTGCACACACATGCACACACCTACACACTGGCACACATGCACACACCCACACACTGGCACATATGCACACCCACACACTGGCACACATGTACACTCCACACACTGGCACACACGCACACACCCACACACTGCACACACATGCACACACTCACATACTGGCACACGTGCACATACACACACACTGGCACACATGCACACACCCACACACTGGCACACATGCACACACCCACACACTGCACACACATGCACACACCCATGCACTAGCACACATGCACACTCCACACACTGTCACACGTGCACACACCCTCACACTGGCATATATGCACACACCCACACACTGCACACACATGCACACACCCATGCACTGTGCACACATGCACACTCCACATACTGGCATACATGCACACACCCACACACTGGCACATATATAAAAGAAAAACAGATCATTTATCGTTTATGTTGTTTTAGATGAGGGGGAGGGTAGTCAGGAAACACCTTCCTTCCCAAGCATTATTTCAGACATACAAATACTAATGTGTTCATTTTCGTGCAAGGTCTGTGGTTAGAAATACCCTGGCAGATAAGGAATTAAAAGTTGTTTTAAGGAGGCAGATTTTAAACACTATACAAGAGAATCTCATAACTCATTTTCAAATGTTGGCCTCTCAGGAAATGATAAAGATGTGCAGGTGGCGTGAGCTAACGACAAAGTGGAAGATGGGCTGATGCAGGGGCCTTACAGTGGAAGATGGGCTGATGCGGGGGCCTTACAGTGGAAGATGGGCTGATGCAGGGGCCTTACAGTGGAAGATGGGCTGATGTGGGGGCCTTACAGTGGAAGATGGGCTGATGTGGGGGCCTTACAGTGGAAGATGGGCTGATATGTGGGCCTTACAGAGGAAGATGGGCTGATATGTGGGCCTTACAGAGGAAGATGGGCTGATACGTGGGCCTTACAGTGGAAGATGGGCTGATACGGGGGGGGGG
>NW_022196905.1:92396866-92442984 GCF_008632895.1 Mastomys coucha
TACAGTGGAAGATGGGCTGATACGGGGGCCTTACAGTGGAAGATGGGCTGATACGGGGGCCTTACAGTGGAAGATGGGCTGATATGGAGGCCTTACAGTGGAAGATGGGCTGATGTGGGCCTTACAGAGGCGGCTCAGAGCAGAACTGACAATAGTGAGTGCGGTCAGCTGCTTTTCCTTCCGGTGTTAGATGCATCTTAAGTTCCAAGCTCCCCAGAGCTCCCCAGCTGACTCAGGCAGAATCTAATGATTCTGGGATAAGAATCTCCTAATCTGCTCTCACCCCTGGAGGAGAGCAGTTCTGTACCTGTCAAATAAAAACTACAAGGAACCAAGGCCCTGGTTCCACCCTCACCCGCCCCCACCGATGGACCCATCCGGCCCCTCAGGGTTTATCTCTTATCTGTATTCTCTTATAAACAAACTTTCTCCTCCCTCCTCTTTCTTCCTCTTTCCTCCCCTCCCCCAGCCTGCCTGCCTTGCTCCTTTCTTCTCTCTGACTCCTATAAACTATCCTAGAGTTCCAGCCTCTGTCTATTTTAAATTTATTTCATTAATGAGACCTGTAAAAGTGGCCCTGTGCCCCTCCACACACATCCTAGTGACAGAAACAGCATGGAGAATACGTGGACTAGCAGGCATGGCGGGGCATACGTTCAGTCCCAGCACTTAGGCAGAAGCAGGCAGATTTCTGTGAGTTTAAGGCCAGTCTGGTTTAAACTGGTCCACATGAGCTCCAGGCCTTAGAGGGCTATCTAGTGAGCTTGGCTCCTCACCCTGAAAAAGCAGACTGGGACAAATGGTCTAAAATTAATGGGCAGCACCACTCCTAACTCACATCATATGGAAATAGTAGGTGCA
Source organism: Mastomys coucha (assembly GCF_008632895.1). Lineage (NCBI taxonomy): Eukaryota > Metazoa > Chordata > Mammalia > Rodentia > Muridae > Mastomys > Mastomys coucha. Next base: position 92,397,728 of record NW_022196905.1, read on the forward strand.
ATACCGAAAAGAAGTTAAAATTACTTGTTCCAGGTGAAGGACTTCCATCAGCTATACCTTCATCTCGCATCCATAGGTTTAACTAAAAAGCTACTCAATTTGACAAGAGAGCTGGATAAATAAGTTTGACACAAAACAAACACTTAAGAATCAATGGTTATCCTGTATATCGACAATAACAATTACAAGGTGTAATAGAAAAAAAATGAATCTGTTTCCCACATACAGGATGTATCATATGGAAGGCCAACTTTGCTGAAGGACTGGATAATCAGATAAAGGGAGGGGCAGTGAGGAGCTGGGCTTCAGAGGAGCATCTTTCTAATGGGGGTCCAGCAAGTGCTGCTCCCAGCCACAGCTCATGCGTCTCACAGTGCAAATGCCGGGCCTCATCCCAACTTAGGCAATGAGAAGAAATGGAAGGAATGTTTCCAAAAGTGTGTCTTGGGGCAGGTGTGACAGTAAGTCCCTATAGTCACTGCAGTGGGGTGGCTGAGGCAGAAAAATGTGTTGGAAGCCAACCCTGGGCTACAAAGCAATGATTGTCCAAACAACAACAACAACAACAAAAACCCACAAAATCCTGAAAGGAAAAAAACAAAACAAAACAAAACAAAAACAAAAAGCAACAATTTGTCTCAACGCAGCACACCTACTATGCAACGCTTAAGAGTTAAGCTAGCACAGCCTTCTTCACTCAGGTGGTGTGGGGATGGGGGGCTGCCCTCACACATGTTAAATAGAAAGCATATCATAAACTTTGGCAATAAAAACAATGTTGTCCTGCACAGAAAGCAACAACGCAACAGCACAGAAAACATGGCCTCGAGACAAACTCCTCTGTTCAGCTGCAGCAGTTAAAATGCCTTGTGCCGGTCCCACCGTCACCAGGACACTGCTGCACTTCTGCCCAACAAACTGAGAGGGTTTGGGTTGACCAGTCTGAAGCCGTAAGGCAGAGAAGCAATCTCAGAGGGAGGATGCAAGCCAGAGTAAGCAGGGGCTTCACAACTCCAAGTCAGGAAGCGTGCCCCTCAGATGAGAAACTTAGAGACGTCTGCTAGGGATTTCAGTTCAACCTAAGAGATGCAGGCACCAATCCGGACCTGGGTTGCTTCTCAAATGGGCTGCTTTGTAGCGGGTGCCAAAGGGCTGAGGAGTGGGCTTTTATGTATTTAAAATGTTCTAAGATGAAATAGACCCAACCTACAGTAAAGGCTACAACAGTGTTTCTCAGTACAGCCGCTGCTGACACTGTGCTGGCTAGCTCCTCCGCGTGGAGGGCTGATCTGTGCATTGTAAGGATTTTAGCCACACTCCCTCCTTATCTGTTGGTCTTTATTGTATTCCCATCCAGCTATAACAACAGAAGTACCTACTGATACCGCTGAATGTCCCTAAGGCAGGGAAGGCAAAAATCACCTGTCACTGAAAATAGTTGTTTTAAAGGAATCAGTGAGGAATACAGCAATTTTTGGAATAAGGTGGTTGTCCAGTTGATGGGATGTATAACCACCATGGGGATGCCTGAGGAACTTTCTCGATTAGGTAGACTGGATGAGAAAACCCAACTGTAAGTGTGCATCATGATTCCGTAGCATGGAGTCCCAGACTAAATAAAAGGCAGAAAGGTGCTGCACATGAGTGTCCATCTCCCTCATGTTCTGACTGTGGATGCAAAGCGACCATCCCCCGCCCCCCCCCCCCAAGCTCCTACCACTGGCCTTCCCTGCCACGATGGGTGATGGTATTTGTGAACTGAAGCCAAATAAACTCCCGCCTTTAATCTGCTTCTTATCGGGCATTTGATTGTGACAAAGAGAACAGGAGCTAATGCAAGAGAATGATTTAAAACTTAAAACTATAACCTGGCCGGGAAATTTGGTGACATGCTTAGAGAGGTGCTGGCTAAGGAGACATTTCTTCTCTTTCTCTTTTTGAGATTTATTGTGTTTTTATGTGCACGAGTGTTTTGCCTGCAGATATGTACGCGCATTGTGCGTTCATGGTGCTCATGAAGGTCAGGAGGGTAATGGAGCCTTCGGAACTGGAGTTTCAGATGGTAGTCAGCCACTGTGGGTGTTAGGAACCGAACCTGAGTCCTGGGCAAGAGCAACAAGTGTTCTTAATCAGTGAGCTATCTCTCGAGCCCCGTAGAAAGTATTTTCTTAGATTTAAAACCTGGGAAGACATTACAAGTGGATACTGATGGTTTTGACCACATAGACTAGACTTTTGGAAACATTAAAAAGTAAGTGGTAATCTGTGAGAATTGTTATAAACAGCATGAGAGGGAGCAGTGGAGGTGTGGCAGTGTGACAAGGGAACAACCACCACACCAGGGCAAGGGACAAAGAGATGCCAAGGTTCACAGGAAAAGAAACAAACGTCTGCAGTCGCCCACAGGAGTTTTCATTCCTTGCACCTCCCTGTTCTGTCCAAGAGGTAAAGATCATCTTAAAATAGATATTTAATGCAAGAAATAGATATCTTAAAGTAGATATTTACTGTAGGTAAGAGGGGCAATCTATACCACTGATGACTAAGGACAGCCTCTGGTCTAGCCTTTGGAAATAAGCAGCTAATGGGATCAAGAGGCATGAGAAATCTGTCCTCCGATACAAATTTATAGTAGTGCTGAATCTCACAACCACCAAGAAGATAAGTCCATGTCTTAACCCCTAGTTCTCATGAACAGGACTACTTGAAAGCAGCGCCTTTGCAGAGGCAGGTGTTGACAATCTTGAAGTCACCATGGCTTTACAGTGTATGGTTGTCGTCCTTATGAAGAGTGGAAAGGACACAGGCACACAGAGGACAGCCACAGACAGCAGTGACGGTGCCACATGCCAGGGAGGGCAGAAGCTGGCAGAGGCAAGGCAGACGGCTTCCTGGAATCTTTAGAGGGAGCATGAGCCCTTGAGGGGACAGCGACTTAAATCTGAATATCTGGTTCCAGTGTTGTGAGAATAAGCCCCCCCCCAGATGTTTCAAGTTACCCTGTGTGTGGCAATTCACAGAGGCCTCTGGAAACTAATAAAAGGGGTAGGTGGAAAGTTTATACATGTGTGAACGCACACCTGCATTGTTGTGACAGTGAACACTCAGGAAAAACTTGAAGCTGTTAAAAAAAAAAACAACAACAACAGGGCTCAAGGGCTCAAGGGGTCGACAAGATGGCTTAGTGGATAAAGGTGTTTTCTGCTAGGTCTGATGACCTGAGTTCCACTCTGGTGGAAGGAGATAGGTGACTTCTGCAAGCTGTCCTCTCATTCTCTGACACAGTAAATAAGCAAAAATGTAATCTAAACATTTAAAAACTGTAAGGATTAGTTATAAGGAACCCGTAGTATATTATGCAACCATTAAACTATGTCTTGAAGAATAACCTATCTAAAGATACTTACAGTATATAGACATAAAATTCAGGACATAAAAGAATATGTACAATGTGACCCCTAAAGGTAACTGCATGTAATATACATGTTTACTGCTCATATGAGCAACATGGGGAAATTTTACAAATTGGATATAACACGGTATGTCAACCAGACACTAAAATATGCATGCCTCTTGTCCAAATGTTCAGGAGGCTAAGGCAGGAGGATTATCAGGGTTCAGAAGTTCAAAGCCAGCCTGGCAACATAGCTAGATTTAGTCTCCTAACCTCCTCCTGACCTAAAAGAGTTTATCATGAGAAATATAGAGATATTATTGACATAAAGCACTCGTGTGTCAAAGCTGAGGTTCATGGATGTGGAAAGACATTTAATAAAATAAAACATTTAAATAAGGAACATCTAGGGAAGCCAGTGGCAGCTGGGTTTGGGGATCCCCCTTCCTCCCTCTCTATTCGCCAATATTATTCTTTGGTATTAGGAGAGAGCTTTCGCCATAAGCAAAACTAGAGTCAATTAATACTACTGTGTTTACTAACATTGTTCTAGCAAGAGATACAAATAAAGACACACAGAGATAATAACAAAAACAGGGAGACCAGAGAATGAACTAGAATACTACAGAAGTTAATGAGTATTCATAAAAGGGTTAGATAAGGCACAGGAATGTAAATGTCTCAGAATCCTACAGCAATATATATATAATTAACGCATAACAGTAGCCCCCTCCTCCACTATCTGGGCCTATGTGTGGTAAGAACATATGTAAGTAAGGCCACAGGAGGCGGGACTCAGAAAAGTCAATGAAGAGAAGATCTCAGGGAGGTGAGTCTGGAATTGATGTCTCCATCACTCATCTGGAGTACCAGTCTCAAGACAAACCTACACAGGAAATCTCCAACTAAGCCACGCTTAAAATCTTTTTAAACCTACTTAATAATCTTGAAAGTCAGTTCTATTAGGAGATTCATAACTAAGCCCTGCAGTGTCCTCACCTGTTATTTTAATTAGCATCACAAGAGGGAGGAGGCTTCCCTTCATACACTATTGCTGCCATTGTTGAGTTTATTCCTTATCCCTCCTTCCACCTCACTTCCACCAGGGAAAGGCAAGCATTTGCACAGCGTTAGAGTCATTTAAGAGAAATGCCGCTGAAGCTTTCTAATTGACACACGACGCTGAACATATATTATAGATTCATTTATCTAATTTATCGTGTGCATGCATGTGTGCATGCATGTGTGTGAGTGTTTTGTGTGTGTGTGTGTGAGCGTGTGCATATCAGGATGTGCATGTGGAGGTCAGAGGATGACTTTTGGGAGTTGGTTCTCTCAGATCATTGGGTTTGGTGGCCTTTGGCCACTGAGCCATTTCCCCAGCCCTAAACTATATTTTTATGTTGACATAAAGATGAGCTGTTTTCCTTGTTGTCCACTGTCTAACTGCCAAGTAAAAATTGCACATACTTACTTCCTCTTGATGATTTAATATGTGTGTACACTGAGGAGAGGCTACATGAAGCTAATTAGCACACACAACACTTCACATACCACTGTTTCTGCTGAGACCACTTAAAACCCATCTTGTAGCAATATTGAATATCTATTATATTGTTAACATCTTGTCTTCCAGGAGACAGGGTGCCTTGAATTTTAGCTGTCTGACTTTAGGTGGTTTATATCATCACAGGACATTCCAATTCATTTATTTTTGAAGACTAAATTAATGAACCTACCTCACATATTTGCATGTGCATGTAGTCACATAATTTACCTAGCTTTGTGCTCACACACACTAAGAAATTAATAAGTGTGAGTTGCAAGCTTCTAGTTCTTTCTCTGTATAAAGTTTGCCTGCACAGCTAGCCCTCACTTGGAGCAAGCTCATGTTGCCATTAGCCCTCGTGGCCCCATGGCTGTGGACTGAGGTGCTTTCCTAGAGGAGGACATGTTTCCTTCTCCCATATGTCTACACAGCTCTGAGATAATCTACCCCTGATTCGTTAGCCACTATGAGAGAATAGGACAGAGGAAGAGGGAGAAAGGGCATTTAATGATACATGTTCAGTATACTCTGGCAGCGGAATTATATTTCAATATGTCTTAAATTTAATGAAATCTTAGTATTTGAGAGATATGTTAAATTGTCACAGAAAGGTGAATGACAGGACAAATCAGACTAAGTCAGCAAAGAGCCTGCAGTAAACCGCAAATCACTGTCTACAGTCACTGATTCCCACGGAATACATACATGCTCTCCACGTTCTGGCTCTTAATCTTGTAGTCCGGCTATGGGTTGATAGTGAAGAAATGTGTATACACTGGATTGGATAAAGTCTCATGTATTTAAAAGTACAGATATCTAGACACGTTTCTCATAACAAAAACAATAACAGCCTTTGTTCTATATTACTATTTTAAAATTCCATTTAGACTCTCTGTCCCTGTCTCTCTGTCCCTGTCTCTCTGTCTCTGTTTGTCTCTGTCTGTCTCTGTCTCTCTCTCTCTCTTTCTGTGTATGTGTGTGTGTGATATACCTGCATATACTAACAAGCATTACTTTTCTTCAAAGCTGAAATCATTTCCTTTAAAATGTGGTATATTTATACATTGCAGCATTTCTCAGTTTTAAAGAGGTGGAGGTTCTCTCACATGCTGTACTTTAAGACATCACAAAAGTGCAACACACCACTCACAAGTGGAGTGAGATGTACACACTTTTTCATTCCGGTGCTAGGGAGGCTGAGGTAGGAAGACTTGGAGTTCCAAGCCAGAAGGGGCTCCGCATATATTAACATGTTTTCAATGAAAGGGAAAGGTCATTGGCATGGTGAAGTGGCTAAGGCTGCAAACTTACACTAGAGGAAAGCAGAGAGAGAGAGAGAGAGAGAGAGAGAGAGAGAGAGAGAGAGAGAGAGAGAGAGAGACAGACAGACAGACAGAGAGACAGAGAGACAGACAGAGACAGAGAGAGAAACAGAGAGAAACAGAGACAGAGAGAGACAGTAAGAGAGACACACAGACACACAGACAAAATGACTGGAAGAGATAAGTTGTTCAATCAGTTTAGCTTTTCAACTTTGCAAAACAAAGAGTTCTGGAAACAGGATACATAATAATGGTGATAATCCTAACACAATTGGGTTGTAGATTTTAAAGTGACTTAGATGGTAAGATTTATGTGTATTTTTTTATGCTACAATTAAAAATTAAGTAAATAGGGCTGGTGAGATGGCTCATCAGGTTAGGTGCTCGATGCCAAGCTGATGACCTGAGTCTGATTCCCAGGACCCACAGCTGGAAGATGAGACTCTTCAAGTTGTCTTCTAATTTCTACAAGCCCCATGGTGTGCACCCCCAGGCCCCCAGCCCAAAATAAATAGATTTAATACAAAATTTTAAATAAATAAATAAATAAATAAATAAATAAAAACTTGTAAAGGAACTCACTTTTTTCAGTTATTTTGTGTTACTGCGTTCACTTGAGGTATATATATATATATACACTACCAGTATTTCAATGACAATAGAGTACTCCATTGTAGAGATCTATCTGATTAATGACGGAAAAAAAAATCTTTGGATGGACAAAATCTACAAATTTGTGACTAGTGGAGAGGTGTTCATAAAGAAGAAAGAGGTTCAAGGCCACACGAGAGACATGGATGTCAGGAGAGAAGAGGTTCTGGCTCTGGAGTAGCCTGGAGGAGAAGTTGTCATAGAATTTTATCCTGTGATAAACCCATGAGCAAAGCTGCTTGGGGAAGAAAAGGTTTACTTCATCTCTGAGGCCACGCCATCAGGGCAGGAGCTCAGGACAGAGACCTGGAGGCAGGACAGGAAGCGGGATCCCGGGTGGATACTGCTGAGTGCCTTACTCCTCATGGCTCGCTCAGGGCCGCCTACCCAGGGATGGCACTGCCCACAGTGAGCTGGCTCTCCCACATCAATCATTAATGATGGAAGTGCCCTACAGACTTGTCTATGGGTCAGTCTTATAAAGTGATTTTCTCAATTGAGAGTCCCTCTTCCTAAATGACTCTAGCAACTAGAGTCTAGCTTGTGTCAAGCTAACAAAGGGCCAATTGTGTTGGTTAGTTTTAGACCAACTTTCTCTCTTATTTTTTTTAACTTTAAACATGAATCTGTGGTTTTTTTTAATTATTGAAGCAAGTTTTTTTCTGTCTATTTTTCTCTCAAACATCCTGAACAAAGTTTCCCTTCCCTGCATTCCTTCTAGTCCGCCTCCCCCCCAATGCCTACATCTCTCCTCTTAGATTTACTCCTTCTCTGTTTTCCTTTAGAAAAGAGAGGCCTCCCAGGGATATCAACCAAATATGGCATAAAAAAGATGCAATAAGACTAGGTACAAATCTTCATATGAGGGCTGGGCAAGTCAACCCATGGCAGGGAGTGGGGTCCCAAGAGCAGGCAAAGCAGAGACACTCCCATTTCCACTGTTTGGAATCCCACAAAAACACCAAGCTGGCAACTATAACATATATACAGAGGACCTAGCACAGATCCAGGCAGGCTCCGTGACGGCTGCTTCAGTTTCTTTGAGCTGCTGTGAACCCTGCTAAGTGGATCATGGGGCTTGTTCTCCTGGTGTCCTCCACACCCTCAGCTCCCACAATTTCCCACTCCCAATTTGAGCAAATCAAATTGGTACTTGGACACTATGGGGTAAGTGAGCTCTTGTTGCTACGGCAACCCGATAGGAAAATGGCCTAGATCTAACACCATAGATTTGTCAGAGCCTTCCTGATTTAGGATAAGATGGGCTCCACTGGCCTCCCTGTGCTCATTTCTGGCCATTGGCCCAAGGCACACTCTGATGCCCTGAGGGAACACTAAGGCATACAGGCTTCCTTGACTACCCAATGCCGCCTAAACAGCCAGACTTGATGGAATCACATGAGACCCGATGCCGCCTAACCAGCCAAACTTGATGGAATCACAGGAGAGTTTTTTTTTTTTTAAAGTGTGGTGTCTGTAATGCCACACACACGTGATTCCGATTTAACTGTTTGAGGTGCAACTTGATTGTTAACTCCTCAGATGACTTTACCATGCAAACAGGCTAGGAACCTCTTGGGTTGTCTGCAGGGCCTCATGTGGGTGGCGCTGTCCAAGGTAGCAACTCTTCAAGAATTTTATCAGTTCACCATCTACCCATCCCTGTCTCTCTGGACCATTCGGCGGAAGGATGCTGCACCACATAAAGCTGGTAAAATTTAAATTAGTCAAAATTAAAGATCTAGCCCACAACAGGCCTAGTAGTAGATATCATTAATTTGGGGGGCCAAATATTCATTAAGCCAGCTATCCAACTCTTTGACCATAAATAAGCGGTTCAGACAATGCAGAAGAGTGGTTATATGCAGTAAAACTTTGTAGTGTTACTGCTGGCCTTTGTCATTAGATAGTCAAATGCCCTAAGGTAAAACTAACTTGCATAATATAACTTCTAAGCCCAGGGAGACAATGATTTAGTAAGGGGGTGGGGGGAGGGAAACATGGAGCCAGGGACTGAAGCTGAAGAGACTCTTGAGGTTTAAGCTGGGAGTCATGCTAAGACAGCCTGGCCAGCACTATGACAAGAACTCATGTAAAATAGCCAGGGTCTGGAAGTGTAAAGAAGCCACCTCCTTCTGTGGTGACTATAGTCCAAGAAATAAGTCATGTGACATCCATAAGGCTTTGTCTAGCTTTTAGACACCCTACTGGGAAACCATCACCATCTAAAACAATTCTCTTCAATTTTCCATGTGTTAAAAAGGGTTAAAAATCCACATTATTAATAAAAAGAAGGGAATAGGGAGAGAAAGAATTATGCAGAGGGAACAGAAGGAGTTCTCCAGAGGGAATGGGACAACAGCTTGGTCAGTTAGGACTTGAGTTCAGACCCTCCACAGCCATGTAAAAGCCAGGCATGCAGATCTGTAACTTCAGGGCTGGAAGAGTAGATATGACAGGATGTCTACAGCCTACTGCCTAGTAGGACTAATAATCTAAAGGTGAGTGACCCTGTCTCAAAAAATGAAACTGAAGCACAGTTGAAGAAGAGACTTCACATTGGCCTCTGGGTTTTATATGCTTGCATGCAAACACACACTTGCATGCACACACACTTGTGTGTACACACATGCTTGCATGCACACACAATCATACATCCCACATTCTCCCACAAACAGTTATTCTGAACCAGGGGTCATCTTCAAATGCCACTATAGCTAATGAGAAGCCACATTTCTGGACTCTGTTTATGGCTTTGTAAGCAGACACTGGCTTGGTTTAAATGGCTTGATCTTTAAAAAAAAAAATCACAACTTGCCCCTATTGGATCATAACTGGGTCTGCTCTGCAATCCAGTTAATGGAGAAATTTTCTCTTTAGTTCTACAAGCCTAGATATACAATCAAAATTACGGTGTGAAATGGCAACCCATTCCTCTCCATGTAAATCAATTTTTATGCTACATATAAGCTGAAATTAAAAGGGAGAAATACCAATCAAAATGTCACAGGGAAGATAATCGCCTTTTAAAAGACCAATTGCATTAGCCGCTAAAGTTACAAGGATATAAATATGATCCTTGCAGCCACTGTGCTGCCATTGACAAGGATAGCACAGTGCTAGAGTTTTGGCATGGAGGGCATGTGGGAACACACTCATATAAGGCTTTGTGTTTCCGGCTAAATCACTTGGCGAAACTGGGCCTAGACGTTTTAAGATACACTCCTTCTAGAAACCCTAAGAGAGCTGCGTCACAGAGCCCCATTTTAATAGACAAATGCTCCTAAACTCACAGGAAACCAATACTTCCGCTTACCCTGGTTTACAGTGATATCCCCATTTTGCTTCTTCATTTCCTACGTGTAAGTGTTTTGTCCACGTGTACCCCGTGCTTGTGCCTGCCTTGCACAGAGGTCAGAGAGGGTATCAGAACCCAACTGGAGTTACAGATGGTAGTGAGCTTCCACATGGGTGCTGGGAATCAAACCCTGGTCCTCTGCAAGAGCAGCAAGTGCTCTAAACTGCAAAGTCATCTCTCTGGCCCAATGGTCACCACTTCTGTACTATTTAACTCACTTAGGAGCTGGCAGAGGAACACAGTTTGAAGACTCTTATTGACAAGTACAGGCTCGACAGAGTCTAACACCCGTTGTAGCTATAGAAAGCCAGTTTTAACTTATGTTTTAGAACTTCCAAGTAATGCCTTCTAAAACATTTCCTTGTCAGTTAACTCAACAAAGGTATGAAAAAAAAAACAGAACAAATCTAATTAAAATATTTAATTTTGCCATGTGCTTGTAATTTCAGCATATAAAAAGAGGGTCTAGAATTCTGGGTTATCTTTCATATTGATATATAAAGAGTTCAAGGGAAATCTATGAGGAGTGGATCTGGGGAAAGGGGAGATGCTGAAGGAACTGGGAGGTGTGGATGGAGAGGAAACTGCAGTCAGGATGTAGTGTAGAGATATGAATAATATATATACACATACATACATATATATGTATATATGCATATCCACATACATGTACATGTACTCAGATTATGCTATGATGAGACTTTTTGAAAAACATACAAAAAGCTTCTTAAAAATAATATTCAATGAGGGGTTGCAGAGACAGCTTGGTCTCCCACATGTTTACTGAAAAGGAGGCTGTATTTCCAAGCTCTGTTTGGAGAAATTTATATCTACAGTCAGTTGGTTATCAAGATCACTCATTATGAACGCTTCAGTGTGAGACAATGCCATTTCAACAACAGGCTTATTTCCTCTACTGCCATAGTTAAGCATGATTATTCCTTAGGCATTGTCTACACAGCTTTCAGTGTTTTTGTTCAAAGACATTTCTTCAAGCCTCTTTCTATTCCATAGGCAAAGTCTATCACTGCCCACAGAGACAGACAATTCTGGAGCCTTGAACAGAGTCTGAATATTTTATGGATTTTTTAGTATGTTACACGCAGCTCTGGACTTTTAATAGAAGGAAATTTAACATGACAGCATGCTTAGGCCTCTCCTACCCAGCAAGGTCTCCGAATAAGTGATCACTTGCACTTAGCCTGGTCTTTAAGGAAAACTGGAGTCTGCTTCTAGATTACAGTAGGGGCGTGGGGAGAAGGCTTTCCAGTTTTGACTTTAAGACCTCCTAAGACACTGACTTTCACTTGTGCTTATTTATATTAAACAATGTTTTTTTTTTTTTTTCCCAGATGTGGTGCTAGGGGTAAATGCAGGGCCTCGCTAACACTAGGTAAGCCTCTACCACTGGGCTAGCCTCCGTTCTCTGTATTAGGAAATGTGAAGAGGCGTTCACAGGTAAGACACACACAGGTGAATTGTACGCAGCAGGGGGCAGGGGGCAGTTAGAGATGAAGACTTGGGGATAGAGTGTTTCTCATTTGCTCGCTGCAAACCGGGATGCAGAAGTTAGGCCGTGTAGGCAGGAAAGGAAACAATTCTGGGGATGTGACTGCAGTCAACCTCCAGGATGTGGGTTCAGGTACCAGGCTGCTTCATGAAGGGCATCAACCTCACAAAGGAAGAGCATCAACCTCACGAAGAGAGCACTGGCTGGCAGCGAGCTCTCTGCAGCCTACAACTCCCCTCTCACCTTCAGGCTCAGTTTCATACAGAAAATCACTGCTGTTAGCTTACATGTGCACAAGGGCATTGGTGCGTCGTGTCTACGAGTGCCACTGGTCTGCATATGCCCATGGGTGTGTGTGACTATTGAATATGGGGCATAGGGTGATTGAACTTGCGGTGTCTCCAGACTGATTGCTTTCTCTACCAAATAAGATAGATGTAGGTATTATGGGGAAACAGAACTCCCCCATCAAGGGAAAACCAGGATAACTCACATGGGGCACTTGGTGTGGAGTAATTGTTAAGCACTAGTTACTGCTAGAGACTACATATGTCTTCCATCAGTGTTTCTCAGAGGGGTCCCCAGGGGACCTTTTGCAGGTAGGACTTCCAATTTGAACCAGGACACACACAAACACCGCAATGACTGCAGGCAATGAACACACGTACACTGTGGTGCACAGATGAACTAGGCTGTGCAGAAAAGATTAAAACCCAGAGGTCCCATGTCGCCAGCACTCAGATCGCTTCTGTCCGCTTCCTTGTGGCCTAGTCATTATTATACATTGAGGGAACAAAAACTTTCATCGAGGACGATGCACAGACAGTTTTATGGTTCTGTTATAGATGAGGATGACCCTCATCTATAAATTGACTTTAAGATCCAAGGCAAGCAGTTTGAAAAACACTGTGATATATAAAAACACTAACAATGTTTTTTTTTTTTTTTTGTAATTAAAGCTAAATAGACATGTTACTTTATTTTAGAGGGTACTGGAATTATGTGGAGCATTCATTAAATTTATTTAAGCATCCCCATCACTTAATGGGATAATCATGAGAAAGTGGCCTGTCTAGACTGTTAATACTTTCAAGGCACAAATACCTCAGGGCTGTTTTAACCTAACTCTAATATATCTCAACATACTCAATAATTTCTAAATAACTGACTGAAGGGTAGTGACTTCCCAGAGCCTGGGAACCTCTAGAAACTTCAGTTCTCCCTGCGGAGAGGATCTTAGGTTTCTGGGCTGGGTGAGGGTCACTCATTCAAGAAAGGTGAGAGGCAATATCTTGTAAAATCTAATTAAAAGTGCGCTGTCCCCCGAAACGCAATAACGGTTTTAACCAAAGCAAGTTAATTTAAAAATGGAAGCTATCCAGTAGAAGCTTACTCAAATTCCACTTCACGAAAAAGGATAGTAGGCGGTGTTTAAGTGAGTGTGGTAAACCCTACGGGCGGTGTGGAGCAATGGAGGGGGCCGGGTGTCTAGACTGAAGCTCCAGAGAAAGAAAGGGACACAAAGGGATGTAGAGCAGACTTCAGCCCTTAGCTGTCTCAGAGGCAACTCAGTGTGAGAAGAAGGATACAGGCAGGCACTGCCATAAGCCCTCCTCCCTTTCTCTAAAGATCTCCTCTTTGGCTTGAAAACTTACCAAGTGCAGAAGTCAGCTTAGGATGACTGATGAGCTACATTGAACACAAGAGCACATAATGCTCCTTTGTGAGCGCCCACCCAAACACGCTGCCCAACAACTTGGACCGATGACTATGTTTGTGAGTGGCAGAGACAGAAAGGTAAAAAGCCAACTGTGTTTAGAGTAGACAAGAACTCTAGCATAAACGCATGTGCTCTTTTATAAAACACGATTCCTGAGTTAAATCTTAATTCCTGGCAGTATAATAGGCAAACTTCTACTTTGTCTTAATTAAGGGATAATTGCCATCAAATGTATCCCTATCAGAAATGAGTGGTGGGAATTCAGAGGTGCACCACCCAATGAGGTAGCCACTATCTCTGTGCGGCAATTTAAGTTAATTAAAGTTATACAAAATTTAAAATCTGTTCCACAATTGTACTGGCCACTTTTCAACAGCCTCATGTTAACATTTATGGTTATTATATAAGGCAGATTTATAGACCAGTCCCATTATTGTAGAAAGTGATACTTGGTAGTACTGAGCTACCAGAGTATGTGTGTGTGTGTGTGTATGAAAACTGTTTATTTCTTATTTGGTAGAAGAGCTCCCTCCATTCCTTACCTAACCTGCTAGATCTGGCTTGATTCAGAACAACATGGGTCTGGGTGTGTCAGTGAGTACCAAAGCTTTTTATTATCTCCCATCATTCCAACTGCCCAGTCTGAAATCCCTCTCATTAAGACTTTCCACTCTGGGCGAGGCTCAGCCTATAAAGTGCTTGGCATGTAGACGTTAGGACCCGAGTTTGGACCCTCTATTACCCATGTTCAATGCTGAGCATGGTGTTGGGTGCCTATAATCCCAGCCTTTGGTAGGAAGGGAGGCAGGAAGACCTCTTGAAACTCCTTGGCCTGGCCAACCTGACTGAATCAAGGAGTTCCAAGTTCGCTGAGAACTTAAAAAATAAAGGTGGAGAGAGATGCAGGAAAGACGTGCAGTGCTGACCTCAGGCCTCCACACACGCATGCATGTGCACACATGTGTACACCACACGCATACATACCCAACATGCATAGTGGCACAGTAACAATAGGCTCCTGGGCCTGGCAAGGCTAACCTTGTTACTGCTGAGTCCTGAGTCTGACACTACAGGCTCCTTCCAGAAGATGAAGACTGGCAGATAAAACCTTATCTTCTCTGTATCCTTTGGCTTAATTGGCCCTTGAAATGATCCCGGAGGGCCAGATTACAGTGATGCATAGGACTAAGACCGTGGGGCCAGCTACTGTTCCCTCCCTTGGGGCTCCAGATTGCCTGCTCATCTGGCTATGGACCACAGAGGTGCTGGCCATAGGGAAACCGAGATACAGTGCCTTTGCTCTCGACAGCCAAAAGCGTGCAACTGAACACAGAAGTCCTGCAAGATGACTGTGAGCAAGGTGACAGCAGGCTGTAACAAAGGCCAACAGACAGCATTGCTATACTCATGAAAAAACGATGACCCTCTAAAGTGATCTACCTCCCTCACAAAGCACTGGACAAGAAACACGGATTAAGAAATCGCTGTCAAGATATTATAATGTAAATTTAAATAAACCAAACAGACTTTATTCAGCTAACCTGCAGATCACAATAAGCACACATTTTTTTTCCCAAACCGTTCATGTTTGACCAGTGTCATAACAACTGTCAATTATTACTAATGCTACCAAATCTCCCTTGCCCTTTTACTACAACCAGTTTGTCAGCTTCCAACTTGGGAGGCTTGCAAAAACATTTAAGTAATTTGTACATCAAGGGCAAACCATTAAAATTCCCATGCTTATGCCAAGAAAATTAAATTCACACTTCTAGTTCATTAAGAGATGACAGTTGGTGTGCACGCCTTTAATCCCAGTACTCAGAGGCAGAGGCAGGTGGATCTCTGTGAGTTCCAGGCCAGCCTGGGCTATACAGCAAGTTCCAGGACAACCAGAACTACATAAGAGAGACCTTGTCTCAGGTTGGTCAGTAGTGGGGTGGGCGAGGGAGGGAGAGAGACAGAGAGGGAGGGGGAGGGGAGCAGAGGGAGAGGGAGAAGGAGGGAGGGAGGCAGAGAGTGGGAGAGAGAGCTCATGCACAGCTATGGTTACTTTGGAAGCAGGGTTCTCTCCAGGATGTGTATAAGAAAAAGTTAGGTATCTGATGCAAGTTGAGACTGTAAAATTATTCACTTTGCATTTATTATGTATATGCACCTAACGGTCTACCCTCAAAATGGGACATTTTACGTGGGTCAACTTACTAACTGCTATCATGAACTTCATATATTCACATTCGCCTACCCTTTTTATTAACTGCAGCCCAGAATGTAGTTACAGTCGTGCATTATTAAAATCTGTCTTCAATTCAAGCAGAGAATTGAAGAAGCAGAAACTAATATTGCCCTTTCGGTTGTGTTACTGTAATAGATCTAAGTGCTTTATTCTGTCTTGCTTTTTAACACATCAGTGCATTTCGGTTCCCTATCAGGACCATGTATGTAGGAGGTCAGCCTGGGACCGCCCAAGGGGGGTTGGCTGGCTTCATTCACTTGGGCTCTGTTCTCACATTGGCAATCGCCACCCTGGCTCAGCCCTGAAAGACCTGGTCGGAAAAACCAAAAGACCAGCAAAGTGCTTAGGGTATAATAAAGTGCCATGGGGTTAGGGGTGGACAGAGAGGGATGAATTAGGGTTGGGGGTGGGGCGGGAGGAACATGAATTTCAACTGGGAAACCCCTTATTCCCTCTTAGATTCATTTAAGGCGGGGGGGGGAAACCACTCAGCGAAGGCTCTCTCCGGAACCCAAGGATGCCGACTTTTGAAAATTATTATGACCGTGGATAACCAGAGCGCCTCGTGCACCGCGACCTGTACCGCCCCCGCACCCCTTCCCCCCGGGTTCAGCCCGAAATCCCGGATCCTTCTCAGGAATGCGCGCCCATCAGGGTGGGCGCGGGGCTGCGCGCAGGTCACTGCAAGTTAGTGCCCGGGGCCGGCGGACTCGGCTCCGCCGCTCCTCCCCGGACCCCACCCGCGGCGGTGGGACACCTGTCACCGGGCGCGGCGGGGGCCGCTGGCAACACTGCGACGGCGGGGAGCGGGACGGGCGCGCCGCGGAGCCGCACCGCCCGCCTCGGGCTCGGGGCTGGGGAGGCACCGCCGCGCCCCGGGTGGGGTCCCCGCGGGGTCGGGAACGGGGCGAGCCGGGCATCCGGGGCCAGGGGCGGAGGAGGGCGCCGAGCCTACCTGCTCCGGGCGGCGGTGGCGGCTCGCGGGCCGTGACCTGCGGCGGCAGCGGCGGCGGCGGCGGTGGCAGTCGCGGTGGGGAGGGCGCTTCCTTCAGGAAGGGGTGGGATCTGCCCGCCCGCCCCCTCCCGCCGCAGCGCGGCCCGTCCCCGACTTACTCCGGAGTCCCCGTCCCGGGGCTTCGGGTGTACCGCGGAGTCCCGAGGTCCCGGCTTGTACCTCCTCCCCACACCCCACCCCCCCGCCCTCCCCTGATCCCTCACCGTCACCCGGGGCTGCGGCTGCGGGCGGACGGTCCAATCGCCTCCTTCCTAAGACAAGGTGGACGCGTTTGCCTGGCGCTCCTCACCCAACAAAAGGCAGGACGGAATCCGGGATCCTCCGCCTGCTGGTTATTTATTCCTGACCTGTTGTAACCTTCTTACCGGCTTCCTTCTGTCCACACACCTAGGGCTTTGCCACCGCAGCTAAAATTCATTTTCAGGCCCACTAGCCCAGCGTAGTTCTCCGCCACCCGCTGCCCTCCCGTGGTTTTCTTTCATCTTACTGGACAGACACAGGGCTAACTTTGACCCTGATAATGGACCGAGGACTTCAAGGCCGCTCCCCTACAGCCAACTTGCTCATTTCCCGTGTGTGTGTGTGTGTGTGTGTGTGAAAGAGAGAGAGAGAGAGAGAGAGAGAGAGAGAGAGAGAGAGAGAGAGAGAGAGAGAGAGAGAGAGTCGTCATAAAACACTACTCAGCATTTCAGTAGCACCCCCACCCCGACCCCAACTTTTGTCACTGCACTGACCCCTAAGCAGCATAGCCCATTGTCATATTAATCTTAGATTCTTGATTAACTTACTTAACTGGCCTGCTATGCGTGGTAGGCTCACCCGGATCAATCCACCACACCAGTCTATTTAAAACTGTTGCCTCTCAAAGCACAAGTCTCTAAGCTCCCTCCTCAATTCAACCTGTACAAAAATCTCTGCCACTGGCTTCTAGAGTGCTCCGTTCTTCATAGTGCTTGTAAGTATCCACGCATGCGTTGATTTCTGGCCACTGTTTTGTTCTGACTACTGGACTGTTCGATTCTTGAGGTCTTACGACTTTCTGTTTACCGCATATTAAGGAATGGGACTATTATTTATTCAATTAAGTTAATTCAAAAGTTAATTCTGGTATAGAGTCCCCTGAAAGCACATGCTGAATGGTAAGGGACTTTTCTGAAGAGAGTTAACTATGTTTTTTTCAGACTCTCCAGGTGGCCCAGCTTGAACCCTCAGGTCTGATGATTATACTCCTACTCTTTGTCCCCTTATGGGGTGCCTGCACTGGCCTTTAAGACTGCATTTGAACCATGAGCTAATCGAGCATGCACGGGAAGGGGGTGGAGTATCACTGCTCCTTGTTGCTGCTACAAGTTTTGAACACGCTGTCACTGGGAGTTTGGAGCCTGAGTGGGAGACATTATTAAAACACCAATGAGTGCATTTTTTAATGATTACTTGACCAAGAGAGAAAAAGAGCAAACTGGCCCTGGGAGAGGAGTTATAGAATCCCTGGGAGTTTCTCCCGCTCCAGCCTCCCAAACGCTGAACTTGCAGGTGCGGTCTACCCATCTACTTCTGCCGTTCACTTCTTTTTAAGTTGACTGGAAGAGTCCTCTAGCTAGACTTTTTTTTTCTTTTCTGATTCGTTCTTTTAAAAGCCATTTATTTTTGATTATGTGTCTATTAGAGTGCCTGTGTGCATGAGTGCAACAGCCTTGGAACTGGAGGCACCGATGGTTATGAACCACCTGATGTAGGTGCTGGCGACTGAACATGGGTCCTTTCCTAGAACAGTGCATGCCCTTAACGGTGGAGCCTTCTCTCCAGCTCCTCTAGCTTATTCATCTGTGTATGTGTGTGCACATGTGCAGGGTGCATGTGTGCATGCATGTGATGGGTGAGGGTGCTGGGGGCTAAACCAGTGCTCAATGCTTGCTAGGCAGACACTCTGACACTGAGCTACGGTCACAGACTCCTATTTTAGATCTTCTAGGTCCAACCAAAGACTTAGTGGCCCCTCTTAACTTGCAGATGAGACCCACCCATGGAACTTAAAAAGAAGCACAAAGGCCCATCCTAGCTCCCCGGAGTCTGTGTGTATGTGTGTGTGTGTGTGTGTCTGTGTGTGTGTGTGTGTTGGTGTATGTGTGTGCTTCTTGTGTGTGTGTTTCATGTGTGTATGTGTTTGTGTATGTATGTGTGTTAGTTTGAGACTAAGTTTCATGTGGCTTCAGCTGAGCTAGAACTCACTGTGTGCTATAGCAAGACTGGCCTTACATTCCTGCTTCCACTTCTGAGAGGTAAGGTTATGGGCAGCTATGCGTTTGTCTTTTGAAGAGGGTTCATGTCACGGTCAATTTTGATTGTCAACCCAAAGAATCCAGACTTACCTACATGACCAATCTCTGGGTATGCCTGTGAGCGATTTTCTAGGGTACCCTCCAGGAATGTCTATATTTATTTAGATTGTTAGTTGAGCACAGGCAGCTCCAGTTTATGAGCTGAATGAAAGCTGGTGTCTCATCCATCTCTTTGTACTTCCTGACTAGAGATGCAGTGTGCCATCTACCTCCAGTAGACACAACTTCTCACCACTATGGGCTCTACCCTGGAACTGTAAGCCAAAGCAAATCCTTTCTTCCTTAAGTTGCTTTGCAGGTTTTTGTTTTGTTTTGTTTGCAATAAAGAGAAAACTAACACAACCCTGTTGTGCGGTTGTGAGGCTTTTCCCCAGAGAACAAACATCTACTCACACCAACAGGCTCAAGGAAGGATTCGAAGCTGCACTTGGTAAAGCAGTGAGTTTATTGGACTTCCTCACAGAGCATGAATGAGGAACTACTTCCAGGAGCCAGAATCACTCAAAGATAGTTGCATCATTAAAAACAAAACAAACAACAACAACAACAAAAAGAAACCTACCCCAGTGCCGTCACACAAATACTGTGCTCTGATAGAGGTAGGAAAGGCTCCAGGCTGTGATGGGCATCAGTGGCCAGAAATAGAAGGTGGAAGCTCTCGGTGTACTCCACTTCCTCATTTTACCCTCCCATCCCCATAGCCATGAGGCACCTCTCAAAGGAGAAGAGAGGACTGAGATGAGGACTTAATTGAGAACCTTTCTCAGTTTGGTGAATTTTCCTCTGATTTGTCTCTTTTTTCACCTATTTTGCATACACACAACTAGCCAGTTAGAACCTTCCTGATCTTATTAAAAATCCCTAGACCTACTCTCTTCAATGGCAATCACTTTCTCTTTTAAAATAAATTTTATTATAAGAGAACTTACAAATAAACAAAAAGACTGCTCAACAAAATTAAGCAGACACCAAGTCTATGCAACTTAATGAATTTATATAGCGTTAGAATAGGCATTCAAAGTGCAAGCCATATAGCTTCACATTACATTTTACACTTTCAGTATTAAATATATTGTCTGCCCCTATCCAAAGAGCAAATGCAGGCAATGGACATGAGCTGTGAGAGAGGCTTTAAAGCTAATGTTTTTCTCGTTCTAACTCTGTCAGGGAGTTTTTGGTGTTGGTGGTGAACTTTTCCAGCTCTTGCTGTGTCTGTGACCCATCCAGAGCTTTCTCTTTCTCTTTGGTTAATAAATCCTTGTTCTGCTCACTCTTCTCTGTTCCTTATTCTTATAGGTCAGGAGACAAGAAGTATGCAGAGAGGAAAATCTGCAGCAATTCCCAGGACAGAGGTGGATTCCCCTTCCCAGCCACTCTTACCTGTTATTACTTGTGTAAGGAGGGGGGCATAGAAATCTAGTTATAGCTTTCTCAGACTTGTAAGTTTTGTTTACTTTCTGACACATGAACTTCCCTCTCCCTCCAGGAGTACTAAATTATTACCCAACAGGCATACACTTTGGAGGCAGGCCACAGCTTTCTCAGGATCTGAGGTCATAAGCACATGCCATATATGTGTACTACCATGCCTGGTTTGTAATTTTTAGATTTATTTTATTTTATGTATATGAGTGCTTTGCCTGTATGCATGTACATATGCCACGTGCATGCCTGGTATCCAAGGAAGCCAGAAGAGGGGTTGGAGCCCCTGGAACGAGAGATGTAGATGATTGTGAGCCATTATGTGGGTGTTGGGAACCAACCCCTGTCCTTTACAAAAGCAGCAAGTGCTCCTGACTGCCTCCTCTCCAGCCCCAGAGCACTTTGATGAAGAACCAGCTATGGTTTTTGATGTGGGTGTGAGAGTCACAGCCTTTTTGGGGGAAGTTCCAACTTGTGAGAGTTCCTCCCTCCACTCTGTAGAGGAGTTGATAAAGCTTGCTCTGTGCATGCTTTTCGGTTCACTTAGAGCCCCTCCCAGTTTTGCTTTAGAAACCGACTTGAGTTTATGAAGATTGTAGGCTCAGTTTCAACTGTCATCAGCACTCCATCATTGCCACCTTTGTCTTCAAAATGTCCATATGGATCAACCCAGAGTGGAGTGAATCAGGGTCCTGACAGTGATATTGACAGCGTAGGAGAGTATGTGAAAACGCTGGCTACAGAGAAGGACTCATTGCTATAAGCAGGTTCCATTATCATTTATGGGACTTCCGTTCTATGCTCAACAGTTCAAGAGAGCCAGAGACAAAATATACGCTTGACTGTGCTTTCTTTAACTGATATCCCACTCATTAAATCTATTGTCTGATATGTACTTGGTATGGCCATAGACATTAAATCTGTACATGACTAATTCAGGGCATTGTGGCTCATAACTTAATAGCAGTATTCATAAAGTAAAACGGGGGGTTGCAGTTCAAGGCCAGCCTGGGCTCCATAGTAAGATTCTATCTTGAAAAGTAAAAATATTTGAGAAGGGGGCAACATTTGGCATGTAAACAAAATAATTAATTAAAAAATATTAACATCCCAGAACTGGTTCTGTCTTAGTGCATGTGAGGCTCATGTTGTGCCTTCAAGTGACTTACTGATCTAGTGCTCTAAAGTACTTCATGCCGTGAGGAAAGGGCCAAGCACAGAGTTACAGACCAAGAGTGGCAGGAAGGTGGCTTCAGGCCTATTTATGGTATATGCCAGCCACAGACTTTGTCAGGGAAGATGGGGACATTATCCTATATGGCCACGACAAGACACTGATTTTGGTACCGTCTTGCTCCTTAGTTCTGCTGTCTGGCCTCTGCTGACCTGCACAGGGCTCATGTGACTGAGCAGGGCTGCTGGCTTTTCTGATACAAGTGAATTCTAATGCACACCATGACAGAACACTTAGAACTAAAAGGAAACTCTACTTTTGTGTATTTTCTTTCTCTAGGGCAGCCAGTTTGTTATTGTTTGTGATTCAAATCACTTCCCTTATTTATTTGAAACATCAGACTTGCATAGGTCATAAATAACACTCCTAGAGATTCTGGAAATCCTTGCTGTTGATGAAATTGCAATGAATCTCATTATGATAAAAAAAAAACCTGCATAATGAAATTATTGTTGGCTCTCACCCAACAACCGGAAACCCAGAAACCGCACAAAGTTTATAGAAATGACATTTGATCTACCTGCTAAAGAACCCCTTAGCTGGATAGGATGACAGATCCCTGTAATTGTAGCACCTGAGAAGCTGAGGCAGGAGGATTGCCTGCGCTGTGAGGCACTGTGAGGCTAGCCTGGTCTACATAGGTTGCAACTCTAGATAGCCAGGAACTCTGTCTTTAAGAAGGACCCTGCCCCACCCACAGCAGCCAACAAAACAACAACACGATAAAAGAAAGAAAAAGAAAAGAACAGAAAAGTAGAAAGAGAGAAAGAAAGAAAGAAAGAAAGAAAGAAAGAAAGAAAGAAAGAAAGAAAGAAAGAAAGAAAGAGCGAGCTTGGAAGTTGTGACTGGAAGAGAGTGGGGATGCTCTGGTACTGAGATGTTAAGTGGATGCTTCCTGTGTATTCAGTGAACCCTCATTCTGCAGAGGTCCCCCTTCCTGATTATAGTAGATGTAGCATTCTAACCAAACACAGTGCTAAACATCACCAGGGAGAATTTGCAAGAAGTATGAGTGCTTTGCAGTGCCTCAGTTCCCTTATATACAGACGCTGGCAGGGCTGAGCCATGCAGTACCTCAGTTACCTTATATACAGATGCTGACAGGGCTGAGCCATGCAGTGCCTCGGTTCCCTTATACACAGACGCTGGCAGGGCTGAGCCATGCAGTGCCTCAGTTCCCTTCTGTACAGATGCTGGCAGGGCTGAGCCATGCAGTGCCTCAGTTCCCTTATATACAGATGCTGACAGGGCTGAGCCATGCAGTGCCTCAGTTTCCTTATATACAGACACTGGCAGGGCTGAGCCATGCAGTGCCTCAGTTCCCTTCTGTACAGACGCTGGCAGGGCTGAGCCATGCAGTGCCTCAGTTACCTTATGTACACAGACGCTGGCAAGGCTGAGGCATGCAGTGCCTCAGTTTCCTTATATACAGACGCTGGCAGGGCTGAGCCATGCAGTGCCTCAGTTACCTTATATACAGATGCTGGCAGGGCTCCTGAGCATTCGGGAAGGTTTCTGCAGACATAGTTCTGAAGGGCTGGAGGTGCCTGCCTCCTTTGTTCCCACAGCAGGGAAGCCAAGGCAGCCTTTCTTTCCCTCTGGTATGAGAGACTTCAGGCAGACTTCTGACACAGCACAGTGTGTTCCTTGTACTCTACCCTGAACACCTTGTACCAACTATGGTGTGGCTCAGGTCTGAGAAACCAAAACTGACCCCCCCCAAAACACAATAATAATGATAATAAGTTTGCATATCAATGGGGGAAGCAATTTAGTCCCACAGAGAGTGCCACAATGTGGAACTGAGATCCCACTCAATGACCAAGAGACCTTAGTGGCCAGGGCTTGGGGGTGGGGTGGGGCTAAAGCCACTAGTGGGGGGAGGGGCAACATGATCCTATGGTATCAAAGGATCTTGGGTGGTCAGTACCTGCCAGTGGGCACTGGCGAGCAGCCGAATTCTGACAAGCGCAAGAAAGTGCCAGGAGACAGAGTGCAAACATGGCCATGGACAGGGGCATCCTGCATGCAAGCACGCACAAACCTCCTCATTTCCTTAGCTCTCTTTTCCCACTCCTTCCTGGAGAAGCCGGCCAGCCTAGGGCAGGGAGAAGTGCCAGGCTGGAAGAAACACGGGGGTGCCTACATCACCCCCATTCCCACTGGGGGTGGTTTTTGTTATTATCCTTTACCAGACATATTAATTACTGAAATGTCTTTTTTTTTTTTTTTGACTAAATGTAACCACAGACTTATTTAGCTCTTGAAAGGGGCTTCTGAAAGAACACGTCTTGTGCCTTCATTAATCAGGAGGTAGAAAACGAACAGTTCAAAGGGCAGTTCTGAACAGGGTAGGTGGGAAAGAACGAACTGTTCAGGAGTGTACCCATGTGCCTTGGCTACTACACCACCAGCCTGAAGGCATTCTGCATCAGACTTCGAGCTCCTAAGGCTGTCTCCTCTAGCTCTTGAATTATAAAGAAGTGGCATGTGTCACAAAATCCCCCCTTTTGGGATGTATGATAATTTAGGACTTCCAGCACAGATGTTGCAAGGATATTGGATGCAAAGAACTGGACTTCTAAATGTAAACCTGACTGTCTAGTAAATACAGGTAAATATTCTTCATCTCTAACAGACCAGATTAGGGCATTGCCAAAGTCTTCATCTGTCAGAAAGTTATATTTCAAAGAAGCAGACGATATGAGAAGGGCCAAGTTTCCAGGTTCTCCACCAGGCTCAGCCCCCATCCTACCTATCTGACATGGAGTGTCACAGTCGTTCCTAAGATGGGGCTCTGAACAGGGTGCCTGGGACCCTGTCTTCTGTTAGAGGCAGACTTGTGGTAGGGCTGATGGCATTGCCATGGTGACAGTTTCCACACTGTGCACTCTTTACACCTGGGATTCCCCACACACTATCCCATATTCTCCTGAGAGCTCATCACACTGGCTCCTCTGCTCGGGTGGGAGAGGCATTTGTGAGGCAGTTCGCAGGGAGAATCTCAGGTAAAGAACAGATCCCATGCTGTCTAGTTCCCTGTGGTTCCATAGTCCCTGTTAACTGGGAGTCTGTTTGCTATCAAGAAAGTGGGAAGGGCTGTAATGTCAACCAGTGCTGTCTTTGGACAGTTTAGCAACACGTGTTTCATTTATGTAAGGCATCCAATGTTGACTTAAGAGAGAAAGCCGGCCTAAAGCAGAGTGCTAAGGATGAATGATTTTTATGGTGCGGTATTCTTTTAAACCACAAATAGCTGCTTTTGAGGGATTTAACGAGCTCTTATTCAGACTTTCAAAGTTCCAAGCAGCAGACAGTTGTAGGTTTGCTTTCCTTACTCTGGGATCTGTTAACCCAGGTGCCTCCATCCATCGACATCTACTCTGAGGCCCCAGCAGCAGCTAAAGAGTTAACGCTGATCAAGCGGACACCTCTTGGATCCTGCCAGGATGGTGAGCAGCCAGTGTCTAGTGTTGGTTTTCTTTCTGCATTGGCTGCTAAGTATTTTAAATATCAGCCCTGGATGCTGGTTCCTTGAAAATGTTCTCACCCTTACTGTCCCCTAACACCTTCTTATCGTCTGTAACCCTCTCTCTATTTTGTTCACCACACCCCTTCTGCTTTGAGAAGACGAGGGCCCCAACTTTACATCCAAACATAAATCTACCATTTGATACTCTTTTTTCCTTCCAGTTCTCTCTATGTGTTTCAACAACTCCCCCCATTTAAACACTATGCGTTTCAACAACCCCCCCATTTAAGCCCCCCATTAAAACACAATTTCTACACCCTCAGCTTTACAATACATATTTCTTGCATTCTAAAAACATCTTTCACACGCACTTTCTGACTCACACTCCCATTCTGTATCGTCTCTCTGTTTCTCGACGTGTAGGTCTTGAGTGCTATGATCCTTCATCTATCCTCTGAGCCAAAAGTCTGAACCCCTCATGGGAAAGATCTACAGTGAATGACCTTGAAGGTACCTTGTTCTGCTAGCAGTTGCCAGCCTCCTACCCTGTCCTTCAAAATCACTAGTCAGTTGTGCTTGGTTGTGCATGTCTGTAGTCCCAGCACTTGGGAAGCTAATGCAGGAGAATCACAGGCTTGAGGCTCGGCTGGCTACACAGTTAAGTCTTTGACTAAAATGTAGAGAGCAGAGGAGGGGAAGGAAGGGAGAGAGGGGGGGGAGAGAGAGAGAGAGAGAGAGAGAGAGAGAGAGAGAGAGAGAGAGAGAGAGAGAGAGAGAGAGGGAAAACACCCTTGCTGGCTCATTTGTTCCTTGGCTGTCCTTGGTCACCTGGAGCCCATTTTAGCTTCCTCTGCCTTTACATTGGGTCATTATAATTTGGTAAAACTACCTGAGTTATAGGCAGTTCAGAACTGCCTGATGCAGGTGCTTAGAACGAGATGCTGGCTTACGACCTTAACCACTGAGCAACTTGTCCAGGCCAATTTCACTTTAAAAAAGTAAGTCATTCCACTAAAATATAACGACAAGTATGTGTGAAAATGGCATCATAAAACCTATTACTTTGTATGTTAACTAAAATAGCAAAAAAATTTAAATGATATGTTTTTCTATTTTCAATCAAAAAGTTGAAAAATTCGAAATGTATATAATGAAAAAAAAATTAATAAACTTCCATGGTCTGGATTCAAGTTTTTCATTCTTTTCCTAATTCCAACATTAGCCTAGTGTGTACCTTTTGGAAATATTTGTATACTCACTCAAACATACATTATTATGACATTTTCTTTTCTGATTTAAAAGTCTATCATAGACGACCAATTAACTTCTTAAGACAACATAATTTGAGATATAACTTTACACAGCACACAAAACACCGTTTAGAGATACAGCACTATTTACTGTATTCATACAGTTGCACAATAATAATAAATTTTAGTTCACCTCCATTACCTCAGAAACAAATCCCATTCTATGCCATCTCCACTTCTTCCAAAAATCTGTCTCTATGGATTTTCCCATTCTGGGTATTTTGTATAACTGAAATTATATATGTGGTCATTTGCATCTGGATTGTTTAATGTAAGGGCCCATATTGTAGCTTGTAGCGATACTTAATTTCTTTTTTTAAAAACAAATAATAGTCTATTGAAAAATATACACAATTTATTCAGTCATTCATCTTTTTTTGTGCATGTGTATGTACACATGTATGTGCATGTGTATGTACACATGTATGTGCATGTGTGTGTACACATTTGAATATAGGTGGGTGCACATGTGTGTGCTGGTGCTGAGGCATGTATAGTCATGTATGTAGTCATGCATGTAGAAGTCAGAGGTTTACATCAAGTACGGTCTTTGATCAGGCTCCACTTATTTGCTATGGCAGGGTGAGCTGGGTACTTTTTTGTCAACTTGACCCAACCTAGAGTCACCAGGAAGAAGGAACCTCAGTTGAAGAACTGCCCCCATGACACTGGTCTGTCAGTGTACCTGTGAGCCAATTTTTTGATTAATAATTAATATGAGAGAGCCCAGCCCATGTGCGCAGTACTACCCCTGCATCAAGTGGTTCTGGGTTGTATAAGAAAGCAAGCTGGTCAAACCATCGGTAGCAAGGCAGTAAGCACTGTCCTTCCAAGGCCCCTGCTTCAGTTCCTGCCTCACGGTTCCTGCCTTGAGGTCCTCTCTCAGTGACAGAGTGAGACATGGAAGTGTAAGCCAAACAGATCCTTTCCTCTTGTGAGTTGGTTTGGTCAGCATTGTTTTCTCACAACAGAAAGCAAACTAGACCAGAGTTTGCACTGGAGTCTGCTGAACTGAATTATCTAACTAGCCAACTTGTCCTGGGATCTCCTGTCTCCATCTCCTAACCGTTGGGTGTACAAGGAGGCCACTTAAGGGGGCCTATCCAGTTTTACATGGGTGTTGGGGATCTGAACTTGGGTCCTCACATTTATGTGGTAAATGAGTTACTCATTGAGCCATCTTCCCAATATTCCCATTCATCATTTGTTGGACACTTGTCTCTAGCTCTTGGTGATGTGAATAATACTATTGTAACATATGCTTATGTTTCTTTGTGGATAGGTTTTTCCATTTCTTTTAGGGATATGCATAGCAGTGGGATTTGGGGTTATACAGTGATTCCACATTTAATTTTTAGGGTATTGCCTTTTCCAAAGTGGCAGTGTCTTACACTACCACCAGTAGTGCATTAGAATCTTAAATTCTCCACATCCCCATCAACAGTTGTTATTGCCCATTAAGAAACACAATTCTTCCAGACTGGAGAGATGGCTCAGTCTGAATCTTCCAGAAGACTCAGGTTCGATTCCTAGCACCCACATGGTGGCTCACAAGTGTCTATAAGTCTAGTTCCAGAGGATCCATTGCCTTCTTCTGGCCTCTTTGGGCACCAGGCACACACAGCAAGCAAAACATCTATACACATAGAATAAATAATCTAAAATGGTAAAGCTCCATCCATTGTGGCTTTAGTATCCTATCCTGGATGCTCCAGATCATGAGCACCCTTTCACACAGTTGTTGGCCATTTGTATATCTCGGGAGCTCCTCTGATCTCTGTTCACTTTTAAACTCGGACACTTGACTGTCAGCTATTGAGTCGTGGCAGTTCTTTGTGCTGGATGTTAACCAGGTATGTGCTTTACAAATTTTCTCTTCCAGGTCATTTGCCTGTCTTAGAATTCCCATCACAGTGTCCTGTGAGACAGCAGCATCTTTCATTTTTATGAGTTCCTAAATTATTTCCTTTTGTTGTTTATCCTTTTGATGTCATATTTGAGATGACTTTGCCTAATGCTAGGCTACAAAATACACTCCCATATCTTCTTCCAAGACTTTTATAGTTTAAGCTCCTACATTTGAGTCTTTGCCTTATTCTGTGTATGAAGAAGGGGTCCAACTTCATTTTTAGCATGTAGCTGCTATCCTGCTGGCCCAGTATCATTTGTTGTGATCACTATTTCCCTCCCCACTGAACAGTCTTGGCACCCTTATTGAAAATCAATTGACTGCAAATGTAAGAGTTTATTTCTGGCCTCTTAATTCTATTCCATCGATCCATGTGTCTACCTCATGTCAGTACCACACTGTCTTAATTACTATAACTGGTTTGAAATCAGGATGTATGAATCTTCTGCTTGGGTTTGAATACATCCTCCAAAGGCCAGATACTGCAAACTTGGGAAGTAGGTCACAATAGAGATAATTAGACTCCGAAGTATTTGACCCTGAGAGTGGATTAATGCTCTTGCTGCAGCATACTGAGAGGAGCCTGTCTAGATGCCAGTCCTTTGATCTTGGACTTTCTGTCTCACAGAAGTGTAAGCCAGTATGTCTCTGTTCATTACAAAGTACTCTGAGCTGCTGTGTCACAGGGCTATGACAGCCTCCACCTTTGGTCTGCTCATTTGAGATTGTTTTGGTTATTCTTGGGAACTCTCATTTGCATATGAATAATTAGATTAACTTGTCAAATTCTGCAAAGCCAGTTGCTGTTTTTATTTGGGTTGCAGAGAATTTGCAGACCAGGTTGGGGGAACAATGTCTTTTTATTTATTCTTCAAATACATGAAAAAGTGATGTTTTCCCATTTACCTAAGTTTTGTACTTATTTTACGTCTTTTGTCTGCGTATATGTCTGTACCACATGCATGCCTAATGGAGACCTGGAGAGGGAACTGGATTCCCTGGGATTGGAGTTACAGACAGCTGTGAGCTGACATGTGGGTGCTGAGAATGACACACTGGCTGAGAAAGAGCAGACAGCCCCGTGATATTTCTCCAAGATTCCTTCATTTATTTCAGTGATGCTTTATAGTTTCTAAAGTATAGTTTGTTCTGTTGCTGAATTCATTCCTAAATATGTTATGGCTTTCATGCTATTAGAAATGAAATGCTATTAGAAATGTTCTTTAGCTCTGCTCTTAGTTTGGTGTTGCTTCCAAGTAGAAGCACAGTTAATTTTGTATACTGACCCCTTCTTGGCTGAACCCATTAGCTGTGTGTGTTCCTGAGGATTTTCTGCAGTTTCCCATCTTTCTTCCTAGTATGGATGTTTCTGTTTGTTTTTTCTTGACTAATGGTTCTACATATATTCTTCAACATAAGATTGAATGAAGTGACCAGAGTGGACATTTTTCTTCTATCCTGATCTTAGGGGAAAATGTTCAGTCCTTTATTAAAGAATCCAGTTTCAGCAGTGGATTTTTTGTTGTTGGCCTTTCATAAACCAAAGAAAAATGGAGACAGCTCTCACTGCTAAATAAGCTGAGCTAAGTTACTTTACAAAACCTTACAGACAGTCCATAGTTCAGACATATCACAATTTATTTAACAATAACATTTTTGATAAACATTTAGATTGATTCCATTTTGTTCCTGCAATTAACAATATGTAGGATAAATATACTTAAGTATGTGTGCTTTTAGTATTGAAATAAGTTCCTAGTTGTGGGGCTAGAGGTGTAGTTCAGTGAGAGCTTCTCTGGCATGCACAAGACCCTATGATTTATCATCAGCGCCTCCAATGGTACATACCTATAATTCTGGCATTGAGAGGCAGAGGTGAAGGATCAGAATTTTAAGACCATTCTGGACCACAAGAAACTTTGTCTAATAAAACAAACCAGGTCAATGTGAGCTGTATAGTTCTCATGTTCACTAATGTTTCCAGATAACTTTCTAAAAGGCTGTAGCAATGTATAAAAGTATTAGTTAAGTTTATCCTCTTTATGTTCACTTTAGCTTTGATGGCTTTGACATGAAATAGTTTGAATGTAAGGTCAAATATTTCTTTAAGAAAATGACCTCTGTATTTCCAGGATTACTTGAAAATGAAAAAGTTTCTTTAACCCAAAGTTATTCAGACATTCTTAATCTTTTCTAATAATTTCATTCTGTGCACAAGAGTGTGTTTCTTCCTTTACCTTCAACTTTCAATTCTCTAATTTATTTATATTTTTAAAAGATTTATATTTAAAGGGTCCTTACCATTTTTTTTTTCTTTTTCGAGACAGGGTTTCCCTGTATAGCCCTGGCTGTCCTGGTACTCACTCTGTAGACCAGGCTGGCCTCGAACTCAGAAATCCGCCTGCCTCTGCCTCCCAAGTGCTGGGATTAAAGGCGTGCGCCACCACTGCCCGGCTGGTCCTTACAATTTGATTGATAATTGTACCACCACTTTTAATTGTAGAAATATCTTTAGTATGTTGGTCATGCTGGTCTGAAATTGTCGTCATTTCTTCCCCTAGCCTCAGCCTCTGGAGTAGCTAAGATTACAGATGTGCACTATCCCACCTACCTTAAACTACTTCTCCTTGTCAAACGGATGACATCAGTTTTAATGTCGACTTGTATGTTGGGGTTCTGTTTTGATAGTGTTAACGAGGGGAGGTTGGTTCTCCCATGTATTCTTCATAAAATCTCTTCCATGTCCTTAACATTTACTCTGCTCTGTTTAACATTTACTGCATCTACTGGCCTCCTCAGAGTTTGCTCCCATTGGGCAGCTGTCCTATACTTTGAGTAGACTGATCCTGGTGGTGGGAATAGCTTCAGTTGTCTAAGCCAGCCAGTAACTCCTGTTTCTCTACCTGTGCCATTTGGCTCATGGAACAATGAGACTTAAATCGGTCCAATAGTGAAACTTCCAATTTTTTGTTAATAGTAGGGCAAGGGATTAAATACCCTTGCATTTTGTTGGGAGCTAGATGTAGCCATGCACACCTATAGAGAACACTTCAGAACTGCAGAGGCTGGGTGGGAGGATCATGAGTTCAAGGTCAGCTACATAGTGAGAGATCTTGTCTCATAAAGAATGCCAGTAATTGGAGCATCTTCTGGGTATATGCCCAGTAGTGGTTTTGCTGGGTCCTCAGGTAGAACTAGTTCCACTTTTCTGAGAAACTACTGGACTGATTTCCACAGTGGTTGTACCAGCTTGCAATCCCACCAGCAATGGAGGAGTGTTCCTCTTTCTCCACATCCTCCCCAGCATCTGCTGTCACCTGAGTTTTTGATCTTAGCCATTCTGACTGGTGTGAGGTAGAATCTCAGGGTTTTGATTTGCATTTCCCTGATGACTAAGGATGTTAAACATTTCTTTAAGTGCTTCTCAGCCATTTGAGATTCCTTGGTTGAGAATTCTCTATTTAGCTCTGTACCCCACCTTTTAATAGGGTTATTTGGTTCTCTGGAGACTAACTTCTTGAGTTCTTTGTATATTTTGGATGTTAGCCCTCTACCAGATGTAGGGTTGGTAAAGATTGTTTCCCAATCTGTGAGATTGTGTCATTTCATCCTTTTGACAATGTCCTTCACCTTACAGAAGCTTTTCAACTTTATGAGGTCCCATTTGTTGATTGTTGATCTTAGAACACAAACCATTGGTGTTCTGTTCAGGAAATTTCCCCCTATGCCAATCTACCCAAAATATGCTCCAACATATAACAAGGACACATGCTCCTCTATGTTCATAGCAGCCTTATTTATAATAGCCAGAAGCTGGAAATAACCCAGATGTCCCTCAACAGAGGAGTGGATACAGAAAATGTGGTACATCTACACAATGGAGTACTACTCAGCTATTAAAAACAATGACTTCATGAAATTTGCAGACAAATTGATGGAACTTGAGAATATTATCTTGAATGAGATAACCCAGTCACAGAAGAACACACATGGTGTGTACTCACTGATAACTGGATATTAGCCAAAAACAAGCTCAGAATACCCATGATGCAACTCACTGACCATATGAAACCCAAGAAGAAAGAAAATAACACCAAAGTGTGGATGCTACAGTCCTACTCAGCAGGGGGAAGAGAATAATCTCTGGGAAGTAGAGGGGGAGGGGGATCTGGGAGGGAGATCTGGGAGGGAGGGGGGAGGGAGGGAAAAAGGGGGACAGTTCAGATACAGGAGGAGATGGGGGAGAAGTACAGAGGGTCAGGAATTTGAAAGTAGGTGTGTAGCAGTGGGGGAGGGGGAAGTGGGTGTAGTCACTAGAGGGTCCCAGATGCCAGGGACCCAAGAGGTTCCTGGAACTCAACAGGGAGGACTTTAGCCAAAGTACCCAACAAAGGGGAGAGAGAACCTGTAGAGACCATATCCAGTGGGTAGGTACAGCCCCTGGTTGAGGGATGGGGCCACCTACCCACCTCAAAAGTACTAATCCAGAAGGGCTCCTGTTGAAAGGAAATGCAGAGACAAAGAGTGGAGCAGAGACTGAAGGAAAGGCCACCCAGAGACTGCCCTGCCTGGGGATCCATCCCATCTCCTGACACCAAATCCAGACAGTATTGTGGATGCCAGGAAGTGCTTACTGACAGGAGCTCAGTATAGATGTCCTCTGAGAGGCTCTGCCAGAACTGAACCAATACGGATGCAGATGTACACAGCCAAACATTGGACTGAGCATGGGGACCTCAATGGAGGTTTTGGGCAAGGACTGTAGGAGCTGAAGGGGATGGCAACCTCATAGGAAGAACAACAATATCAACCAACCAGACCCCACTGAGCTCCCAGGGACTAAACCACCAACCAAAGAGTACATGGGGTGATGGGGTACCCATGGCTCCAGCTGGATATGTAGCAGAGGATTGCCTTATCTGACATCACTGGGAGGGGAGCCCTTTGGTCCTGTGGAGGCTCTATGACCCAGGATAGGGGAATGCTAGGCCACTGAGGCAGGAGTGGGTGGGCAGGTGGGGGAGTACCCTCATAGAGGAAGGGGGGCAGAGGGGATAGAGGGCTTATGGAGGGGAAACTTAGAAGGGAGATAACATTTGAAATGCAAATAAATAGAATAACCAATAAAAAAGAATGCCAATAATTGTTATCTTAATGATGTGATGTGGTCATTGTCACCCTGAAATCAGAGGTTATCTGGAGGTGACCTTTACAGGAAGGCATGTTAACTCCTGGCTGTTGTGGGAGAAAGATCATCAGACCCTTATCTGTGATTCCAGCCATGGACTCACTCTGCCTTCTACCCAAGCTGTAACTCTGCTGTAGCTTTGTGTGATCTTCTGAAGTGGTGCTGGATTACACTACATTTCTAGAGTGTATATGGGGTGGTGGTGGGGAAATGGAGGGAACTCGATCTATGCAGATTTGGGAAGTGAAAATCCACGGTGGGTGAGACTTTTCAGTGACTTGGCTGCTATGAAGTCAACCTTCCCTGGTGTTCCTAGAAGTAAGTGGATCAATCCATGGCTTTACTAAGCTGGACTTGGAAGGAATTGTTTCTTTGGTTTGTTGTTGGCGCCCTGTGTAGGGTGAATAGACACTTGTTCATATCTGCTCAGGAAGTGTGTGTGTGTGTGTGTGTGTGTGTGTGTGTGAGGGAGGGGGCGGGGGAGAACGAGCTATCCTAGGATGACAGCTTTTAGATGACACCTGTATGTGGAAGAGGAAAAGAACCAATAACCAAGATCATCAAAGAAGATTAAATATAAGATTTGTTCAAACTATATCACATAGTACCTGAAGCCTACCTTATGTTTCTGCTTTTTAGGTTTACAAATCATTAAATCCTTTTCCTCGTTTAAATTTAAAGTCAGGTCATGGGGTGAGGGAAGAGCGGACTGTGTATTTGTCTATCTTGTGTGAGGTCCTGGGCTTAGCTTCCAGCAAAGGACAGACAGACAGACATTCATGCATATGAGTGTGCACACACACGTACTCAGACACAGACACACACACACCAGGTTATCATAGAAAAATTCATTGTATTTTATTTCTAAAAATGAATATGAAAATTATATTTTATTGTCCTCCACCTTCGTTCTCGCCACAAGCTACACAGCGATGCTCCTGCAGACAGCCTGGGATGTGGCTCTGGCAGCAGAGTGTTTTATGAGTGCTCACCAAGTGTTCATCTCAGCACTGATTAAGCCAGACATGGCAGTATACAACTATAAGTCTAACACTCGGGAGGGGAGGAAGGAGAATTGAAAGTCTGGGTCATCCTTACATACACTGTGAGATCAAGGTCCCTGTGGCTACTTGAAACCTTGTCTCAGAAACCAAGGCAAAACATCTGTCCAGCTGTTTGGCATGGCCTGACCATTTCCTAGTCTGGCTTCACTATGATTGTTCTTCTACATTGATACATGTCCAAACTACCTCATCTCCAAGTTTCCAGCCTTCTTGTCCCACCCTTGGAAAGTCACCCCAATATTAAGGTTTCATGCTCTTTTTGATACGTTAAATGCTTCTTCAGTGGCAGCTGCCTATGCAAGGGTGTGGAGACACAAATATGGATCTTAGACAAATGCCAGCTGAGTGAGCTTGCTTTCAGGGGTGGGTTCAGGCTCATGAGCACGTCATGCCAACGAGGTGTGAAAGATGCCCCCGCAAAGACACACACTCCCTAGTATTTGTTAAACAATTAACTCTATGACCCTGTTGATAGATTGTGGATTCTAAACTCCTAAATATAAATTTATGCAAAGATCAACATCTGAGAGGGGAAATTAAGAAAGCACATGAAAGGGCTGGAGAGATAGCTCAGCCGTTAAAGGCTAGGCTCACAACCAAAAATATAAGAAAGCACATGAACTGAATACAATTTTTAAAAAACCAGTTAGAGTACTTGGATAGTTATTTTCTTGTTATGTCATTGGCTTGGTATCATTAGTAATACAGGTCTAGGGGGAGGCGTTAAGCTAAATATTTTTGCCACAGCTTAATAATATTCTATAATTTGTTCGTAGAGACACTCCACCCACACCCCTAGGCCACTTTGGGCAGGTGGTAAAACGAAGGTGAGATGCAGAGAACCAAGTCATACTAAGAGGAAAGTGAGCTTTGAAAGTGATGCCAGCAGGCAGAGCTGAGAGTAGGCTTTGCCGAGGAGCCTGCTTGGCTCCCATCAGCAAGTCCCTGCCCTAGTCAGTCCGTCACAGTGAAGACAGGCACTCGCTTGCTGCTTACTGAGCTGTAGACTCATTCATCTTCCCCTCTCAGAAAGCTGAGGCTGCCCCCTGACTCATGAAGCCTGCTTTTAATACCCCCACAACCTACTTCTTTCTCCTCCCTACCCTTTTGTCCTTGAAGGATGCCCAGGACTCTTGACATCATGGTGACATGTGGAGGGTGTCTGGGGAAGATTAGCACCATGCTCCATGAATCCCAAGTGCACTTGGGATCTTTTTTTCCCAGAACAAAAGTAACAATAAATATTGATGGTTCAAAAAAACAAAAACAAAACCAGGTCCCGAAAACCAGGTCCTGCCCCATGGTCTCAGAGAGTGATTGGCACTGACTGGTAGGTTTGCTATATAGCTTAGCCCTGCACAAACACACACACACACACACACACACACACACACACACACACACACACGTCAGTACTTTCCTCACCTGTGTTTTTTGTTTTTTTGAAGGTACTAATTAGAAGATGGGCATTAAACTACTGCCTGCAACCTGGACCCTGGTCTTCCCATGTCCTAGCTCCTGCACTCTCCCGCAGGTGGCCCTTTGCACTTGGAGCCTTTGACCTTGCAAAGGCAGTTGCCTCTGTCATTTCCCTGAGGAGTGTTGGCTGGACCTCTCCTTAGCTGCCTTCTGCTAGTAGCTTTTGTCACTATGGATACAGTATGTGAGAGTAACCAAGGCCCTCATTTTAGTCTTGCTTGATGGTTTCCACAGGTTCAGCATGATTCCTGCTGAGTGTGAGTTAGTGAGCTTGGGTGTAATTCCGTAAGCATACAGGGCCATTTTGCATGATCAATAAGCAGGCTAGACCCTTGAGTACTGGGTGAGGAGATCCCTGTGGGGGTCAAATGAAGGTGATGAAATTACCCAACAGCTCCTGTGCGGTAGACTGTGTACAGGAGGGTTCTTGTGTTATTAACTGGGTGAGCTTGGTTTCCCTAAGTTTCAGCTGTGAAATGGACATGAGACAATCTTCCAGCTCTTACAGACTTACCATTTCTGCTCTATCTAGATTTGCCCATTCAGTAGGGCGATGAGAGAAGTCCTTCAACAGTAGAGTTATACAGATGAATCTGGACTATAAATACCATCAAGAACAGCCTTGGTTGGTGAATTAAAACCTCGAACACTGAACAAGGAGCATGCATTCTGGTTGCCAGGCAACCAGCCTAGGCTCTTGTTGGCAGAGGGGCTCGCGTCTTTTTAGTTATAATTGACTAGGTTGCTTGTGACCTTCTTATGACCAGAGCTTCAAACCATCTTTGCTGACTGAAGGGACACTTGTGCTCTTCCTTGGGCTTCAAGTGTTTGGTGAGCACAAGGAAACTTACTTCCATGGAAACTTACATTCCATAAGAACATTTTGCTTTTATTTCCATCCTACACATATTTAGGTAATATTTGAAAGTCCCCTCTACATCATGAAATTCTTGCATTTTGCTTCTAGGGAATTGCCCTTGTCCTAAACCAGAGAAGGGAAACCATGGCTGCAAATACAGAAGCTTCTGGACTGACATAGGGTAAGCTTACTCTGTGAAGACCAAAATGAAACAAAACTATTGTCAGTGAGACATACATACATTTACTATACCTAGCCTTAGGGGAATATTCAAATACATTTACTATATCTAGCCTAACAGGGAGACTGGGGTGAATATCCACATTACAGACTTCCCTCTACCACTGTAACGTAAGGTTGGGAAGAGGAAGAGGCAGCGCCAAGGAGAGCCTCAGTATGAGACATCATGCTTCTTCCAGAGGAAACTCCATCCATTGCCAATGCTAATGCCTGCTTATCTTCATAAGCAGCTAACCATATGGACACACATCTGCCCATCTCTAGGTCAGGGGTCCTTTCTCTCCCCTGGTCTCTGGGTGGATGACTCCCTGTACAGCAGCCCTGGACTCTGCTGCACATCAAAGCTCCATTCAGAGGTGAGGCATGTGTCTTGACACCCCACGAATGGAGTGAGATGGAAGAGCAGCCTAAACCTGTGACAAAAGGCATAGGAGAGCCTGAGGTCCTCCATGGAAGCCACATGATATTAGAGTACAATGCTGGCATTCTACACACATTCTACACATGCGCACACCCGTGCACACACGCTCATGCACACTCACACAGAGGCACAGGCATGATAGGCTCCTCTCCCTGGATTTCTCTTCCTTAGCCATCACCTTTCTTCATCCTGTTACTATTTATAACTTGTCTCCTTGCATTTACTCGAGCTTCTCTTGAATGATTGTCCACTCAGCAGCCACAGTAGTTAAAAGCAAGCACATTAAACAAACATGCTTTTCTAAAGCGTCTGTCTTTGCACTGAAATGAAACTCAAGCACCTCCCCCTACCTACAAGGTACTGTGTGGTTTGGAGCCTGGACAGGACTTCAGCCTTATCCTAGCCCAGGCCCAACCTTGCCATGTTCTAGCAACACTGGTTCCAGTACCAGGCTAGCCCAGGTCAAACTCCCTTTGTATCAAGTTACCGTCTGGGAAGTTCTTCCACGTGACTGACTCTCTCTCACCTTTTATTTTCTCCCTCATCACTAGATGCTTTCCCTCAGAGCATCCAGCACAATCAGGAATTACAGTCATTACAGAATGTTTTAAAAACTTAGTTATTGTAGCTTTCTTCGGCCAGAACACAAGCTCAGTAAGATCAGAAGACACCGATCCTCCTTGCTTAGGGTTTTACCTATGTCTCATCTACTGTTGGGCTCATATCAGATTATTTATTCTTATTCACTAGTGGTTAATAAAGAAGGGACAGTGGAGAGTAGACATACCAATACTATACATTTACACGTAACTACACACATGCCCCAAACAGTTACCCACACAGAGTAACTGTGTGCTGGGGACCTGTCCTGGTTCTTCATTGAGACAACTCATTTAGTTCTTCATTAACGCTAAGAAGCAGATATTGTACATTGTAGCCAGCCCCCACTATGCAAGGATTGCAGCCAGCCCCTTTGATAGTGAAGAAAGCAGAGGCACAGGATAATTAGTGACATGGGGGGGGGGGGCGAATGCTGGGCTGTTAGGGCTCTGAGGTCTCTATAATGAGATGCCATAGACTGGATGTCTTAAACAAAGACTTAATCTTCCCACAGCACTGAAGTTTGGAGGCTTCCAATTCAGGTGTCAGCAGGAACTGCTTCAGTCAGGGTCTCCCTCCTCAGTGTACCCAGGCCCTTCCTGTCTCTTTGCAAGGCCATTTCTCTTTGCTCATGTGATCCTGTCCTGGTTGTCTCATAAGAACAGCCAGATTTGATTCTGGTCAACCCTAGTGGCCTAATAGATTCAGTCGCCGCTTTGTGGGCGCTTTGTCTCTAAACAGGCACACTCTGAGGCACTGGGAAATTCATCATATGAATTTGGGGTGCAGAGTTCAGCCATTAGCAGCAGGGCAGGCACAGCACTTCAACCATATCTCTCCAGCACTCATTGTATCCACCATGCCATGAAAACTCTGAGCAGCTCCCAACAGGTGGCACAGTTTTGGGTTTCCTGGCATGGCAGACGCTCTTCGCGGCCCACTCAAGACCATCTCAGCACTTCTCCACACCCTTTCTCTTGCCAACAACCTGGTCCAGGAGGCAATGTGGCTGGCTTCACACTCAGTCTTGATAACTCCACCCCACTCTTGCTCTCTATTCACTTCCTCAGTCCTTCCTGCGTGGGGTGGGACAGGGGCGTGGCTTAATTCTGTTTTTTCTTTTTCCTTTCTTTCTTCCTTCCTTCCTTTCTTTCTTTCTTTCTTTCTTTCTTTCTTTCTTTTTTTGTGACAAGAAGCCATCTGTGGTGGGCCTGCACTCTGATGAGACACTAAGAGCACTCTGGATCTGCTCTTTGTCCCTTCTGCGTGGGGGGAGGAGCCAGAAGGGTGGGGTATGGGGTGTGTGAGGCAGGGGATGTAGTGTGGCTGAGAGGTCTGGATGCTCTTCAGGACTGAACACTGGAGACAGGAGGAAGGAGGAGACAAGAGGAAGGTGGAGACAATGCAGAGCGGCTGGTCCAAGCCACACTGCTTCCAGACATCTTAGTTCCAGAGACTGCTAAATATCCACACACAGTCCTTTCCTTTATTCTTCCTGTTACTGGAATGTGGTTCCCTCTCTGCCGACATATCCATAGGTCATGAGTACCAGGTAGGAACACACAAAGCTGCCAAAAGGAAGTGCTGCACAAAACTTCCAGAATAAGGCTGTCTGTAGATTAGTAGTCGCCTGAGACCTTGGAAACTGAAGTTCACTGCCGCCTGTGACAATGGGAACATCACACCTCTGCCTTGCCACTTGACAAGATGGAAAGAGCCCTTCAACAGAAGCGGCATTTCCAACTGTTAGCCCCAGTTTTATGCGAGCGTTGAGCGTTCTCATCTGTGAAGTAAAGGGATCCCAGTTGTGATTCGTCCTCCTCCACATCCTCCTCCCCAGTTGCCTCCTCTTCCCCTTCTCCTTCTTCACCCTCCTTGTCCTCTTCCTCCTCTTTGGGGCAGGATCTCACTGTGTATCCCAGACAGGACTTCAACACAAGATCCTCCTGCCTCAGTCTCCAAGATGTCAACCTCACAGGCACCCACCACAAGCGAAAGACTTATCCCCCTCCTGTTAAGCTCTACCATTTGCAGCTATTTTCATAAGAAATAAAACCAGTATTGAGTTAAAATTCTATGTCATTAAAAAAAGAAGGCGAGAACCATCTTAAAATACTCCATCCCCTAAAAATGTAAAGTTGTGTTAGCATGGCTAATTGTACTGTATGAGAACCAGGGATGTCACAAATTTTCCAAGGAGTGAGGACTGGGTAACACAGGAAAGTGATTATATGCAGAAAAGAATAAATAAATTGTTGTGGAATATATCATTTTGGCGGAGTGCAATGAACCCAGCAACTAGGGAGGCTGAATTGGGAGGATCTTGAGGTCAAGACCAGCCTTCAGATCAGCAAGACACCCTCCCCCAAAATGAAACAAAGCAAAACACTGTCAATGGTAGAGAGCTGTCTAGTACAGAAGACCGGAGTTGGAGCCATATCACTGGCCAGTGGAGAAGTGCCTTGTTTATTTCGACCTATTGTCAGAGCCAAGGGTAGAGACTGCTTAGAACATGTGCTGTGTATGACATGCTAGAGTGCCAGGACAGGACTCTTTCATTTTAAGAGGGACAGCAGGAATTAGACAGCGAGCATACTGGGGAGCTATTCATGATTATAAAGAGTTAGGGTCATGTGTATCCTTGAAAGCTTATTTGTTGCTGCTTTTAAAAAAGGTCCGGTCATGGTATTATATTCATGAATGTCACTTCCTATGGGGCAACATGATCGCTCAGCAGTGTGATCACAAGGATGGACACACATACACATCTATACAAGTGTGAAAATTCACAGGCATGAACCCATTGCATTAAAAAAACAAGAGCAGCCTTAGCATATGCTAATTTTAAATTAAAATAAAAAACCTCCTTATCTTTTGGAAGTACATAGTAAAATATTCATGGATGCAATGGTAACCAAATATCCAATATTTGTTTCAGATAATAGGAGGGAAGTAAGTTTAGGGTACAGATGAAAGAAGACTGGCTGAGAACTGAGAATTGTTGAAACTGGGTTGTTGGTTTTTGTTTTTGTTTTGTTTTTTTCTATTCCTCTCCAGGGGCTCATTATGTTCTCTCCCTTAAAATAAAATCTGTTCAATGTTTTCTATCCTAAAATGTTAAAAACAGAAAGAAATGGTGAGTGAGAACTTATAAGAAGCTGCTGTCCGAATTCTCTCTCTACGACAAGGGTTCTCTGCACAGACAAAGAGAGAGGAGATGAAGACTGTGTAGCTTTCTGTAAAGCTTGCCAAGTCTTTATAAGTGAGGACTTTAAAAAAAACAAAACTGTCCACAGCTTCAGTAGCATCAGTAGATTCTTTTTTTAAAAAAAAAAAGTGATAGTAAACATTCAAGAATAAAGGCATATGGTCCAGCTGGGCTGGGGACGTTCCACAATTTATCTTTGTATTGAATCAGAGGTAAGAGCTAAAAGTTACCGAAAATCTGCTTGTGACCATCATCAAAATAATCCTTCCAACACAGATCTCAAGTCTTCCTCGTCACTTATTCAAAGGAAACCAAGTCTTAGCTGGCCGGGTTGTGTATCTGGGATAGCCAAGCTGGGATGTAAATGCTGATCAGCTTCCTCTGACCGTGCTTTTAGCCACTGGGCTGCAGTTTGAACATTGTTTGCATGCCTCCGTGTATTCTGGATGTCCGGACCACTTCTGCCTACCTTTTCTCCAGCAGTTCATGCCTATCATCTTCCTCAGAAGACTCCCCAGCCTGGTTTATTCAAGTCTAGAAAGCCAGATATGCAAGGTCACAGCCTTAAAGCCAGTGTCTCTCCGGCAGAAGAGTACAAAGTCCAACTCCCTGCCTTGCTAGAGACTAAGTCTGAGGTATAATGAATACTCTTGAGCTCCCCTGGGGTCAGACAGGAGCAGAAGTTCCACACACCTTGGTTTTATGTTACCCCTTGTCTGGCTTTCCTGCTCTGTCACTGGCTTTCCCCAGGAGCATTTCCTCTGTAAATAACTGGCTCATGACCCGTGTTTGGGGACTGTTTCTTGGGATCCCAGCCAAAGACAACTTCTCTCTATTTGGCTTCAGGCTCACTGCTAATAATTTCTCAAACAGGAAATGTGTGAGCATG
The DNA here is from genome assembly GCF_008632895.1 of Mastomys coucha. Lineage (NCBI taxonomy): Eukaryota > Metazoa > Chordata > Mammalia > Rodentia > Muridae > Mastomys > Mastomys coucha. The sequence continues at coordinate 92,440,117 of NW_022196905.1, forward strand.
CCATGTGTTGGAATATACAGAAGGTCATGGCTGCTTACACATTTAGGTATGCAGCATTACATACTCTGTTGTGACTAGAAATCAAAATATCCAAGGAGGACAAAAACTATCTTCTGGGAAGAGCATGCTGCTGAATAATACAAACTAAAGCAATGTGTGTTGCTTGCTCCATGTGTCCTCCAGAGCTCCATGTGTACCCCAGAATAATAGCCTTATCAAAAGAAGCTCGAGTAATTACCTCAGTGCTGTCTGGGGACCGAGGCAAGGTTAGGCCTGACCGTGAGGGTTGACAAACAAGAGAGGCCACATTGAAGAGACTTGAGACTTGGTCTGTAAGGCTTCCTCAACAAAACAATGCTCTCCTGGAGTCACCATCAGAACAAAGACTTTGCATGTATAGAGCATAGAGCTTGCATAGAGCATAGAGGAAGAGGGGAATTCAGTTCAGAGAGCAACTTTGCAGCTAAACTGAGTTCCTAGTCTGCCTGCAGAACTGTGTAATTCAGACTGGTTTTGAACTCATAATCCTCCTGCCTCAACTTCCCAAATATTGGAGTTACAAGTTTGAGCATCCACCCAGCTTCTCCCTTAATTTTTTTCTTGTGTGTGCCTGGCAAGTTATTTTTTACATCTTTGAGGCTCTGTTGTGAGAAACAGTGAGGGGAATAGAAGTAACCAGATCACAGTATCACCGAGAAAGTTACATTGTACATAAACATAACCAACTCAGGGTATCACTGAGGTTACATTGTACATAAAAGTAACCAGCTCGCAGCATCACTGACAAGGTTACATTGTACATAAAAGTAACCAGCTCGCAGCATCACTGACAAGGTTACATTGTATATAAAAGAGTAACTGGCTCACAGTACCACTGAGAGGGTTACATTGTATTACATCATAAAATCCAGAACATAAATACTCAGCAAATGAATGGTTATTATTACTAGTAATACTAGAAGAGTCACAAATTCTTTCCTTTGAATGTCCTGGTTAATGTCACTGGGTCAGAGAGACCACAGTGTTGCTGTGGACAGAGAACATGGCACCCTTTAATAAGACATAGCATATAAAGCCAGCTCTAAGACAAGGGAGTCTGGCTTCATAGCTATTTGTTCTTCCCTATGGGATAGCTTTGCCTTGGCATATTCTAATTTATCTGCTGAGTGTAGGAGGGGGTAATGCAGATCTCCCATCCATGGTTAAGTGTGCAACAGTCTCTTAATAATTTCTTAAAAAAAGATTTATTTTATTTATTTTATGTATATAAGTACATGTATAGCTGTACAGATGGTTGAGCCTTCATGTGGTTGTTGGGGATTGAATTTAGGACCTCTGCTCACTCCTGTCAACTCTGCTTGCTCGGAGGGCTTGGCCCCACTCTCTCTGGGAAGCCCAGCTTGCTCTGGCCCAAAGATTAATTTATTACTATACATAAGTACAGTGTAGCTGTCTTCAGATGCACCAGAAGAGGGTGTCAGATCTCATTACAGATGGTTGTGAGCCACCATGTGGTTGCTGGGATTTGAACTCAGGACCTTTGGAAGAACAGTCAGTGCTTTTACCTGCTGAGTCATCTTGCCAGCCGCAACAGTCTCTTAATTTCACCACTTTGGTCAGTTATAAATTTCTGCAGTTACTACTGTCCACTGCCAAAAGGATTGTCTCTGAGCAAAGCTAATAGTAGCACGGAAATAAACATAATTATCTAGATTACAATTTGATAGGCACATTATACCCATTTAGCAGAACAATAGCAGCATTTTTAGTATTTAGTAGTGCCCATGACTCCATCCCAGTCACCAGCTTTTGACCAGGTTTGCAGCGCCACACATGGATTCCATCCTGAGGCCGAGGCCTCAGCTCAGATAGACAGCAGCAGTTAGCTATCCTCAAAACAGACTGTCCACTACTGCTGCAGGGACACTTCCTGTCCAGTAAGTACTCTAGCATGCAGACAATAGCTGAGTAAGCCTTTTAATGACAGTTTCCCCACTACAGTTCCCCCACTGTAGCGTGCATGGCACCCTTTGGTAAGCCAGAAGGGAAGAAGCAGCACGAGAATCCATTGAGAGGCAGGACATTGCATCACTTAGCAACATTTAGCAGCTAGCCTACTACATTGTCAGTGAATGTTTGCTGTTGAACAAAGGCTCAACCCTATGTAGATCTGGGCAGATTTATTCTAAAAGAATAACACTAAAAGAAGAGAAGAATTTATGTGATGTTTTCCAAAGAGACCAGAGAGGAAGAGAGAAAATGGAGGAGAAGCAGTGGGAGAGAGGGAGAGGGAAGGGAGGAGGAATAGAGGGGGAGGGAGGAAGGACGGAGGGAAGAGGGAGGGAGGAGAAGAGAGGGAGGAAGGATGGAGAAGGGGGAGGAGGGTGTGAGAAGAAAAAAGGGAGGGAGGGTAGAGAGTGGGATGGAGGGGAGGAGCAAAGCAATCTGAATATCAATCATAGGAAAAGTCAAGAATCTAATGCATATCTAATTAGCTAAGATTTTACAGAGCTATTATTAAAATTTAGGAAATCCAGACAGCAACAGAAAAAAAAACCATAATTGTTTCACGAAATACATTTTTATCAGAAGTATGACTCCTGCCCTGTAAGTTGTATGAATACATATGAATAAAAACTAACTGGGGCTTTGGACATGTGCTCTATTGTAGGGACAACATTTGGATGTTTGTGTGTTTATCTTTGCACTACTGTTGCTGCACATTTTGTGTATGTGAAGTTATATATTTTTAAATAAAATCAAGTGATAAAATGACGCCCAGTTTCCAGACAGCAGTGACTTCCTGTAGCCCGCGCAGTCTTCTCGCCGGGAAGAAGACACGCGGACACTAGGTTCCTTCTGCAGCAA
>NW_022196905.1:92446145-92458161 GCF_008632895.1 Mastomys coucha
CAAGATTCACGGCTCCCCACAACTTCCCATGCCCCTTCCACTCCAGGAGTCAGGCATTACTGGCTCCTACTGCACCACTCAGGGACTCTGGCCAGTCAGAAGCAATAGCTTGTATTTGATGCTCATGCTGTCAAGACTCAATGTGAAACACAGCCATCCTAAGTAGGGATCGATACGGGATGTGAAAGGGTTGACCCCTAACTCGAAAAGTACTTTCTAGATAGTTAACTGATGTATGGCTGTCACTCTCCTGAGCACTGGAATTCAAAGGTTAGCAGACAAACTATGAACCCTTAAGGAAGTTCAAAGGCAGCCAGGAGAGAGAGACCTGGAGTCAGTAGCTACAATGTAATATAGTTGGTGCTAAGACAGAACATGGAATAAATTCCATAGAATGTTGATGAGGGCATGTTTGATACAAAAAATAGGAATGGTTTTAAACTGTCTGAAAGGCAGGTGGGAGCATTACAAGATTGTGGGGAAATGGCTTGAACCCAAGGGAGGAACACTGGCCTCACCGCTGGGAGCTGGAAGGAGAAATGTGGTGGAGCCAGTAGCTAAGCGCCCCCCCTCTCCGTCTCTCTCCCCTTCGGGGTGAGTGCATCCTCTGTCTATACCTCTTCTGTACTATCGTGCTCCACATAAACTATGCTTCCTCTCTTTACCTGGCCTCCCTCAAATGGCCTCCAGTTCCCCAGTCTTCAGACCCAACACTTTAACAGCTTGTTGGTATCTTTTGAATCCTAATTCCAAATTCCCAAAGAAGAAGAAAACCTGTGCTCATCGGTCTTGTATCTGGTCCCAGCGTGACTGGTGCAGGAGTCTGGGACCTCCTTGTATTTAGCAAAGGGTGAGAAGGGAGACATGAGACAGACAACGGCCAGTTGATCTCTTCATGGGAGAGCTGAGGGCCTGACTCTGGCTGGGCACGCTGTGATCAAGAAGGTAGTGTGGGTTGAATTTTGTGGGTGATAGTGAAGAGATTCACATTTCAAATTAGATTACAGAGTAGAATTGACGGACTTGACCAGACGTCAGAGGGAAAGCTGCATATCACACGGCTTGCTGTCTCTCATTGTTAAGGAGCCACCACAATGGCACTGTCCTAGGAACTACCAAGTTTACCTTCCACTGACAACACAGTGAGTGAATTTCCCTCTGCTTCAGCAGAAGTCCCCTGCATCCACCACCAGGTCTAACTGCAGCAAAAACAGGAGTACAGGAAGCAGTCTGATTCCTTAGCCGAATTGGATGCATCCTCTGAAGTCTAAGATTTTGCTGCAAACTGCAGTAAAAATAAGTGGATAAATGCACATACATACTCATATAAGCACATATATACTCATATGCACACATTCCATATGTACATATGCATATACACATGCCTACATGTACACAATTACATACACACATGTGCATATACATACACATAATTACACATATACAGCGCACACACATATATGCATACACACAGTGTACACATGCACACATATAAATACAAAACACACACACAGTACTTTCATAGAAAGATGCAGAGACTTTTTTTCTAGCTGCTTTTTCTATTTCTTACTAATGTATGGAGCAAGTTTTCCCGTGAAATAGTTGAGGAGCGTTGTGTTACAGCAGCATATGGAAGTGTTACAGGCTTCCCTTCCACTCTATGTAAATACAGTGTATTTATAAATTCAGAGGCTGTGCCAACGCACAGAAAGTTGGCTTTGTGGGTATTTTTTAAGCAGGGGAGCTGTCAGTTTACAAATTCTTATTTCCATTTTGCACATTGTTTTTCCCATTTCTACCAGCACCAGCAGACTTCAGAGCTAGCCATGCCTTCAGCAGGGTCCTAACTGGCCACTTTATCTTCCGCTCCCAGATTTCACCCCCGAATGCATCCTTTGCCTAGTGGTTCTCCTTGAACACCAGCAGACTTCATTCCCTGGGACCCACCAAATAAAGTCCAAAGTCGGTGTTCTAGCACTTGGCTTGGGACTGCCCTCCAGATTTCCTGTGTTGGGACCCTGGAGGTCAGGCCATTGGGAAATAATTAGGATTTCAGGAGAGTGAGAGCGGTGTGGTAGCTTATGTGACTGTATAAGAGAAGCCTCTATGCTGTCTAACCATGTCCTCCACCATGTCAGAATGCAGCAAGAAGCCCCCACTAGATGCTGTCACCATGCTGCCACTACTATTTCTTAATTGTGAGCCTCATAAACTTCTATTCTTTACTCAGCCTCTGGCATTCTATTACAGCAACAGAAACTGGACTAAGACATCTTAACCTTCAACATCAATGGAATGCAGAGACCACAAACCCTCCAAGACCTCTGCTAGTCCTTCCTGCTCCAGGGAGATTGAACTATACTACCAGATAACTAAATACACTTAGACTTTCCAATCAGGATATAGTTCTCCTTCTGTTTCAATGAACACTGTTTTCCTTTTCAACTGCCAAACGAACCTCACCTTTCTACTATGTCTTTTCTATACATTCAGTGGGAAGAGGTTGTGTCCAGTCCTTTGACACCCACAAACTCAGCTCATTTTTTAAGTCAAACATTTATATCTGAACTATCTTCTTCCTTCTAGATCAGTGGTTCTCACTCTTCCTTGTGCTGCGACCCTTTGACACAGTTTCTCGTGTTAGGATGAAACCCAACCATAAAATTATTTTCATTGCTACTTCATAACTATAATTTTGTTACTGCTAAGAATCGTGATGCAAATGTCTGATAGCAGGACATTTGACATGCCACTCCTGCGAAAGGGTCGTTTGACTCCCAAAGGGGTCAAGATCTACAGGTTGAGAACCACTGTTCAAGATGCTTGCCCATCTGTTCTTTCCCACTGCCTAGTCCTGTGTGTATTCTGACCCTCATGGCCTTCCACTCTGGACTAGGCAGCTCCCTTATCAGTCTGCGGCTCAAGTGATGGAGTCCAACCTTGCTTGTCCTTAAGGAATTTGTTAGAAAGGTTTGAGAAATCAAAATCCAAAGGCTAGAAGGGAAGTTTTTCTAACATCTACAGATCTAAACTCCAAAGAGAGTTAACAAGGAAGCCTTGATGTTCCCCTCATATTAGGGGTCTACATCATGGCTTTCTGGGGGCCACTGAGCAGTTCTCTAAGACTTCCTTATTATCACCCCAAGATGTACCAGATCTCTCTGACCTTGGCCTCCCCTCATAGATGGAACAGCCACACCTTGGATACTTGCATGACACCTTATTAAGCTCACACAAGCTTCTGTAACCTGCATCACCATATGGCAAGGCAGCTGACCTGCATCTCTCCCTTGGTTGTTGCTTTGTAAACCCTCTCCCTTCCTCTGTTTGCACTCTTCTGAGCAGAGCCTCATTGCAGCTCCCTGAACCAAGAGTTTCCTTCTCGAGCACAGCACCCTTTTCTCTCCTGGTCCTGAGGACAGCAGTGGATGTGTTGCCAGGGAATCCTGAGGTTGCAAAGAGCCTCAGGGAATCTAGACTATTCTCTTACCTTTTGGTGGGACTATACTCTCACCAGAGCTGTAGCGAATCATGATGCCCAGTAACTAGGAAAGATTTTATTTCCTGTGATACAGTTGAGATTCTCCCAAACCAACAACCTACCCTAAAATCAAAAGTCTCCATTGCATGTGCAATCCTGAGGCTGGGGAATGGTGGTGTTGAGAATCTTGATTAGTACCCTAGGAGTAAATGCTTCAAATATAAAAAGTTAATCATAAACTATTTCGGTAAAGAAGAACCTAAAAAAATATACAAATATGTGGTATTTTAGACAAGATTATGAAATATAACAAAGACATGACATTCTAGAGATCCAAACAAGCTATGGAATTAAATTACAATGATTGAGTCCATTTTTGTGATTATATCTGATGTAACTGACATCATATGTGAACAACGGGGAAATTGTATGGGACATGAAGCATCTCTCCCGTTTTTGTGGCTTTTCTATAGATGTAAAATGATTCTAAAATATAATATTTATTAATAAGCCATATTACAATCTCAGCACTCAGGAGGCTCTGGTGGGAAGACTGTGAGTTTAAGGCCAGGCTAGGCTGCATGGCAAGACCTTGCTTCCAAGTAAGGTGATAAAAAATCATTAACAAATAAAGGAGACTCTTAGCCCTGTGTGGTGGAAAGGCAATTTATTAGGACAGGAAAGAAGGGATCATTGTCCCATACTTGCCAAGACTATGAGTTCAAGAAATATTCACATCACTCAAGGTGACCCACAGGAGACCCACAAACTACCCCAGATGTCAGGAAAGCCCCTGGGTCAAGTTTCAAAGGGTTCAACACACATGATGTTGCATGATGGGGTTTCTGAATTCTAGAAGAATCTGTTCAAACATGGATGAAGAGTGAGACTAGCAGGCCATATAGAAGGCGGAGGGCATCTCCTGTGAAAGACTTAACCAGTATTCGGGTGTCTTTACAAAGGAAGGAATGGAGACCAGAGACATGCACACAGCTGAGACTTTCTGTTGAGGGCTGGAAACAGTTCACTTAGCTCTTTGAAAGTGTGCACATTGCTCCTGTTCCTGCGTGTCCCCCCCCCCCCCCTTCAAACTCTTAGCTATGAGAGAAGCTGTTTCTTGCATTCTTGGTGTGGGTGTAATGATATGTTTGAAAATTTTGAAAACTCGGTCGTGAAACAAAATGTTCTGTATTAAACTAGAAGTGCTAACAATAATACTAGCCAGCTACCTACACCCGCTAACTTCCTGGCTGGACCTTGTTCCCTGTCTAGATTCTGATCTACAGCTAGATTAGTAAAGCTGGAACACAGTAGCGTGACTCACAATCACTCAGCTGACACAGTTCAGTTCCGTAGTAAAGATCTAAAGAGACAGAGCTGCTCTTGGGTAGAATTAGAAAGAAGACAATGTTCCTTTGGGTGCCCACCCACCTCCCTTCCACATGTCTCTGATCTCTAATTCTTTCCTTTCTATTAATGAGAGAATTAGAGTTCTCAGCCTTCAGTCTTCCAGAGTTCTCTCTGACACTGTTACCTTCCCACCCACCTCTCCCCTGGCTCCCCATGATCATACTTCCCATGTTCAGCTCACTAGAGAAGCGTCAGCTGGTTTAAATTAGGGGACTGATGAACACTCATGGAGAAGCTAAGTATGCTAGCTCATGCCTGTAATCCAAGTACTTGTAGGCTGAGATAAGACAGGGGGACAGCCACAAGTTTGGGGCTAGCCTGGGCTATGTAGCAAGTTTAGGAATACCTTCACTACAGTTAGAACATAGAAAAGCACTACCATTTGTGTAAGAATGGGGGGAATAGGAAAACATACATGCATATGGGTATGTATAAATTCATATTTTGATTAAATAAACAATAAATTAATCAAGTAGAAAAGCATTACCTGTACAGAGGAAGTAGGTAAGGAAGTGAGACCAACAGAAGAGGGCCAGGGTCCTGAATCCATTTTACAGCTTTTGGACTTTTGAGTCATGAAGAGCTATTCTGCGATGTTCCATGGGCCTTTGCTGGGGATAGATACCCCGTTTAGGGCTGAGCATCTAATAGCCACTTAATCTCAGCTTAGATCAGTTAGGAGTCTCTACACTGACTGCCACTCACAGAATAAACACAGAGCAGCTGTGGTCGCCTGGGTAAGTCACACAGAATGGACATGCAAGCAGGATAAATCCTAATTGGGAAGGAGCATGGAGGACAATGAAGGTGTCACAAATCCCCATATACAGTATACATGTCTAAACCTGTCAAACAATTAATTAATTAGACAGAAAATATATTAACTACTCAAAGCTTTTTTAAGTCAGTAAAGCATTTTCAAAGGTTCTTGTTAATCGTTCACCGCATCACCCTCAAGGAAGTAGGGTGAAATTATGTGGTAATGCCACTGGACCAAGGCAGGACCAGCTGAAGTGTGACTTGAGGAAAATCCACTTCTGTTGTCCTTTCAGTCTAAGCAAATTGTTTAGTGTCTGACCAAATCTGTAAAGTGGACCAACAGTGAGTTTCAGTAATAAACGGAATGCACCCAGCAAGGCGGAAAAGCTAGCCACTGCCAATGTCACTCCATCAAAGCCAGTAGGTGCTGACACCAGATCCCTGTCTTCTGAGTCTCTCAGATCTCTTGACTCTCTGAGTCTTCAGTCTAGTGAATGTCACCAGAGCCCGAGCAGGAAAGTCATTCCTTGAGGTGCCAATAGCAGTGACTGAAAGAAAAGACCCTCTGGGTAGTGAGGGTGATTTGTTAATAATGAGAGAAAGCTTCAGGATGGAGCGAGGGGACAGCTCCAGGATGGAGCGAAGGGACAGCTCCTGTGACAGCTGCTCTCACTGCTTCCTCCGACCTGGAGGCTCCCCTGCAGTGGATCAGTGATAGCTCATGTGGTGTCTGGGATTTGATTTAAAATACTACAGGATAGCAGAGAGTGGAAGGGTGGAGTGAGAGAACCCAAGAGTCAACAGTTGTTGAAAATGGAAGAGATGTATCTGGAGATCTGGATACTATTTGGTCTTCTTTGATACATATTTAATATATTGTTTCCCAATAAAAAAACAAAGTATACACTGTGGAAAGTTAAAACCACGGGTACAGACACCATTTTCTTTTGCTTCTTCTCACCACTGGGTTCTTGAATCCAGGGCCTCCCCACCACTGAGCTACGTTCCCCAGCCTACAAATCACTTTTTTATTTGAGGTGGAGGAATCAATCCTCTACTTACCCCAGCGGGCTCTTAAACTTTGTTGTATTGCTGCTGTTGTTGTTGTTGTTGTTGTTGAAGACAGGGTTTCTCTGTATGACCTTGGTTGTCCTGAAACTTGCTCTGTAGACCAAGTTGGTCTCAAACTCAGAGTTCCACCTGCTTCTGCATCCCGAGTGCTGGGATTAAAAGTGTGCACCACCATCGCCAGAGGAAGTGACTCTGCACCAGGGCCTGAGTTGGGTTTTAAAGAATAGTAGCTTCTACCTGCCCTGCTGATTGGAACGTCGTTGGCCTGGAGCCCTGAGCCTGGACAGCCTGCCCAGTTAGACCCCCGACAGAGAGAGAGCACACAGCTCTCTAGCCATTAAGGAACTTCAGGTGACTGAAGCTCTCTGCTCCAGTCCCATCAGCCACCACTGAATTTTGTTGAGTGGCTTAACTGTTGTGACATAGACTATAGGAAATTCCCAGTGAAGCCTGAAATCCTGGTCCATAGACAAAAAAGTAGTCAAACTTGCCTTACGTCTTAGGCTAGCAAGCTTTAAGGTAGTTTGTTACACAAGTTTCCTAAATGAAGAAGTGAAATACCACATACACATACATACACACACACACACCACACATATATACACATACACACATAACGCACATACACCACTCACTACACAAACACATTCCTACATGACACACACACCACACATATTCACACATACACCACTTATACCACACACACACATACATATATATATACACATACACATACACATACACATACACACATACATACACACAACACACACATATACAGATACAATGTACACACAACTCACACACATATACACACATACACCACTTATACCACACATACACACACACACATATATATATACATACACACATACATACACATACATATACAGATACAATGCATATACAACTCACACACATATACCTACACATATCACACATACATACACAACTCTTAAAAGTGCAGGGATCCATCTTGAGAACATTTAGACATGTGACTATTTAAACTGTTGCATTTATGCAAAACTAATGTACAAAATTGAAAAACAAAAACAAAAACAAAAACAAAAAAAAACAAAGAATAAAAAAACAAAAAACTTAGTTCTTGGTGTGCCAAAAAACATTTAAGCATTTGAAATTCAGGACAGCATTTCTCAGGCAAGCAGGGTCTCTTCAGTAATGAAATTGAAATAGGCGGTTGCAGGGATTTGTTCTCTGAGTCTGGGTAATTCTGCTAGTTTTCATTCTGTGCCAACCTGGTTGTTGACAGAGCTATGGAGAAGCATAGAATTCTGAAGTCTCTCAGGCAAACAGTAGCCACTGTGAAAGCCCTCAGCCACACCTCACCAGGACACGGTCTGCTGATTGCTCTGGGCCCCCACTGTCATCCCTTCCATTGGACTCACAATAATTTTCTCGTGCAGTAGATATATTGGTTGTATTTGTGAGCAGGTGGTTTTCTAAACTGGCATGTTCATCATCTGCCTTTATAAAACATGCATTGCTTTAGGTGGTGGGTGTCTTCACATGGTGGATTGATTTCTGTTGATTCTGTTAACAAACAACAGAAGAACACCAAAAAGACAAATCCATGTGTGAGTGTGGCTTGCTTTGTTAAAAACCCATCCTTTCTCCAGCCTGGTAGATGGGACAGGTGACATCAGGGAGCAGCCTATCCCTCACTAACACTGTGCTAACTCGATGTTCCTGCAGCTTTATCATCTAACTCCACCTCAATGTGTGTGTGTGTACATGTGAGTATGTGTGATGTGTGGACATGCATGATGTGCGTGTCTGTGTGTATCTGATGTGTATGTATGTGTGAAATGTGTAGTTGTTTGTGATGTGTGTGTACAAGTATGATGTGTATGTATGTACATGTATGAGTGTATGTGTAAATGTTGGTATGTGTGATGTGTGTACATGTATGATGTGTGTGTATAATGTGTGTGATGTGTATGTATGATGTGTGTGATATGTGTGTACATGTGTGATGTATATGTGTATATAATGAATGTACATGTGTGTATGATGTGGGTGGTGTGTGTGTTTGCATGTGTGCATGTAAATATGTATGCCACAGCTGGAATGTAGAGATAAGAAGACCTCCTCCTGTACCTTTCCTGAGGATTTCTTCAACTTCCCTGCTGCATATAGCAGATGCGCTGGCCTGTGACCTTCTGAGGATTCTCCTGTCTCCCTTTCCCTGTAGGAGCTTCCGGATTAGACACAGGCGCTGCATAGCTGGGTTTACAAGGATTCTGCCGACTTAACATTTGCATGGCACCGTTTTACCCACTAAGCTGTCTCTGAGACCCATTTTCAATTTTTTTCTTTGGGTGTTCGTTCTTTTTTCCCCTGCCACTAGGTGTGGACTATTGAAGAAAAGGCCTTCAAATCCTAGTGGGCTTGAGTGAACTGCTCATGCATTGGTGCTTAATGTATTTTTATTTAATGAATGGGGATTTTCATCACAGTTAATCACTCTAAGTTAATCAAGTGTGACAAAAGCTGATCAGTTGTGTATTCACAGGAAAGGGAGGTAGCCTGCCTGAGATAATGAGGAGCCACTTCTAAAGCAGAGGAGACTTTCAGCAGGTGTCTCTAGCTCACACACATTGGGCTTCTTGTGGGAAAAGGGACACCGCGGTTACTTGCCGGCTCTGAAGCAGCAGAGGACAAACCCCTGTCCAAGGAAGGTAATGTATTTTCTGTGGAACCAACAACATCTCCAGACTGCTTGTTAGCAGTCATTGCGTGGAGGTGGTTCCCTGCATATGGAGCCCATGACTGGACTGGAAAGTGGCTGAGGTGAGGTGACAACAGCTGTCCCTCAAGTTCAATGCTACACAATGTTTCTGGGGTGAACTAAAAGGACCTTAAATAGTTCCAATAACAAGGTCAGACAGAGGTGTTTTGATATAAAATTATATTGACCATAAACAGAGGTGGCCTGAGGTCAGTTGTACAATAAGCAAAGATGGTAAAGGAAAAAGAACCCTGGACCTGTGAACAGGCAGACACGGATCTATTCAAGGGCAGAAATTTGGGGAGGGTAACCGTACAATGACTGTGGTTACCATGGCAGCCCACTAAGGCTATGTGTAACAGTGTGCATTGGTGAAATCTGAGCTACAGGTTCTGTGACCTGGGGGCGGGGGAGAAGCAGTCTTCTCTCCTATGTCTTGAATAACAGCAGAAGTGCCACATTCCACTTAAGGGCTCCGCATCTACCCTAGCCAACATATAGATCCTCAGAGTGATATATGGAAGGAAGCTGGCCTAGGCTGCCTGGGCAGGAAACCAGAATGAAAGGGGGAATCTAATTCTGCTCTCTGGGCTGAATAGCATATCGTACAGTAGATGCCCAACATCTTCCTTATATGCTGTGCTGTACGTACTGCTGGTTCAGGGGTGTCCCGGATATTTGGGTTTATGGGGAGCTTCAGAATGTGGGACATTTGCAGATGAGGTCAGCTAAGAAAAGGTCATACTGGAGAGAGAGAGGAGAGTTAAGTTGGATCAGTGATAGAGACATAGTGGAAAAGTCATGTGAAAAACGGAAGCAGGTCGGGAGTCAGACTGCGACAAACAAGGGACACTTAGGAATTCCAGAAGCTAGAAGAGGCAAGAGGTTCCCCGCCCCCACCCCACCCCCAGAACCACCAGATGGAAGCCATGCTCAAATCTTGTTTCTAGGCTACTAGCTCCAGAACCTGGAAAGAATACATTTCTTTTGAGTGACCCAGTTTGAGGGACATTGTGTGGCAACTATGGGAACCTAGTATCTATGAGTTTCTCGAGTGTTCTTGATTGTGAAAAATAAACGTATGTTCACACATATGTGCGTACACACTGGGGAAAGTATACAGAAAAGTGGCATGTCATATACAAGACCACATAGCAAATCTTTAGTAGAAATTGTTTTTAATGCTAGAAGAATGAATTACTTTGATTTCTGTCTCTTTTGCCTTCAAATCTTCTGTTATCAACTGTTATTACTTTAATAATCCGATCTAAATTAAGTGTCCATTTAATTGATGCTTTGGGCAGATTTAAACCCAGACCTACAGACCACGGAGCATTACATCCCATCCGAGAGATTACTTAATCTGGTGTTTTATCAGTGTCACTGGAAGTCTTTCTAGACTCAGCTCCGGTTTGTCTGTGTTTAGTGCTTTATGCTTTTGCGAATTTATCTGTCCGAAGTTAACGCCTGCGGTTCTAGTCTTCTCAGAAGTAACTGGTATTGCCTCAAGGAAATGGATAACTTGGTTTGCTGGGCACTAGTCTAAGTCATGAGCTGGCAAGAAAAGTCCATGAGACTCAGACAACCCACTCAAGCTCGCACAGGGAAGCAAGTCGGTGAAGCAGACCTGGGCTCCAGACTCCACACACCGAAGGATCTGCACAGCTAGACAGAACGCTTGCCCGGCATGCATTGGGGCCTGCATTGAAATTGCTAGGGGTAAGGGGGAAGAGAGGAAGAAAGCCGGTGCCGTGAGGCCTGGAAGTTCAGCACTTAGGAGACTGAGACAGCAGAACCACCAAGAGTTCAAAGCCAACCTGGACTAGTGAGTTCTAGGCTAGCCTGGGCTACGGAGCAAGATGCTGTCTTAAAAAACACGTTCTGCCACGAAAGGAAAATATACATGTGCCATAAAATGAGGTTTTTAAATTTTTTTTTTTTAGGTGTCACATAGACCTACTGTCTATTTTATGTCCTGTAAACCCCTGTGATGAGGGGTAAAGTCTGGGGAAAGCGGTGTATTGCTCACATATAACAGCAATGAACATGCAGATGCACAGTGAGAAAACTGAGAGGCTTCAAGACTGACGGACACAGTGTAGGGTTGACCCTTCCATCGCCTTACTCTGACTGACGATTCAAGTGAAAATATCCATGCCAGGCATGGGGCTGATGCCTGCCAATCTCAGCTCTCAGAGACTGACATAAGAGGGCTGCCTATGAGTACCCAGCCAGTATGGGTTACAGACTAAGACCTGTCTCAACACACTCACACACACACATACACACACACACACACACACACACACACACACTCACACACACACAAACACACACACACACAAACACGAGGAGCGGTGTCCTTTTGAAACCTTTCTTGTGGTCTTACTTTTGGACATTTTTGTGTGTTTCAGGAACATTCTGTTCTTTCCCACTTCCCTGCCAAGAAATTTCAGCTTGGTGTTTCTTCACGCCTGTCCTCCCCTCAGTGCTACCCCTGAAGCAGGAGCTCTGTCTGCCTCACTTTTCTTTCTTTTTTTTTTTTT
>NW_022196905.1:92458574-92471779 GCF_008632895.1 Mastomys coucha
GGGTTGGAGGGTTGGGGGGTGGGGCCTTAGAGGGTGGGGGTGGGGCATAAGAAGGCTTCCGGGTATTGGAGGGGCTGATGTCTACCTTGCCCTAGGCTGTGTCTGTGGCAAGGAGCACAAAGGGAACCATAAGGGAATGTTAATTGGCTGGCCTGCTGGCTACAGCTCCCTTAAACACATTTTAGGTTTTTGTTCCAATTAGTAGCAGAAACCAACAAACTAGAAATGACTGAACCACGTTCCTTAGTCAAAGACAAAAGCCGGTCGCGATTCTTTCTTTTTGAGGGAATTGATAGTTGTGGGTAGTGATTGGGCCAGTCTGTCTCTAATCTTCATCTTCGGGTTGGGATGACGACACCCACAATGGCTAGACAGTGGGCTGACTTTTATTGCATGTAGAGTAGACACATCTCTGGTTTCAAACACCATCTTAGATGAAAGCCAAGGCTAAGCCACAAAGTGGAAGGGGCCACCACATGGCCAATCCATTTCTTCCAGCCATGCAAACAGCCTGACTACGGGTGGTTTTCTCGCAAGGAGGGGCTGCTGCTTGTATCATTTTAGATGAAATAGCTCAGAAGTGTTGTTTGTAGGCTCCGCTTTACAGAGACTTTGTTGAGTCTGCGGTATTCCAGGCTACCCTGGGATCCGACCAGCCCAGCCCCACAGGAGACGATCTCAGGGCTCAGGCCTGGTCAGGGCTTGGACCTAGAAACTGGCTTTTGGCTCTCTGATTGTGTCTGCCTTTCCTCACAGCTGTGTGTATACACTGCAATTTCATTTCTTCCTTCATTCTGCTGAGATAATTGTACATTTGGGGGAAAGCATCGCAAATACCAGTAAGGAAACGAGACAAGAGGAAGGCAGTTTCTTAGGGGGCGTCTATTAATTTAAGTCTTTATTTTGGTATACTTCCCTCTGGCATCCTATTTTCTGTATTTACTTCTCAGGGCTAGGATAATTACATTTCTGATCTTTAGAAAGTGGGTGACCAGAATTGGCTTGGTAATCCTATTTTAACACTTCAAAGGGTTCATTTATTCCAACCTGTTGGGTTCCTTTGTGCAGCTTGTTCTTAGCGTCCTCAGCACTTCTGACTCCACCCTTCTCCCTTTTCTTCTTTTCTCAATTCTTCCACTATTTGCACACAGATCTCTTCTCACTTGGAGTTGCTGGATGAGACATCTGTGTTCCGCAGCCAATAGGAGGGAGGCTGGCTCTGGGGTACTCTTGTTTTCTCCGTCTCAGTGTGTGTTTGCATTTCGCATGATGGTTTGGGTTAAGAATTGCTTTCCTGGGATCTGACAGTACACTGAGATCACTGAGGTAGACCTCGAACCCCCACAGAGGAGATGTTTAACAGAGCGGTGATTAAATCTCTAAGACCCAACCCCCATCAACCTGTAAGGGCTCATGGGCTGCCCTCTTGGTGAGATTTTTCATTTTAAATGAAAAAAAATAGAGGCTACATAGGATAGATTTTTTTTCCTGAGGCAGCAATTGAATTATGGCTGTTATTCTTTTTTAAAGGGGATTTCTTATTTGGAGAAGAAAATGGGGGAACTCCACCTTAAAACATCCAATCACTGTAATTTAGAAGTGGGTGCCACAATGTTGTCAAACGATGCCGTCCTAGTTACTGGGGTATGATCATCAATTAATCTTCCTAGTTGCTGTGCCTCTGTCTATCTTTGAACACTGCTTCTATGGGAACAGTTGTCAAGGAAACCTGTACAGCATGGCTCTTCTGTGGCTCACATGCCTGGTCGCTTACTGCAGCATAGCTGCATGGTGAGACCTTTCTCTGTACCTTCTGGTTGCTTCGTCTTGCTTAATTTGAATAATCAGTGTTTTTTTTTTTATAGCTGAAGAGAGGGTACTAGAAAAGTTATCCTGTCATTTTGTTTGCAGGCTGGGAGGCTGGGGTACCGCCTCATGACATTCACAGATATTGGGTACAGTTGGACACCCCCAAAGACATTTATAAGTGATTTGCAACTAATGTCCTAATAAAAGTGTGAGTCACAAATAAAACTACCCAGATTTTCAGTTCTGCAAAGATGAAGGGTTGGTTCTTAACCACTTTTTGAGGTCTCCATTTCCCTGTGGGAATCAGCTGAGACTGAAGGGCTCTTCACAGCTAAGCGTGCGGCTTCAAATGTCCCAGCTCACAGGACTTCTTTTGCTGAAGCCACATCTCCTGGAGTGAGGATTTAAACAGATGACTTTGCTTGCATTTTGTTCAGGAAAAATCCATAACGTTATAGTCTGAATTTAGCAATTCCCTAAGTCATATTCCAAGTGTAATGAGGAACTTGAAAAATTCATGTTTCAATACAGTGTGAAAGCAAATCAACTTTAGAACTTGTCAACTGGTAGCAGCACCTGTGAACTATTGAAGGCAGAGTCAGAGCTATGTGACTTCAGCTTCATCCCACCTGTCTACTCACCCAACATTGGTTTTGAGCCATAATTATATTTTAGTACTTTTAGGAATAAGATCCTGTAATCTTAACAAAAGACTTTGAGGTATCCAGTTCTGCTAGGAAATTACCTTTCTCAGGATTTCATATCACACATATACACACACATGCACACACAAATAACACACATGTACACACATACCATACACACCACCAATTTTCTTGCTGCACTTTTGTTAGTAGTTAATCACACAGCTGTCTATTCAGCTCATCTCTGTGTGACATCTTAAAAAGCTCTGTAAGAGACAGTCGGCCATAGTAAAAGGCTGACCCTATTCTCACCTACTAATAGGCTTCACTGGCTAGCACCAAACGTCAGTATTCTCAGGTCTTGCTCTCAGCTTAAATGTTTAACACACTAGGCTACCTTGAGGATAGACTCTGTGTGGCCTTGTTTATGAGCAACTGGGCAGTAAACCAAAGGCTAAGGTATTAATTACAATGAGAAATATAATATATGCATAGCTCATGATACTTGTAGACAGCAGGAGGAATTGCGAGATCACTAGACCATCCATACTGGGTAGGCATCAGAACAAGGGGAATCCAAGTCCTAATGTACTGGCATTAGTTCTTTTTTCTTTTTCTTCTTTCTTTCTTTCCTTCTCTCTCTCTTTCTTTCTTTCTTCTTTCTTTCTTTTCTTCCTTCCTTCCTTTCTTCCTTTCTTCCTTCCCTCCTTCTTCTTTCTTTCTTTCTTTCTTTCTTTCTTTCTTTCTTTCTTTCTTTCTTTCTTGTTTGTGACAGGATTTCTCTGTGTAGCCTTGGCTGTCCTGGAACTCACTCTAGACCAGGCTGGCCTCGAACTCAGAAATCAGCCTGCCTCTGCCTCCCAAGTGCTGGGATTAAAGGCGTGCATCACCACTGCCCAGCTTGGCATTAGGTTCTTAGAGTTTGGTCACCAACATTTATGCTTAGAAGAACACAGCTGCCAGGCCTGTCAGGATGAGCATGTGTGAGCCTCACACAGTCTATGCAGAGGGTCCAGACTTTGCAGCAGGCCCTATGGTCCATGCCATCTACTGTCCCAGTGCCAGATCACCCTCTTTCTTTATTTATTAAACACTAATCTCTTACAGCCAGCTCTCACTGGAGGCTCTATCCTGATATTTTAACAGAAAGAAGCTTTCAGTTTGATCCTTGTAGAATTCTAAAGTTTTATTCGAGTGTTCCTCTATCTAAGTTAACAGTTGGGATTCCCGGCTTTAGTTTCTGCTCACTGTTCATCACTGATCTTGGTTGTTTTCTAGAGCATGCCTTGAGGTTTTGCCTTTACAAAAGCTTAAGTTTTTGTCTCTGCTTTGGATGTGTATCACTTCCTACAGCTTCTGGTTGACCCAGAGCCCTGAGGATCACTAACCAAAGAGACACTAAGAGCCAACAGTGTGCCCCTCTGCAGTATTCCTTTGGCCATTATTAGTTCCGAGGGCAGCATAACACATCTGCTGATGGATAAGATCAGTCTGTTCCGGTCTGTGGAGCACCTGAGGGTGGGCATGCAGGGGTGAGGCGGGGAGAATGATGATGCAACCTGTTCCTGGAGCCTTCCTTTCCCTACTGCTGTTAGTGAGCCTCTGATCGATTAAAGCAACACCTCGATTAAAGTCGTCTAGCATATGACAGGCTTTCTATTGAGCTTTAAACAAAGAACCTCAAAATGAACTGTTTCTAGGATAGCAAGAAATTAGATCAATTTTTCTAGCTTGGCATCTTTGTTTTTATTATTAACCATTTTATTTGTTTACATTTCAAATGATATCCCCCTTCCTGGTTTTCCCTCCACAACCCCCCCCCAGCCCATTCCCCTTGCCACCTCCCCTTTACCTCTATGGGAGTGCTCTACCCACTCACCCACTTCCACCTCACCTCTCTAGCATTCCCCTACAATGGGGCATCGAGCCTTCACAGGACAAAGGGCTTCCCCTCCCATTGATGTCTGACAAGGTTATCCTCTGCTACATATGTATCTGGAGCCATAGGTCCCTCCATGTGTACTCTTTGGTTGGTGGTTTAATCCCTGGGAGCTCTGAGAGTGGTCCCGTTATTTGATATTGTTCTTCCTATGGGGTTGCAATTCCCTTCAGCTAATCCTTCCCCTAGCTCTTCTGTTGGGGTCCCCATAGCCAACCTAGCTTGACATCTTAATAGTTATCCCTGTAGGTTAATAGATAGAATATGCAGCTGACTGTGACACAGACTCTGTCCTCAGAGGATTGATAGTCTAGTGAGAACAAAATTCAAGTCCATCCAATACATATTTGTTGAGTATCTGTGATGTATGCCACATGTATAAAGCACCTGGTCATTCCTCCTGATGCTGCTGTGCCCTCTCACTTCCTTTTCCTGGGCCATCTGAGCAGCAGGAGCACATGGACTCTGCTAAAGCTGGGATTGGAGGAAATAGAAGACAGTCACGGTCATACAGCTCCTGCAGAAAGTCAAGCAAGTGAGCCTGATTAAGTCTTTAGGAGAGGTGTATGGACTTCCCAGGAGATGGACAACCCTGTTGTTAGATGTAGGAGCAGGAAGTTAAACAGAGAGAAGCACTTGAATCTGGGCCATTATTTTTATGCAACACAAGCTTTCAGCTAATGAGCGATTCAGGCTCAGAAATCTGTAACAACCAGGTGGAGATTTCTTTCAGAACCAAACACGGAGTTGGGCTCTCCTTGTTAATCCTTTCACATGAGCCTGCTGCAGATCAGAATTGCACCATGGCTCGGATGTTCCCCCTGGATACCCCAGCATCTGCTTCTCATAGGAATAAAGCTGGTGTAACATCTTATAGGTGGCAAGAGATGAAGGGTACTAGGCCTGGTGTGAAGACTCTATATGGTGGAAGAACAGATGCATGCGGTGTTGTGCTTTAGATATTAACTGTCTCCCACGGGCCTGTGTGTTTAAAGACTTGGTTAGCTGCTAACGATGCTGTCTCTGTTCTGGGAGGTGTGGAACCCCTGCAATGGTGACTGTGAGGTCCCCATTTTAACCCTGACCCACCTAGCTTCTAAACTCATTCTATATGGGAGACCCCTGAATTGTCTGAGTCGTTCATCTGAGTGTTTCATGTACAGTTAGCCCAACTCTAACTGGTACAATTAAGTTGCACCTGTAGACAAAATTATCTAAAGTATGAGGTGAGAGAACATATGTAAGCTGGCAAAGTGCTTGGCATAAAGGAACCGTAGATGAGGAAGGAGATGGTGGCCATGTGAATGCATATGGTGGAGAAGGGAGTCATGAAGGGAATGGTTTACGTTAGCTGTATCTACCCAACTAGAATATCAGATCTGGACCTGGAGAAGGAGACTAGGGGAGGGAGAGAGGAGCAAGACCATTTGGGTCAGACCTGGAGCCTGAAGATTTCCTAAAATGTTGCTGCTATTCCAGTATAAAATTGTGTAAAGTAGCGACAAGTGAGAGTGCTCAGGACTCCACATTGTAACTCCACAATGTGACTCCACATTGGCAACGTGGCAGCTCAGTCCACCGCTGGGAAGCAGGATCTAGGTAAAGTCTCTTGAAATCTGAATGGTCACCTGGGACTGAAGAGCCCAGGAATCAGCATTTGTCTCAAGGCCAGGAGGCTGGGACATTTTCTATTCGCTTGACATTTTCTTATGGGACAATAGTAGCTAAGCAAGAAGATAGAAATGAAGCAGCAGTTTTAGTGCTAAGCAATGTCCTAGCCACCATACTCCCACTCACTGTCTTCTCCTGTCTTGAAAAGGTTGCATGAAAAACTGGACCAGATTTTCTGAACCTTAAAGAAAATATGTGGTCCAATTTTACAACCTTAAAATTACAACCACCTTGGGAAACGCTGAGAGGGTACTCTGAGAGGGTGCTCAGCTCCGTTCCATGGTTTTTTTTTTATTTTTTTATTTTTTACTTTTTATAAAATAAGCTAATTTGTTTTTCATAGTATGCTGTTAGGAGGTAGTTTCCTGAGTTCAGCTGTCTCAAGAACAAGGTCCACCTTGCTGGCAGGGTCAAAACTGAGCTCACGTTCCCGGAGCCCAGAGCCAACTCCTGTCCTGCTTCTTCAGCTGTTTCCTGTTTGTCTGTAAACCAGTAAAGGCCGTCCAGAGGGAAGATGCTGTTATCCCGTTATCTAAACTAAGGCACACAATCATAAATGTGTTACTTGACTTATTGACTACGTGCAGCTTGTCCACTCCTTTCTTCTCTTATCATTCTAAAATTCTGGGCCAGAGTCCAGGAAGGGACCTAGCTGCAAAAGCTGGCTCAAGGACCCTGAAACCAGGTGACCTGGATAAGGCCCAGTCACCAAGACTAACTTCCTTATTTAACCCCTTGTGTCAGAATATGACTGGTGAATGCAACAGCTTATCCCATGCCCTTCGCTTTGTGTTCCCATCCTATAAAAATGTTGTACAATCTCCCTTTTCAGATGTGGTTCAGATCTCAAACTGGTCGACACCCTGTGCACTCAGAAAGTGAAGCTTTCGTTAAATGTCTAGTGAGTTTTCTCAGCTTCCACCCCAAACCCAACAATGTGACACTCATCCCATCAGGACAGAATGAGAACATATATGGAGTCTCACACACACACACACACACACACATGTATGCACACAGACACACATATGCATGCACACAGACACACACACAAATAGACACACAGACAGACAGACAGAGACACATACACACAGACATAGACACACATGCATAGATAGATAGACAGACACATACACATAGACACAGACACACACATGCACAAACAGACACACACAGAGACATAGACACACAGAGATACACACAGACAGACAGACAGACACACAGATAGACAGAAACACATACACATACACACACAGACACAGACACACACAGACAGACACACATACACACACAGACACAGACACACCGACACACACACACCACACACACTACTACCCCAGCTATTTCTTCAAGTGCATTAGCTAGCCATTCTGTACCCTAATTTAAGCCATCAAAATCATGCCCACTTCCTCCTTCTCCATCACATGGATCAGGCTTGGAGAAGCCAAACAGCTGGGGTCCAAGTTCGACTCACAGTCAGTCCGGCACCAGGATTAATGAGCAACTTTGGACCTCCATGCTTTGATAACTTTGGACAGATTCTTCTAATTAGGAGGACAGCCACAGACTCTCCAGGACCAGTGACTGCCCACAATCCAGCGGCTTCCTCTCCCGCCAACGTGGCCTGGTTACTTAGATTCCGGCGTGCAGGCATGGGTGAGCAGAGAGGGGCACAGGTGTGGGTGGTGAAGCTTGGAGCATATTGGTCTCTTTGTCTACAGCAGTGTCTCTCACTAGGGTAGCAAGCCCTGGGACCGGATGGAGGTCACATTCATATCAGATATCTTGATTATCAGGTATTTAAG
Organism: Mastomys coucha; assembly: GCF_008632895.1. Classification (NCBI taxonomy): domain Eukaryota; kingdom Metazoa; phylum Chordata; class Mammalia; order Rodentia; family Muridae; genus Mastomys; species Mastomys coucha. The sequence continues at coordinate 92,466,443 of NW_022196905.1, forward strand.
CTATGACTCTTAACAGTAGCAAAATTACAGTTATGAAGTAGCAATAAAAATAATTTTATGGTTGGGGGTCACCACAACATGAGGAGCTGTACTATTGGGTCGCAGCATTTGGAAGGTTGAGAACCACTGGTCTACAGTTCTAGACACAGCAGCTCCAGGAGAATACAAGCCAACACCAAAACCCATGTGAAATGACATTAAATCCATATGAAGTTGTGTCAGTCAGGGACCTGATAGAAGGCTGGTGAGCCACACCACCAAGCCAACACGATTAGTCAATGTTCCACTAATTGAACACAGCGGGTTGCAAAAATAAACAGAGAGCACATGAAAGGGTGGGGATGACATGATGGGGTACCTGGCGAGTAGGAGAGGGAAATCAGGGGTGCATACAGTCAAGATGTAGGGTTTAAATGTATGAAACTGTCCACAAATGAGAAAAGGGTTTTACTTTTTAAAAGCCATGAGCTAGTTGGACTTACCATGAAGCAGATGTTGGATTCATTGTGGGCAAGGACTGAGGAAGGTAAAGCAGGGAGAGAGAAAAGCCTTTAATGCAGATTTGACAGATGTGAGGGAGAGAAGCCAGGGAGCATGCACTCTGAGCACCTCTCAGGTCTACAAGAGTGTAGTCATCCCAGAATGGAGCTGGGTAATGTGGGAGACCGTTCAGGCACAAATGGCCAGGACAAGAGTGTGGCAGAGCAGCGGCAGCACACACAGTGGAGAGCCGGAGGAGTGAACCCCAGCCTTGCAGACTAGCCCCAAGTTCTCTTGAAAGAGGATCCAAGAGGCACCACTCCATGGCTGTCTCAGAGGCTGCTCACAAACACTGGATAGAGTAGAGAGAAGCAAAGATGATAGAGAGAGGTACCATTCCTTGTGTGTCCCAAGGAGTAGCAGGCTGTTGAGGACAAGGAAAGAGTTAAGCACCTGCACCTCTCCTGCCTCTGCCCACAGAACCCCCTATTCCTCATTCCCATCAGCCCACGGAGATAATGGAAGGTGCTCATTCCCTCTGGGCAGTCAGCAGAGTTGAGGGGTAAGCCAAATGCAGCCAGATCACAGAGCAGTCTCTGAGGGGGGAACCAAGATGCTAAGGGAGAGACTCCAGCTTGAAGACATGAGGTGGGGGAAATGTTTATTTCCCCATGTTCTTCTCTCCAGCTTCTCAGACACTGGCCCAGGTCCATGAGACTGCTTCTTACCCCTCAGCAGCTCCTTCTTTCAGGACAAGGTTCTCAGGAACTGATGTCAGACTATTAGGGAGGACTGGAGGGAGGAGTGGGAGGCAGAGAGGGTGAGAGAGGGAGGGGAGGGACAAGAGAGGCCTGAAGAGAAAAAGTGAAAATGAAAAGGGAAGAGAGGAAGGAAGGAGGGGAGAGAAGGGAGGGAGGGAGAAGACAAAGGAGAGGGAAGAGTGAGTAGGGAGACTCATAGGAGGGATAGAATTGCAAAGGGACTGAAGAGTGGAGCACTCACTCACATCTTTCCCACAGTGGAGCACTCACTCCTAACCTTCCCACCATGGAGCACTCAAAACCTACCCCACAGTGGAGCACTCACTCACAACCTACCCCACAAGCACACATGTGTACACTTTTGCTATCCTGAATCTTAAACCTAGGGTGGGAGGGCATTGTGAGAACAGAATCAGAAATGTGGGCCCTCCTCATCACACCATCTACTCACTCCTTAGTCCACACTTTACACACACTACCCACTTCTAGGGAGCACTGGTCTGATCTGATCCCTGCAGGGTGGCCTACAGCCTGTGCACTCCTGCCCTCAGCCTCCAAGTCTACTGTTTCCTACAGACTGTTCCCTCCAGGTCAGCTTGCTCTCTTCAGCTGTCTGCAGACCTTTATCTTGGGATGTTATTTCCCAGACACCCACAGCCACAGGAAGCATTAGTCCTGCCGCTAAAGTGTGGACAATGCTAGGCAAATGACTTCTGGCAGAGAGCAGTTTCTATAATTTTTTAATGATACAAGCAGTACTCAGCCAGTACTGTTCAAAGGAGGCCTGCTTGAGCAGAACCTGGAGCTGACCGAGGGTTTCTCTCCTAATGTAGTTTGATTGAGCGAGACATTTGATTTGCACTTCTATTAAAGGGATGTAATGTATTAAACTGTTCTGATGCTGCCAGCTCGGGTTATTCTCAGTAAAAGAATGCACTCAGTCTATACTGCTGCAGGCTCCCCTCTCTTACCACTCACCCACAGTCGAAGGCCAGGTTTTCCTTTTGTCTTCTGGAGCCAAATATGACCTTGAACTTATGACCCTCTCGCCTCCACCTCCCAGGTGCAGCAATTACAGGCATGAGACTGGTTTTGTGAAGGGCCAGCAACTGAGTGCAGGCTTTGGCTAAGGACTTTTTAAGTTGTTTGTTTTTCTGCAGTGTTTGCAAAAGCAATTCTAATGTCCAAATGGTGTGATTGTATTTAGAGAGTGAGTGAGGCAGGAGATTAAGAAAGGATTTCTTTCCTTAAGGATCAAAGTAACAGCCATTTTTCTGACTTCCATATTCCTACTCTTGTGACAAAGAAAAATAAAGCCTGGATTATTGTAATTGTTTTCTGCCGGGAGGCCGGAGTGCGTACATCTGCCCGGCAGAACCCCAGGATCTGAGAAAGCCTCGGCTGATCTGCCTGGGGTGAGGAAGAGAGTCAGGAAAGCATCTTTTCTCTGTCTTCTGTTTGTCTAGGATTCAGAAACTCCCGCACTGTAATTTGAGTCTGAAGAGCAGTAGAAGGAAGCCTGCACAAGATTCTTCCTGTATATGTACATGATCGTGTATAGCCCAGACCAGGCAGCAAGCACAGGAATTTATCATCTCTTGCTTCTAGAGGTGGAGCATCTATAGATCTGGTTTCTTCTGAGCCCTCCTCTTTCCCTTAAAGATGGCTGTCTTCTCTTTAATGACTTACCCGTGCCTTCCTCCAGCCAGGTTGGTTAGAGCTTACTTCTATAATCTCGTTTTATCTTAAATACCTTTAAAGGCCTCATCTCCAGGTGTATTCTGAGATACTGAAGTCAGCTGAGAACTTAGAGGGAAAGAATCCACCATGAGGTGGAAACTTAAGGGTTCTTTGGAAAGTCAGTTGTGTTGGAGGGTGTTTTGCTGGGGCAGACACATGAAGGAACACTTTGCTGAAGCAGACACAGGTGAAAGGGTGTTTTGCTAAAGCAAGCAAATGAGAGGACACACGATGAAGGATTGTTCAGTAACAACACGCATGTATCGGCCCACCTTACATTGTATAGTTGAGCTCCATTTGTCATAACTCCACAGAGAGAAATACACCAAAAAAACTTCTGGTGGCATGCTGTGGCTTCTTGCCACTTCTACAGACTCAGGCCAATTGGCAGAATGATGTCAGCTGAGAAAGACTCACTGGCTGAGGCAAGACCGATGGAGGACATGTGATGTTTGGAGGGAATATGAAAAGGACTTGATGGACTATGAGAGGAGTTTGGCTTGCTGGTGGAGATAGCTATGCTGCGCTTGTTGGTCTCTCGTCTTCTCCGAATTCCGATATGTTAAGAGAGGCACAGCAGAGAACTTCTACTGGCCTTCCTGATTATCTGAATCCCACCTGCTGACTCATGCGGATTCAGCTGAGGCCTGGCTGCTCCTGCTATGTCATGCCACTACTGCTGCTATCCCAGCACTACTAAGCTGGACTGCTGGTATATCCTCCAAGTGTTTGCGAGCAGACTGAGTTACCACTGCTGACCTGTGAATGGAACTGCTGATTTCCTGACAACACAGATGGAATTTGCTCCAAGGAACCTTTTCCAAGCAGGTCTACTTCTCCCATGTCCTTTCTTTCCCACTGCCTCTGGTGGGTGGTGGGCTAGAGGGAATGCTGGAGTGTTTGGGAACCATCATTAAAAGTAGGTTTTGAAAGAATTGAAGCTCCACCACCCTGTGAGTCTGTACTAGCCTGCTTTACTTGGGATATAGTCTTATTCTCGTGGCTTATGGGTGACCTGTGGGGCTCTAACCGTGGCCATCTGGAGGTGTGGTCTTGGTAGACAGGGGTCTCTTGCATTCCCAGTACCCTGATCTTTAAAAGCCGTGACATGCTTTCTGTGAAAGGAAACCTACAACAGGTGCTTCTATAAAACAAAATCTTCTTACATGTTTACTTTTCTAAGTTTGGATTTCTGAGCCAATAGCTTTCTGAGTGTATTCACAAATCAAAAGCTCAACCAAAAAATTCAAGATCCCCACTTGGGAACTTGGAATACTCCTATACACAAAACAAGCCTGGGCCACTTCCTGGGCTTCATGTCTGCTTTCTGTTGTGTTGGAAATTAAAAGCCTGGGCCTTGCATATGCTTAGCAAATTCTCCCAAGCTACATCTCAGCACTTTATTTAGTTTTTAATTGTATAGTTTAAGGATTTATTAATTTTCCTTTTATGTGTATGAGTAAGCCCCAGAGTCAGTGGTTTGCCAGAAAAAGGCATTAGATCTCCTAGAACTGGAATGACAGGTGGTTCTGAGCTGCCACGTGGCTGCTGGGAACCAAATCTGGGTCCTCTAGAATAGCAGTCAGTGCTTTAACCACTGATTCACCTCTCCAGCCCTGAGTCCTTTATTTCTATTTATTTTAAGATAGAGTGGCACACTAAGCTGGTCAGGCTTGAACAGACTTGAACTCTTTGTGTAACTCATGAAGGCTTTGAACTTTTAATCCTTTGGCTTCAGCTTCCCAAGTAACTGGACACAGGATGTACCACCAGACCTACTAGATTTCTCATTTCGTAAGATAAAAAAAGATGAGACAAAGCTACACTAAAGAGTTTCCTTTTGAACTGCTAAACACTGCATCTACTCATCATCCATCCATCCATCCATCCCTTCATCCATCCACCTCTTCATCCATCCATCCATCCTCCATCCCTTCATCCATTAATCCATCTATCCTTTTATCTATCCATTCATCTGTTCATCCATCCATCCCTTCATCCATCTACCTCCTTATCCATCCATCCATCCTTTCAACTGTCCATCCATCCATCTATCCATCCCTTCATTCATCCATCCATTCTTCCAACTATCCATCTATTTATCCAGTAAATATGTAACAAGAAATTTCGAACTCTGAGGCCCTGTTGTGTAGATTAGGAACTCCAGTAAAAATTAATGATCTCCATGACTCTTCAATATGAGTTGTAAATTCTTAGCATATCATTTTATAGATGTGGTTGTATATAGGTTTAAAAAGTCAAATCAAATGTGGTAAAATTTCTATGTAGTCAGGGAAGGAATATCTTTCAGATGAAGCTTTCTCTCTCCCTCCCTTCCCTCTCCCTCTCTCCTTCC
>NW_022196905.1:92471922-92488908 GCF_008632895.1 Mastomys coucha
CCTCCCTCCCTTCCACCTCCCTCTCTCCTTCCCCCCTCCCTCCCTTCCCCTTCTTCCTTTTTCCTTTCTCTTTCCCTTTTCATTTCCCCTTCTAAAGCTAAAGTGGAGCAGAATTCCCTGTGATCTGATACACTATTCACAGAGGTTCTCCTGGTGACTTTTCAAGTCAGGTATGATTTCACTTCATCTCTACTCTGATGAGAAAGAAATATTTAAGACGTGTTATAATAAGTGGCCTGTAAGTTGTTACAAATAAGTGCCAAATGCCAGGAGCATTGGTTCATGAAGAGCTGGAGAAGGGTGTGAGATTGGAACCACAGAACACAGCGGACTGGATGTTACAGCAAAAGGCATTTGTGTTTTCATTAGATCAAGACATATTTGTCGGGAAGGTTTTAATCACGTCACTGGGCTGTAAACTCAGTCAAGTTTCAACAGAGAGTGAGAGACTTCGGCAGGCCAATCATCATAGCACATGAAGGCCATGGCCTTATTCTGGAGCAAATCACTACATAATATTGTAACTTCCTGGATCCATCAATGCTCATTTTATCCTTTAGAAGGAAACGCAGAAACAGTTAAAGCAATGTAAGACAGACGCAAAGTGCTATTGTTTATAACAATCTAGGCATAAAAATGGCATGTCTTTTTTTTTTTTAAAGGAGAGAGGATTTATTTCAGCTTACAATTCCATATCATAGTCCATCCTCCAAGGGCACGGGGCAGGAACTCACCTGGCGAGGAATCTGGAAGCAGGGACTGAAGCAGAAGCCATGGAAGAACTGTCCTTACTGGCTTGCTCATCATTGCTTGCGCAGCCTGCTTTCTTGTACAGGACCACATGCCTAGGGATGGCCCCACCAACACTGAGCTGGGCCCTCCCACATCAGTGATCAATCAAGAGGATGCCTTAAAGACTAGCCTATAGGACAATCTTTTTTTTTATATTTGATTTAAGCTTTATTGCATTATGATGAGAAAAGATACATAATTTCAGTTTATCTGAATTTGATAACATTTAAAAACATATTTTAAGTAAATAGAATTACATCACATTCTTCTTTCCCTTTTGTACCCCAACTCCTCCCAGAGATCCCCCCTTCAATACCTGCAATACCTTTTTTTATTTTGTCATATTCTTTAAAATTTATAAAATACTATAACAATAAAAATGAGTAGCATAAAAGTTGTTTGATATAAAACAATCAATTAAACAGTCTTATGTAGATGCTTGTGTGCAGCAATACATAAAATACATATGTTTTTCTCAATATAAATTTTAAATAACTCCAAACATATTAGCTGTGTATTTTAAAATAATACATCACTACTAGTTTTTTTTTTAAATGAACATAAATAGATAAAGTTTTTTTGTTTGTTTGTTTTGTTTTTAGTAGAGTTTAAAATCTTGGCTCTTACTGTGGTACAATCTCAAAATAAGAACAATTTTTAGACATTGGAGTTCATTGTAATAAGGCTGTACTTCAATGCCCCTCACATCGCCAAAGGATTTTACCTCCCTAGTAGCTAAGCTAAGAGTTGACAGTTCTGCTGTGCCAGGGAGTGCATTGTAGGCACAATTTTTGGATACAGATTTACTGCTATGGTCAAAGCTATTTGACTGGAGTGATTGTCATAATTTCCAGCCCACAGAGACCAAGTTACATTCATTTAAGAAATGGTGTGTGTATTAAGATGGTCTATCTGTGAAGTCATTCACCAATTGTTTCAATGAACAATGGTTCTGCTTGGAGGGTGGCACAGACATTAGATGAGGGTAAGAATCTGGTTCATTGGCTGTGATGATTTTGAAAAGCATTCATTTCAGAGAAAGAGTAACTTATAAAATTCTCTTTTTCAAAATTGATACAATAGTTACAAACATCAAGCAAAGCATTCAGTCTCACTCTTTGTTGTTCTCTTATAAGCCTCCTCCCAAGTTAATTGTTTATCTTTCTTTTGGCTGTATAAATAATTTTGAAACATGTAAGCTGTTCTGAAAACCATAGTCCAGTGTAAAAACATCAAATAAACGATTCTACTAATAGAGAGGCTGAGATAGGAGAAGCATGGTTTCAAGACCGTTATGTGGTACCCAACAAGACATTGTCACATACAAACAAGCAGAAAGTGTATATGGATTGTGCAATATTGGACCTATTTCTCCAATTACCAAATTAGAGAGACCACTGGATGATAGCCAACAAATTTTCAATTCCTCATACTTTTGAATTTGAATAGATTAGGATAAGTTGGTAATATTAATTTTCATATTAAAAGATATTAAGAAAAAGTAATTGTTACTTCCTAGTATTTTTGTTGTTAGAGGTGGAATTGTGTTCGTGTGGATTTGCTGAAAGATTACTTTCTTGCTTCTTCTAAGGTGTAGTTTTGCTTCTTATGTTGGTGTTTTCCCTCTATTATCCTTTGTAGAGCTGGATTTGTGGAAAGATATTGTGTAAATTTTGTTTTGTCATGGAATATCTTGTTTTTTTTCCATCTATGGTAATTGAGAGTTTTGCTGGGTATAGTAGCCTGGGCTGGCATTTGTGTTCTCTTAGGGTCTGTATGACATCTGCCCAGGATCTTCTAGCTTTCATAGTCTCTGGTAAGAAGTCTGGTGTAATTCTGATAGGCCTGCCTTTATATGTTACTTGCCTTTTTTCCCTTACTGCTTTTAAAATTCTTTCTTTGTTTAGTGCATTTGGTGTTTTATTATTATGTGATGGGAGGAATTTCTTTTCTGGTCCAGTCTATTTGGAGTTCTGTAGGCTTCTTGTATATTCATAGGCATCATTTTCTTTAGGTTAGGGAAGTTTTCTTCTATAATTCTGTTGAAGATATTTACTGGTCCATTACATTGGGAGTCTTCACTCTTTTCTATGCCTATTATCCTTAGGTTTGGTCTTCTCATTGTGTCCTGGATTTCCTGGATGTTTTGGGTTAGGAGCTTTTTGATTTTTGTATTTTCTTTGACTGTTATATCAATGTTTTCTATGGTGTCTTCTGCCCCTGAGAGTCTCTCTTCTATCTCTTGTATTCTGTTGGTGATGCATCTATGGCTCCTGATCTCTTTCCTAGGTTTTGTATCTTCATGGTTGTCTCCCTTTGTGATTTCTTTATTGTTTCTATTTCCATTTTTAGATTCTGGATGGTTTTGTTCATTTCCTTCACCTGTTTGATTGTATTTTCCTGTAGTTCTTTAAGGGATTTTTGTGTTTCCTCTTTAAGTGCTTCTAGCTCTTTACCTGTGTTCTCCTGTATTTCTTTTAGGGAGCTATTTATGTCCTTCTTAATGTTCTCTATCATCACCATGAGAAATGATTTTGGATCCAAATCTTGCTTTTCTGGTGTGATGGTGTGTCCAGGACTTGCTATGGTGGGAAAATTGGGTTCTGATGATGCCAAGTAACCTTGGTTTCTGTTACTTATGTTCTTGTGCTTGCCTCTGGCTATCTGGCTATCTCTAGTGCTACCTGCCCAGGCTAAATCAGACTGGGGCCTGTGATCCTGGTTATGTCAGAACTCCTCAGAGTTAAGCTGTCTCTATGATGCTGTGATTCTGGGATCCTATGATCCTGGGCTAGTTAGAGCACCTGGAAGTACAGCTTCCTATGGGAATTATGGGACTCATTGCAGAGTTTGCACCCATGGTCTGTTCCGGGCACCAAAAATGGCATGTCTTAATCATCAATCAACTTCATAACTGTATCTCCACTAGAGTGTATTACATAAGATGCTTTCTGCACAGAAACTCTTGCTACAAGAGTCTTCCAGTTTTTTCTTTTAGACGCATAAAAGCTCTCAGGGGCAGGGGGTTAGTTTATGACCCGATCTTTTGCTTGGGTGAAAAAACAAAATAGTGTTTCCTAAGTTTATTTACTGGGATGCTTAATTTTCTTTGTCAGTTTGACTGGACTGAGGAATTCTTAGAAAATTTGTATTGAGAAGCTGTGTGTGTGGCTATCTTTTATATCCATAGCATGGGAAAGCCTGTAGAATTGATTCATAGGAAAAATTTGAAACCACTTAGAGAAGTAGGCTGGAAGCAACAGAATTCCTTAAGTGGAGCCAACAGGTAGCTGTGGTTGGAGTTCAGAAAATTCCAGGAGGCCAGCAGGGATATGTTGGGCTGTGAAAAGCAGTCTGTGTTTTAGTTGAGAGAGTCTTAACTTCCGGAGACCCAATGAAAGATTCCACAAGGGACAGAATAGTAGAGATACGTTCCCAGACACAGATGGCTGACTCCAGGAGTCCTCCAACTCCATTAGCCTGTGCAATCTACCATGTAGACAATGCCCCAAGCTCCCAGCATTCTGGCTGGACTCCACCCCCAGTCAATTGACCACAGTCAGGTATGCCCAGCTCACCATATAAGAGGCGGTTTATCCCATCCCTCTCTCTTCTTCTTCTTCTCTCTCTTCCCTCTTAGTCTTTTAATCTTCCTCCCTTCCCCCTCTCTCCACTTGGCCATGGCCAGCCTTTACAATCTTCCCTCTCTCCTTTCTATAATCAAACACCTTATGACTATGCATTGCGTCCTTTCAACTAGAATGTTGGCCTAGCATTTGTAGCCATGACCGGACGGAGAACTCCCACTGCACCCACTTGTGCCCAAACCACTGGGTGTCCGTTTCCTTCCCCCACCCCCTCTCTACCTTCGGCCCCTAGAGCAAACTGAGCTGCTCTGGGGCCCCCAATTTGTTTTCAGCTCCTACATGGTGTCCAGCATTGCCTGCCCTCCCCAGGGGCTAGAACCTGTGTCCTTGGCCTCCGTGAGGCCCAAGGACCCTCGTAGTTGTCTTCCTTTGCTCTTTGCCCAGACTGGGATCCCATGGCTTCACACAGCCAGACGCCAACCTGGCGAGCAGAGTGCACAGACACCCGCGTCTGCTGCTGCCCAGAGTACTGGATCTCTGGCAGGATGTGGGCCATCTTCTCCAATCCCTTTTGCTCCCGGAGCCTGGAGCTGCCACTGCAGGGGTGAGCACAAGGTCCAACAGTGATATGGATAGAACAGGCTAGTCTGACAAGCAGAAATAAAGCTCTAGCAGTGGATGAAGGCCATTGTCATCAGACTTTGTCCATTACATTTTGTCCATTTCTGAGATATTGTGAGAGGCGGAGCTAAAAGAAAACTGACTGCTTTATCTGGCAGAGGAAATATGAAGACGACACCACTCTGGGATGTGATGTAAGGGTTACAGGCTCTTAGCCACTTCTCAGTGACAATCGGGGACTCAAAAGAACAGAGCAGAAAGACTTGAAAAGGTTGGCCAGAATAGAAATGTGTCTAAGGCTTTATCCAGGTGGGGTGTGGTTAAAAAGCCAAGCACTTTCATTAGCCCAATGGGGTAGATGGATACTCTGAAGGCAGCTGGGTATGGGCAAGGCCACTGCTATCAGAAGCTCATAGATAAGGAGTGCTACCATGTTTTAAATACTTCCCAGAGCAGAGGTTTAAAAAAAGAATCTCAGGGCTGTGCTCAAGGAATTATTTTTCCGTATGTGCCAACAAGGCATTCAGAAGTTCACACCAGTAAACCTTAGTGTTACCTGTGGGATGTTGGGTTTGAAGGTATGCATTAGGAACATAGCAATATCTACCAAGATTGTGAAGGAAAGCCTGGGAGGTCCAGCAGTGGTCCATAAGTTTGGAATCCCTATAAGCAGTCCCCTACAGAGCAATAGATGGAACTAGAAGCATGAGCCAAACCAATGGAGATCCCAGGTGCTCAATAATGCCAGGAACATGGTATGCTTGCTGAGAAAGCAACCAACAGCACACAGAGCCAGCCTGAGAGTGAGCATGTGGCTCATAGCACCAGGACTGCCCAGGCCTGGGAATCCCAATCCTATCACTGTGTCCCAGATGTGGAGCTATGGGGTTTAGCGTTGCTCTGCTGGGCTTCAACATTGCTTAACCTCACCCCTCTCTGCTGTTTTGCTCTTCTCTCTGCTTGGAATCCCTGGTTTACCATTGTACCTTGGAAGCATTGTAACTTGTGCTTTTGATGTCTTATAGGGGCTCACAATAGCTAAGAGTTTTCTTTGACAGGAAGCTTTGGACTGACCTGGACTTTCAAGCAATGCTGGAATTGTTAAGAAGTCTCCTAACTAACTGGTGATTACTAAGGAGAAACTGCATGCATTTTATATTGTGAAACAGATGGGAGACTTTGGGAGCCAGACATAGGATGCTATAGCCTGGATCTAATCTTCAGTAATCAGCTGGCTGGGACCCTTTAGTGGTACCCAGACAAAAATCATGAAAGGTAAGGAGGAGTTCTTAGTACTGGCAATACCAAGCCCTTGAGTGGCCAATGCCCAGACCGTGGACTGGCACACTCAGAGGCTCACAGCTCCAGTCTGAGAGGTAGGGCCTCTACTTTGGGTTTTTAAAGCTGTTGATCTTTGGTTCTAGATACTTGGAATGGAAACTTATTGGCCTCTGGATTATAACCATCAACAGCTCCAGTGTTTAGCGGCTATGGTAGCCCTCAGGCCCCAGCAGCAGGCAATGCATGCTAGTGTTCTAGCTCCTGAACATCCTTAGATGTTGGGGCCCTCGGCTCCCACAAGCTCAGGGTATTGGGATCCTTGGTCCTTGCAGCATGTAACTCCCTGGAATTCTTCTAGTGTCCTACCCATAGTTTCTAGTCTTCAGCTTTTCATAACCTTAGTCATTGGCACCATCTCCACTCCAAGTTCCAACCATTCTCTGGAGCTCTTCAGCCTTTCTCTCACTGTGCAATCATGTCATTGTCACTGGGGCCTCCACGGTCTCTCTCTATATTACCTCCTTGGCTCACTCTACTAACGACAAAGACAAAACAGTGGAGAAAAGCCACTTAAGAGAAGTGGTTTATCATCAGGCGGTGGTGGCGCACACCTTTAATCCCAGCACTTGGGAGGCAGGGGCAGGAGGATTTCTGAGTTCAAGGCCAGCCTAGTCTACAGAGTGAGTTCCAGGACAGCCAGGACTACTCAGAGAAACCCTGTCTCAAAAAACAAAAACAAAAAAAAAAAGCGGTTTATCATGCTTGCTATCTAAGCACTAGTGGACAGGAGAATGTCTCTGGGCTGACTCAAGAAGTGACAGGAATTGACTGCTTTTATAATGGGGGTTGTTGGGAAGGGGCAGGGATTGTCCCAGTCATGGCACACAGACCTCTAAGCAAAAGAGGGGCTGTACATAAAAGACAGTCTGCACTGATCACAGGGAGAGCTGTCTCCCCAGTCTGCATGAAAATGAACATCAGAGTCCACTGAGGCTTGTGATGGAGAAAGTCCAGAACAAGCTGTGTGAAAGATCACGGCTTCAACAGTGCCTTCTGGAGCAGGAGGTAGGCAGCTGTGGGTGCCAGGGAACTTCCTCAGGGACTCCGTGGAACATCCCAAGCCATCAGGCTTCCACTTGCCTGGGAGAGGCTACTTGGCTAAAAGTCTCTCTGGTCAAAATACAAGCGAAGAGCAACTGCCAGTCAGGGAGTCAGATCGCTCTGGTGTCCGCGGATGTAGCTTACATAGAGGTAAGATGAACAGCTACAGGGTTACTTCTATATTAACAGTGATTTAACTCTATTTAGTAGTACCCCATTCTTAACCAAACACAGCCATATCTCACATGCATGCGTGTTAAAGCCTTGGCCCCTCTGTGGTACTAACAGGAAGGGTGCAGTTAGGGGGCAGGCCCATGGGAGGTCTTCTGCTCAGTGAGGACATGTCCCTGAGGGGGAAGTGGGGCCCCAACCCTTTTGTACTGTTTTTAATCCTGACTATGAGATCCCTTTTTAAATTTCACTTATTCTTGCCATGATGTGTCACTATGGGCCCAGAGCCTCAGGACTAACCAATCAGGGGTTGTGATGAAGAAAACTGTAAGCCTTAATAAATATTTTCTTTTTATAAGTTGATTATCTTGGATATTGCTCTGATGAAAAATCCTATCTTTTCCATGGTTTGTGATCTGAAAAGGAGCCTAGGCAGTTTCCCTTTCTAGTCTTACTTATAAATGGAGAAAGGTTTTGTGTATTTTTCCGTAAGTTATTTGCACCCAGTAATTTAAGACTGTCCACCTCTATGGGTTGTGTAGATGAGGGCTAGAGTCAGGGACTGTACTACAAACAAAACCACATCAAAGTGGCCTGTTACAGGGCTGGAGAGATGGCACAGCAGTTAAGAGCACTTGTTGCTCTTGTAGAGGACCCAGGTTCAGTTCCTAGCACTGGCTAGTGGCTCACAACCATCTGTAACTCCAGTTCCAGGGGATCCAGTGCCCTCTTCTGACCTCCACAAGCATCAGGATTACACATGGTACATATGCATGCATTCATGCAAGCAAAGCACAGGCATAAAATAAATCTAGAAAAAAAACTCTAGTGCCTTTTTGTTTTCAATATTTAAGGCTGACCTAGTCCTCTGGATTTACACATAGAAACAAAAATCAAGGTCCTCAGTTTTTAAACTGTATCTTGGAATCACAGAGACCAAACCGTCCATGTTGGCTATTCCCCCTCTGCGTCTGCATGGTTGGTTGTAATGGAAATGTTCATGCAGTCTAAGACCCTGACTTTCAGGATTGTGATCCCCAGTGTTACAAGTCGCACAGTAGCGGAGAACTGTGCAAATAGATGCACTCGCTGCTTGGTGCCTTTGGAAGAAGCACTTTCCGAGGCTACATGACTAAGTGCCATTTACTTCTGAAGAGGAAGTGAATTTGAAGGGAGCACCATCAAATCTGGCGGAACTGTTCTCGCTTTTGTGTACAGCAACTGCAGGGCCAAGAAGGAGCCAATGCTAGGCCTTCCTGTTCCTTACCTCAGCTGTAAGACCACCTACACAGCTGCCCAGACCAGGAATGGGAATCTAACATCTGGTAATAAAAATGTAACCATACATCATTCGAGTGGGGCCCTGCCGATTTATCCACGGATAGCACAGGCCTGTTGGCAGAGAATCAAGTTCTGCGGCATTTCCGCCAACAACCACAGGGGAGGAAACGGGGGTGGGGGGTGGGGGGGGGTAGGGACAGAGGCGGGAAGTTGTGAGTGATACCGACAACTGGCCTGAGGCTGGTTTTCCTCAAAACCAGGACAGGAGCTAGCAGGGAGGGTGCCTTTTCTCAGGCCAAGGCCTTCCTAAGAATTTGGAAACTCTGTGGGACAGTCACCATCAGAATGTGGCTGGCTCCCCTTCCACTCCTGGGGTCAGAGACCCTGTGTTGGGCGGGAGGGAGGAAGAGGGCTGAAGGCTTCGGCAGAGCCACCTGCTGCTTTGCCGCCAGGCTTGCTATATCCAGGTGCCTGGGACCAGGGCTTCCTTCCTTGTCTTCTGATGTGGCAAATTTAGAAGTCAGGAATATTCCCAGGGGTGGGGAGGTGGGGTGAGCTAAGGGCATAGATCTGCAGGGAAATGGCGGACAGAACATGGGCAAGAACGTGCCAGTTCATTTATAGCGCTTCCGTGACGTAGGGGAAAGGGAAGAGAAGGGGCTCGACTGACTCCTGCAAACGTGGAAACTTAAAAAAGGATCACAGAGGTTAGAGAGAGATGTGCATTTCCTTCCTCATTTTTCAGCCAACGAGGAAACAACTATACTTCAGTGTCTGGGAACAGGACTGAAATAAGAAAGGAACCTCGCACAAGGAATGCCCAAGCTACATTACTCATGAAATTCAATCTCTCCCTTCACAGATCGTGAGCCCTAGCTCCCAACCTAACCCCGGATAGGTTTGTCCTCTGCGGAAAAATGAGAGGCGCGGGGAGGAGCCAGAGTTTCAAAGAAAAAAAAATGGGGGAGGGTGGGTGATACTGTTATGGTTTGAGGGTGAAGTGGTGCCCAAAGACTCATGTGCCAAAGGCTTGGTGACCAGTCTGGGTTTGGAGGAAGTGAACGGACCACAGGATTCAAGCTCCTGAGTGGATTCAGAAATTAAGGGAAATGAGAGGGTGGGGCCTAGTAAGATTATGGAAATACGGGGGTGGGGCCTGACTGCAGGATGAAGTTCCCTGGGGACTTGCTTTTGATGCCCCAGTCCTATCAGAGCCTATTCCTGCTTCATTTCTGCCCCTGCCACTTAATAATGTTTGGCTGTTGGAAAAATTGTGAGTCAAAATAAAAACTGGTGCTTTAAGCTGTTTGCTTGGGTATTTTGTTACTGGGGAGAAAGGAGCAATATACACCGTTGTTCATTCACGCTGAGGCTTCTTCAGAGAGAAGCTTCCAGAGTGGCCGTTTACAACTAGTGAACAACAAAAGTAGGCCTGGAGGCTTCCTGTCTGTGGCTCCTTGCTCTACACCCCACTGCCCAGCTTGTGTCTGAGCCACGCCATGCCACTCACCCTGGGCTCAATGCGGCATCTGGCACTGTGGCAGGGCACCCTATGAGGGATGCTCTGCTTACCCGTAGCTTCTCCTGGTGCTTTGAAGCAGTGCTTCAGCACATTTGGGGGATGAATGAAATACAGATATTTCACCAAGCGTACTCCACTCCTTCAGTGTCTGTCTGTCTCCTCCCAACTGGGAATTATAGTGAAGTTCTTCAGCTAGCGGGTGAAGAATGAAACATCTGTTTCATTCCAGGGGGAAGGAGCTCCAGTAGAGTATGTCATGTCCTCCTCTTACTCCTGATGTCATGGTGACCATACAGAGCCAGCCTGGGATGGTAGAGATAACTCAAATGTACTTCATACATCCAACTACCCAGAGCCAACTGTGGGGTCTCGAGAAAGACCCACTTTCTAGATCTAATTTCCTTTTCTGCAAAAGGGAATTAAGCCAGGCTCTGTCTAAGGTCCACTCAGCCCTCTCATTCATCAGCAGGATTAGGTATGAGGCTATATCTGACTTCTTCTTAAGGTAGCGCCCACCCTTTCTGGAACCTAAATGATCAAAACTGAGAGAAAAATAGTTGGCCTCAAAGCCATCAGTAATCTAGAGTTTGCCAAATGATCACCAAGCATCCAGAACTCAAGAGAATATTCCCTAAATAACATACAATTATCTGGACAAGAACACCAATGAACTATAATCATTTATTGTAAATTGCTTATGGTTCGCACATTTCTAAAGGCCAAATAACACCGTTAAACACCCGTTAGCTGAAGAACTTCACTATAATTCCCAGTTGGTGTATCAGGTCCTTTTCTAACATTTACATTTTAAATCTTGTATCTCTCCTGACATTATCTTGAACCTACCAGATGCCAACCTAACAGAGACTTCCTTCCCCTCTCACCTTTAACACAATGGGTGTCCACACGCCCCTCACAAGGCAAATTAACACACAGTCTGTGCCAATCCAGAAGCTACAACATGATCACTTTATATTTTGCTGCAAAATCAATGATGGCCACATGCACAGGACACATCCATAAACACTGATGACTCAAGATGAGTTGTTGGTTATTGTGTTGGTTATTAAGTGTTGATGACCTGGTGTGGAAAATTAATACACTTATTTAGTAGAAGTACCTAAAGTAACATGCATCAGTGGCTGAGATCAATTAAAATACAGATTAGTTGTGTAAACATTAAAATGAAAGCTTAATTTGTGTTTAATATGATGCCTGGCATGTCTGAATTATACACCTTTAAAATGGTAATAGAAAGGAGAAAACAGGACATCTAAGTAGGCATTGACTTATAGAGTGTGCTGAGCAGTGTACACATCCATTAAACTATTGTTTTTGTTCTTTTAAAAGATTTATTTATTTATTATATGTAAGTACACTGTAGCTGTCTTCAAACACACCAGAAGAGGGCATCTGATCTCATTACAGATAGTTGTGAGCCACCATGTGATTTGAACTCAGGACCTTCAGAAGAGCAGTCAATGGTCTTAACCACTGAGCCATCTCTCCAACCCTCCCCCCATTAAACTATTTTAAGATTATATTTATTGTGTTTGCACACAAATGATCATGTGTGTATGTGAACAAGTGATCATGTGTGTATGCATGTGTGTGTTGCACATGGTTCACATACCCTCCACATGTGGAGGATAACTCGAGGGATTCAGTTCTCTCCTTTCACTATGTGAGTTCCAAGGATCAAACTCAGGACATATTTTGACCCCTTATTACTGAGCCACCTCACCAGCCCCAGACACAATGTCTTTTAGAGCAGACAGTGGAGAGTCAGGAAGTTATAAGCAGTGACAATAATGCAAGAGCCATTTTCCATATCTTCATCTTTTAAACCACAATAAAGCCCCCTTACACAACACAGTAACTGCAAGCCAGGAGCGCAGCCTGTACTCAGAGAAGAAACCTCTCTCTTACCTCTCTGCTGCACAGACAGTGTGATTCAAAGCACTGCTGTGGTTCATGAGAGGGAAGGAAAACAAATGCTCTCTTGGGTCATACTAAAACAATTCGATGTTCATCTTCTCCTGGTTAACACGTTTGAGCACATGTATATGGCTATGTATGTTTGATGATTAAGCTCAGTGACTGCATCACACGTCCACATTCTAATACCGAGTCATAGTTCTAACGCCGACTGATTTTTATCATTGATAGTTACAGTTGAAATTATTTGAGGCAAATAAAGCTTCCCAAACCCTGTAGACTTCATCCCCTCCCCAACCTTCTACCCCCTCCTACAAGCAACAAACAAGAGGACTGCAAGCCAACAGCTGCCACCTGGGTGCCAAGCGTCGTCACTGTGGACAGCACTGGGCTCCAGCTGCTGTCATCACCAGTCTTGGCCTTGTGGGCCTCTACCATCTATTTGGTCACCTGTTTGCAGTCAGTGGCCAATCCCAGGAAGCACATGAAGTCAATGAACTAGGTGGCTGGGTTGAAATTTAAGCCAAATTCTCTCACAGAGTAGTCAAAAGGAAACGCGTGATGGTAATTGTGGAAGCCTTCACTTGGAAGACAAAGTGTGCCTTGATGTCACTCATCATGGCCCCTCCCCATGGATGTTGTTAGTGTTTGGGGTTTTTTTGGGGGGGGCAGGGTTTGGGTTTTTTGCTTTTGTTTTTAATTCCCTTTTTTAGGTAAGGATGCAAAGTAGTAGGTTTCACTATAACATCTTCATCCATATGTGTCATTATATTTACTTCTCAGTTGTTCCCTGTCCTCACGGCCTTCTCATCTACCTTGCCTTGTTCCAGCTGCCCCTGCTTCTCCTGTTAGTCTCCTCTGCTTTCTTACTGGATGCCCTCTCTTTCCCACTCCTTCCTTTTCATCCCTGAAAACCTCCCTTCTCCTAACAATCCCCTTTATAGTTTAGTGACTGTAAATGCACACACATTATTTTAAATCTAGGTTCTACATTTAAAATAAAACATATGACCGCCATCTTTCTAAGTTTAGCTTATTTTATGTTTGATGCGGATGATTTTCCTGTGAGTGCCCTCAGCTCACCTTGCTCTGTAGCTGCATGGAATCCCATGGTGTGCATGTGCCACACTCCTTAGCAATCTGCTTGTGGACATCTAGACTGGCCCTGTTTCCTCAAGGATGTCAACAGAACAGCAATACACATGGATGCCTACATAAACGTTCTTACAGCTTTGAAGATCTACTGCACTGAAGACTGTTTCAGACAGCCTGTTTGGGCAGAAGACTTGGCTGCAGCCCTCGGAAACATTCACGGAGTCACTAGACAGGCTAAGTTGAGCAGAAGATAACAGCACAGTGGTCCAGCAGCGACACAAGATCAGCTCTTCAGCATCCATGGCAGACAAGATGCTGGGCTTGCTACGAGACTGACAACAGGCCATTATTTTGACTTAAGTTCATAAAAGGGAGGTAAGTAGTCTCTGTGGGAGGGAGTGATTACAGGGAGACTTCCTTCAAGCTATGGGCAGGAGAAATGAGAATGTTCAGGCAAGAGAGTGAATTAAAAGCCTGGCCTTTAAATATCCGGTCTACTTACTATGCAGTATTCCCGTCTCCCACTCACCCATTTCCTCCTTGCCAATCCTCCAGAGGCATCTTCATGGCAGGTGAACTTTACTCACTTGATTCTCTTTGGTTTTCTTCTACTAATTTTTTTAAATAACAAAAACATATGTATGACATATAAGCACACATATTGAAAATGTATGCACCTTGTAGTATGACTAAACTGGGCTAATTCACCTATACATTCCCTCCATACATAGTTTTTGTGGTAGAAACTAAACAACAATGATCAGTAATTTACAATACATTGTTGACATATATATCACCATATTATACAATGGAGGAGCAGGAAGAGGAACAGGAGGAGGAAGAAGAGGAGGAGGGAAAGGCCGGCATGCATCATTCATCTCTTTGCTAAGTCATTCTAACTAATGTGAGGTGCCAGCTCCTTTTCATTTCTCCATGATCAGTTCATTTCCTTTTAAAGGGGCTTTATTGAGTTATAATTCATAGAATCCCCTCTTCTAAAGTGCACAATATAATATAATACAATGACCTTAAGAATTTTCAACATTCTTCAAGAGGTTCCCCACCACCACCTCCTATGCCCTGTAACTCCTTATCCGCCCCTACCCCCTTCCCATTCCTTGGCCCTATTTTCCGTCTTTATAAATCCAACTGCCTTAGATAGCTTATGGATTTTTATTTGTTAATGTGTATTTGTGTGTGCGGAAAGATGGAGTTGTACACATGCCATGGCACACATGTGGAGGTCAGAGGCTAACTTTAGGGAACCAGCTCTCTCCCTCTACTGTGGGTCCCAGGAATTGAACTCAGGTTGTCTGGCAGTTTTGCCCACTGAACCTTCTCCCCTGTCCTGCTTTGGACAGATGATACAATGAAGTCATGCAGTATGATGTGCTCCTTTGTGATTGACTGCTGTCATTCAGCAGTGGTCTTGAGGTTCAGCCATGCTGTAGCGTGTACCCTAGCTTGATTCTTTTTATTTATGAGTAGTATTTCATTGTGGCTGTATAACACTGCACATGTCCCAGTCAGTTGATGGCTTGAGTTCTTTTCCTCTGTTTAGTTACTACGAATGGTGTTGCTATGAGCACCCATGTTTCTTAAAGATATACATTTTAATTTCTCTTGGGTGTACGGAGTGGAATACAAGCTCACACAGCCATGGTAACTCTGGAGGATCCCAGACTCCACCCTTACTCCTTGCTTTATCTTTCATTCTTCACTACAGAGTTTTGTTTTGTTTTTAATTTTGTCCCTGGGCCTTCACTTCTGGCCTGCGTAGACTTACAGCATTATGTCCAGCTCTGTAGGACCTGCATCTTAGCCATGCTGTTTGGTTTCCTGACCCACATGTGCCTGTCCATTTAAGATATCATAGTCCATGCTGTCCCCACATCTATTTGTATCCGGAAATGACACATAATGTGGCTCCTCTAGTTATAGCCCACTCAAGACCCAAGATAAGAGGAGAAAGCAGCAGAGAGGAGACATTCTCTTCTGGACTCCCCTCCTCCATCCCCTCCCATCGAGTGACTCCACAGCTAAAGCTCAGAATATCCCTCTCTTGTTGCTGCCATCAACTCAGGTTGACAAGACCTCAGGACCCCCAGGATTGGATGACTGGTGAAACAGGAGCTCACCACCAAGTGGCAGAGACTGTTCCTACCCTTCTCTTCCTGGCTTGATCTCTGCTCGATGCTCAGCTTTGCCAAGGAGCCCGAGTTGCATTTGGAGGGGCTCAGCTAATATTTATGAGTTGCTCACTAGGTGCTGAGCAGAGCACTAAAGCCTAAGTACTAACTCCTATTATCCTCATGCCTTTCAGCTAACTGCTATGATTATCTGCCTTAAAATGAGGACAGAAATGCACAGAAGGGAGAGGTAACTCACCCACAACCATAAAGCTGGCAATAAAGGCAGCGCCACAGAGGGCCTACTTGGTGCTAAGCAGCCTGACAAGGCTGTGTATTAACTCATTTCACTCTCCAGTGACCCAGGGAGGAGGGAAGGGCTACCTGCTGTCTTATTACAGATAAGAACCCGGAGTGTTGAGGACAGTGCCCAGAGAGCAAGTGAGGGACCCAGGATGAGCCTAACCTGGACTCTGCGCTGGCCTTCTCTTAGCTACTTGTGGTCCCATGAGTCTCTTTTCTTGCCATTGCTTGATTGAAGACCTTTTGTCCCCCGACATATGACTGGATAGCAAAGTCTAGAGTAGACAAGACTGTTTGAGAAAAAAGCAATTGCTGCTTTTTCCTGTAGGAAAATTTTCATGATGAAAGTAACTATTATACCATTTATTGATCATTTTCTGTGCTCCAGGTGCTTGCTGCACTGCACAGTTTGTATGCTCTACAAGGGAGACATTGCTCTTTCCTGTTTGACAGATAAGAGAATCGTAGAGCAGAGAGCTTACCCAACTTGTCTCAGAGCTTTGATGCCAAAGCCAATGTTCAAGTTCTCTGCACTTCTCCACTCTCTTTCTTAGAGCCATAAACCTTCCTCTCCCACTAAGACAATAACATCTGGACCCCCGTTCCTCCCCTGGCTCACTCACTGATGGGTGACCAATGAGTTTGGCCGAGGACTGATATGCCTGTCATAGGGTTGCTTTCCATACACGCGGGTAGTGCCATTGGCCAGCCAAATGCCACTGAGGGCAATGGTGTACCAGAGAATGGAAGCCAAGAAGTAGGAATTCCACAGGATGTACCAAGGGCACCAGTGCGGGGGATAATTTTAGGTACATGATTCTGTATTAACTTAGATTGGTGAAAAAAAAAAAGGCATGTGATTCACTACTGGGGGTATTCTTTAGCCCCCAGATGTTACACTCCAAATCAGCACAAAAAATAAACAACCCAGGCAGGCATGTCGGAAGCCCAGCACTCGAGAGGCAGAGGCAGGAGGATATGGAGTTCAAGGCTATCCTGAACTATAGAGCAAGGTGTTGTCTCAAAAAACAAAGTATGGATTCAAGCACATAGCCACATAAAAAGTAACCATTCAGCAGTAAGCTACTGAGCTGCGTGTGTGTGTGTGGTGATGCACACCTGTAATTCTTGCACTCAGGAGGAGAGAAAGTTGTGCATTTGGGAC
>NW_022196905.1:92488947-92491942 GCF_008632895.1 Mastomys coucha
CCTCTCTCTCTCTCTCTCTCTCTCTCTCTCTCTCTCTCTGTTACAGCCAAGCCTTCAAAGTTTCCTCTCCTAGGCCTATTCTGAGCCAATACCTTGCTGTTGACTAGCGTTCCATGGGTCGCTTCTGCTCACGTCTCACAGCACAGCTAGGACAGCGATGTCATGCCCTAGAGCCTCCCATGTCCTGGCCTCCCATGGCTGCGACTCTGGTGCGCCCCTGAAGTGTGGCTGCAGCCTGTAGGACTCATCCTCTATTCAGAGCCCTCTGCCTCCTCCTAGTCAACTGGCCAAGGAGCAGCTACCTGCTAGCCACAGCTCCAGTTCTCAAAGCTCCACCCCCGCCAAAGCTGTCAGCATGCTGGGGCGAGAGCAGGAGAGCGCCTGCAACATGGCTGCCTAATCTCACCCACCAGTGTGGGCTTCGCAGGCTAGCATGAGCACATCCAGTCAAAATTCCCTTTTCCTGAGAAAGGGATGCTACTTTCAGAAATGAAAATGCAAAACCCAACCCAGCCACAAAACCCCAGATTCTTCTCATCGGGACAAAGCGGCAGCGGACCCGACGGCAAAGCTGCGGAGCGTCCTTCCGGGTCCTGTGAGACTTCTGCTTACACACTGGTGTAGATGAAAGGAGGGATATCAGGGACCATGGGCAGTCCAAGCGGGATGCTCATGTGCTGAGTCTTTATATCAAAAACTGTTAATCTCCACGACTGTTTCAAACAGAGTCCGCAAATCCATCCCTTGTGGCCCAGATTTCTCCCCTAAGTAGTGCCAGCCTAGAGCAGCTGGTCTGCATTTAATTACAGGCTTTGGCCTCTTCTCCTCAGGACAGGCCCAGCACAGAGATGGCTCTCTAGCTTCCTTCCTTAATGACACTCAGTCTGAATGTCCTTGACAGCAGCCCATAATCTCCTGATGTCCCCCAGCACAAGATCCCTGCTCATTTCAAACTCCTTTCTTCAATCAGTGGTAGGGAGGGAGGCTGGAGCGGGGCCATTGATATCGTCTGGCTTTTTGCTAAATGGGTTTTTTAATGTTATAAAACATCACAGAGCATTTAACTGCTCAACTCGGCTACTTCCTAGCTATGTGGCCCTGAGTAGATTATTTCCTTGTGCTGAACTTCAGCTTTCTTGTGCGTAAGATGCTGTACCAAGAGATTTATTATGTGTCTGCCCTATGCCAGGTTCTTCCCTCGGCACTGAGACTCCAGTGAAGCCAAACATTACTTCCCTAGTGGAACAAAGGCAGCCTGTGTGTCTGATACATTCTGATAGGAAAGACAAGAGGCAAACCAATATAGATGAAACACAGAGCACCTTAGTCTTAAATACATGAAAAACAACAAAGTGGAGGACCATGCGATCTGCCAAGGAAATGAAACAGGCATCTGGGGACGCTCTAACCTATAGTGTGGCTTCAATGAAGACTTAAAGAAAGCAAGATGCTACTTACCATTTGGCTAAGTACGTTGGAAGAAACTCCAACACAAGGTTCTGGAGACCTCAGGGAAACACAGGACCAGTGGAGGAGGCAGGGATAGCACCAAGGGGGACCAGTGGAGGAGGCAGGGATAGCATCAAGGAGGACCAGTGGAGGAGGCAGGGATAGCACCAAGGGGGACCAAGTGGGAAAGAGGTCTTTAGGGACTATGGCAGTAACTAGGTCACAAAATGTGGTCCAGGAGAGTAACGGTAACAGTGATCAAGAGTGGTTACGTTCTAGATCTATTTGAAAAGGCCAGTGACTAGATTTGTTTAAAACTAAAAAAGCCTTGATGTTGGAGAGAAGAGATAGAGTCAAAGAAGATGCCAAAGATGGAGATGCTAGTTGGTGTGGGCTGAGGGGAGGAGGAGCTGGTGAAGAGCAGCCCTCAAGAGCTTAGCCTCAGGCCCAGGAGGTCACAGGTGCCTTCTGTAAATTTAGTCAGGGACTGAAAAGCATCGTGGGCAGAAAAGGGTTTGCTGTATCTTACAGTTTTCAGTCTAGCATGGAGGTAAGCTAAGGCAGGACCTCAGGGAGGGAACCTGGAGGCAGAACCTGAAGCAGAGAGCATGCTGTTTACTGGCTCCCTTCCCATGGCATGCTGGGGGAGGCAGTATCCTCAATGGGCTGGGCCCTCCCACATGGATCATCATTCAACAAAAACACCCCTCAGATACACTACAAGTCAGTCTGGGGGAGGCAGTTCCTCAACTGAGGGCCCCTCTTCCCAGCTAGGTCTAGATTGGGATCAAAGTGACAAAACCTGATTGTGATAGATGTTATACAAGACTGTGAATGGACTTAAAGCCATAGAAGTGTGTACTTTTAATAGGTAAAATGGGGCTGAAGAGATGGCTCAGTGGTTAAGAGAACTGGCTGTTCTTCTAGAGGTCCTGAGTTCAATTCCCAGCAACCACATGGTGGCTCACAACCATCTGTAATGGGATCTAATGCCCTCTTCTGGTGTGTCTGAAGACAGTGACAATGTACTCACATACATTTAAAAAAAGAAGGAAAGAAAATTAAATAAATCTTCAATAGGAAAAATAATAAGTATTGTAATATATATTATCACAACTAAAAAGAAAGACTTGAGGAACTATTTTCTTCAACATATAAGGTACAGAGACTGACATGATTTCTTGTTTCCCACAGTGATCCCTGTTTCACCATCTGTGGCTATGTCCAGAGCCTATGAAACAAAACTGACATTTTCAGCTGACAGATCAGGAAGCTGGACAAGGCCTTGAAGATATTGTACTGCTCTTGTGCTAAACAGTCTGGAGCTGCTGTGTCCCTGACACTTTTGTAAAAGCACACAGTAGGGATACTGTCATATGCCACCTCAATCCATTCTTAGAATGAAAGCATCTAATTTCCCAGTTGTAGGCAGAGTTGCCACTGACAGAGAATCACTTTCGCTAGGTACTGTCCCTCCATTCATGTGGGAAGCCCTGCTGTGCTCTCGGAGATTCTCAAACCGAAACTACAAGTTGACAGCTAGTCT
>NW_022196905.1:92499780-92511015 GCF_008632895.1 Mastomys coucha
GTCTCTCACATTCCCGGTTCGTGGAAACCCACGCTAGTAGGAAGCTGCGGGACGGCATCCTACACATTCATTGAAGGGCTCCAGCAGGGCCAAACATGGCACACTTGGCTCTGGCAGGCCTTGACTTGCTCCCCAACTCCCTCTGCCCTTGCTAAACGCCATTAGATTCCATTCCTAAAGCTAGTCCCCAAGGTCTGTTTCCTTACTTGGCCACTTCCTCCTCCTGAGGCTGACCACCAAGGTCCAGCTATCAAGGTATTGAAGTCCAGCGATCAAAGCCACCTTTGGCTCACCTAATTAACCTGTCCAATCAAACTTAATTAACTCATCCTAACATGGGGTTTCCCCTTTTACCTTTATAAACTGCCATTTCCCTACGGGCCACGTCTATCCTCTCTATCCAGAGGCAGTTCTTAGTCCCTTCAGGATAAATATGCCTTCCCCTCCCCTTGTTCACTTCCCCATCTCCCTAGTACTCTATCTCTTATCTTTGTCTCTTATTTCTTGTCCTTTGTCCCTCTGAGGCAAATTAACCTCCTTTGTGCTGAAAACTTGGTCTTGGGGCATCTTATGCAGATGCCATCTCTTCACAAATGACAACTGCACTAAATAAATGAGGGTGTGGACCACTACCTGTCCCTGTCCCTGTGGTGTTGGTTGATTCTGCCATGGACACTGAGCAGAGGCCAGCTTCTCCTCTTGTCCGTCCCAACTCCCACCGCACCCGACTCCCACTGCCCCCGACTCCCACAGCACCCGACTCTCACCGCATTCCTACTTTTGTGGGCATTGATCCAAAAGGTGCTCCCAGGTGAGCTTCCTCTGAGCTAGCCTCTGAGGTGACTGCTGGTAACAATTTGCTACAAGATTAAGACACTATCCTGCAGGAAGCTCCTTAAGCAGAAGGGTAAACAACTCAAAATAGCTTCAGGAAGTCCCTGAAACTGAGCAGATTTACCAAGCCCCTCCCAGAGTAAGCAAATAAAAGTTGAGAGTCCCTCTCAGGCAAGCCAAAGTGCAGAGAAGACTCTCAGAATAGACCAGCTGCCTGGAAGAAGCAGAAAACAGCCAAGCCATCTTGAAGAGATTTAGACCAATTGATGCACCTAGAAAGGGCTCTTTAATCTGCTGAGCTGCCTGCAGGTTGTACAGTATGCTCCAGGTCCCCAGCTTTGGGATGCTAGGTTTCCCAGCTGCTGGGATGGGCTTTGATGGTAGAGCTGTCTTTCAGTCATTTCTGCTCCTGTAAGTAACACCTCACCCACACTCCTGCAATGGCCCTAATAAAACTTAGTGGTTCGCTAAGTTGCTCCTTGATCTGTTGTGAGTCCTCTATCTGGGCGAAGTAGGCCTGTGGGTTGCGTCTCCCTAGGAAAAGTTTTGTCACACAGCAGGTGACTAAACTTGCCACGTGGATACATGATGACAGACAGGCAGACTCTGTGAGCTCAAATGAGGATATAGAAAATGCTCCTATATATATACAGACTGACTAAATGATACTTTGGTTAATAAATGATGAATTCTTAATTTCTCAGAAAGATAAGATCACTGCAGTGATTTTAGTAAAGCAAATAGATAAAATATCAAGCTTTTGTTATTGTTGTTGTTTGTTTTGTTTTGTTTTTTGAGATTTATTTATTTAATGTCCTGACCTCATACACACCAGAAGAGGGCATCAGACTCCATTACAGATGTTTGTGAGCCACCATGTGGTTGCTGGGAATTTAACTCAGGACCTCTGGAAGAGTAGTCAATGCTCTTAACCATCGAGCCATCTCTCCAGCCCCATGTTGTTGTTGTTGTTTTTAAAGACCCAACCATACAATAAATGGGCAATCTGTTCTGGGACTCTATTAGACGCTTATCTCTTGGGTTATCAATTCAAGATTTCACACACAAAGATAACAACCCGATCAAAGGCTTTCTTGCACCATGACAGCAACAGGATTCATTGAGAGATTTAAAAGAACCCTTTCTGATGATGAACTTCTAGGTTATTCTCCAGTCAGTAAAATATGTAAAAATGAAACAATATGTAGAATTAACCCTCATTCTCATGAGTTTAGTTGTGCTTCTCAAAGTCTGCCTGAGAGCATTTTGGCCCTGAACTTGGGGAAAACCTTTGATATCAACAGGAGAAAAGTAAGAAGACTAGAGAGACTAGAGAGAAGGTGGTGAATACTGAATCAAGAAGGACCCACAGAATAGAGTGGCTGGCCTCATAGATTTGAAACCAGAGAGAGAGACCCACATATTATATCAGGAAAACAAAATCACTCACACCACCTTTCTGTTAATTCTAAAGTTGCTTTCTGCTGCTTGCTGGCTAGGAGGAGGGATGATCCTTGATGCCAGAGACTCTCATCCCTGCTGCTCATCATTTCTTAGCACACCAGTACCACAACTGAAAAGATGTTTCTCAGATCTTAGTTCAGGACACAGAGTCTTATTTTCTTCAGGGGGTTGTATGCACCTGTAATTGTATAACTTGGGGAGGCTGAGGCATGAGGATCATGAGATCAAGGTTAGCCTAGGCCGCACAGTGACCTTGAGACCTTGTCTCAACAAACAAACAAATAAACAACAACTTCCAAAAACAAACTAAAACTACAAATAAATAGATAAATAATCCTGTTTTCATACAACCAATACCACGACATACCAAGTCCCAGATCCAAGAGCGTTGACTAGCCTGTGAAAGTATACACAGGCTGCTAACCTTTTGGTTGCTCCTGCTCTTTAGAATCTCTCCTCATTTCAATAATCAAACACAAGCAAGAGAAGTGAAGCACTGAAAACATCCCAGAGACCCAAACTGTTCCATGAAAATGAGCTCTAGATTTCTCCCCACCCCCAACCTTGCCCTTGATAAGTTTAAAACTCTCAGCATTCTTTTCATGGAAAAAGCAATTGCTGTAGCATTTTCCTGCCTGTTGGTTGTCCTAAGCACAGCAGTCCCAAGCCTGTGGCATACAGGATCCTGAGAGAGAAATCTATTGAGCATGGTGTGAAGGAAGCCACATGCCAGTCTCCAGAGGGGACGGCCTGGGGAACCGTGAGAAGCAGCAAACGAGATTGCAGCCCCATGCATGTGGCATAATGGCAAGCAGTGAGCTACTGGAACCACTTGCTTTTGTGATTTCATTTAAAGCCTCACCAGAAACTCCTTTCCCCTTCAATTCTTGCATCTTATTGAGCACCAGGAAAAACAACGGGGATGTTTACTAACCATTTATTTATGTTGCAAACCCTGGCAGGTTGTGAGTGACACAATGGCCACTTGCCTGCCTTTCAGCAAGTTTCTTGAAAGATGCTTTGGGAAGCTGTGGCATGCTATCTTCCCTTCTTCTGTCAGAGAGGAGATGCAGCCAGAAGACCAGGATTGGACTCTAGAGAGTCCAGTGAACAAAGTTCCTTCCATGGGAATGCTTGCTTGACGTAATGCTGAAGAAGTGACGTCAAGACTCACTAGGGTCAAGGCACAGTCCAGAGGGTCTAATGAGAACTTCCCAAGGATGCTTTGAACACAGTCATCATTTTGCTTTTACTTAACAACACAACACATGAAAGTCAAGACCTGTTTTTAATTTAAAAAGAATTATTGTCAATGCTCTCTCTGCTTCTGGCTTTGTCTGTCTGGTTACACTGAACCACGAAGAACTGGTCGAGTAAGCATTTGTCTTCTGTAAAAGCAGCTAAGTCACTTGTCCTCTGTTCTGGCTTTTCCTGCCTGATTCTTCTCTCTAGTTAGTTATCAATTGTTCTCGGTAAATTATATGAACAGTAGCCCAGCTGCTAGTGGCCTGTGGCACAGGATTACAGAGATAAACTAAAATCATTTGCAGAATAAGTTTTTAAAGAGAGCGGCTGTGTTTACAATTTCTGTCACCCTTAGAATCTCTTCCTACGTTCACCCTGCCTTCCTGGCATAAACTGATCACTGCAGGAAAAGACATAACTGCTCCTCTTAATCTGGGACCCGTGAAATTGAGTGCAATTCATTTGTAGATTGCCATTTTTCTAGGGGGCAAAAACTACGCCTCTTACGTATTTTCAGAGAGATCTGATCCTCAATGGAGTGCATTTGTAGCAAAACTACTGTTTTCTTTGATGATGGTGCAGTTATTTAACTGTGATATTCTTTGGGGATTTACAGAAGAAATTTAATGCAATTTAAAGTCTGATCCTTTTAAAAATGAGATTGTCATCTCCAATTTCTTCAGCAGTTAAAAAAAAAAGTGGGAACTAATTATACTGACACTAGATAAGAGCGTGTGTGTGTGTGTGTGTGTGTGTGTGTTTCCCCTGATTATTCTACCTTACACGTTTCCCCTGATTATTCAATCCTACACAAGTAAAGACCATGTGCTGGAGGGACAACAGCCAAGCAACCCTGCCACACTGAAGATGCTCTTTGCCCCTCTCAGTGACAAGCAGCCAGCCAGGCTCTGAGCCATTTGATCTGCCTTCAGGATCAATCAGCCTACCCCTGCTGAATTGGTTATGTGGGTGGGCAAACTGTTCTCACCTAGGGCAAAGGCCAACAGGCCATCTAGCATGAGCACTCCATCCCGTGTTTAAAGGTGTCCCTTTCACACATGTCACATGGGCCCCGTTCCTGTGTTCATGTATCCCCTTCACACATGTCACATGGGCCCCGTTCCTGTGTTCAGGTATCCCCTTCACACATGTCACATGGGCCCATTCCTGTGTTCAGGTATCCCCTTCACACATGTCACATGGGCCCCGTTCCTGTGTTCAGGTATCCCCTTCACACATGTCACATGGGCCCCGTTCCTGTGTTCAGGTATCCCCTTCACACATGTCACATGTTCCTGTGTTCAGGCTGTGCTGGTCTTCCAAGTTGCAGAAGCCCACTTTGCTAGATCTGCCTGTGCTGTGATCTCCTGAATTCTCAGTGGCCTTTGGTGTGACAATGCACAGACCCCAAGGTTTTCCTGCTAACTGAAAGTTGACATGCTCAGTCACATAAACTTACAAAAATAAATGTTTATGATCAAGGATGTTAGCACACACCTGTAATCCTAGCACTTGGGAGATTTGTGGCAGGAAAGTCACAGGTTCATGACTTATGGAATAAAGAGTACGTCTGAAAGGACAATCTAAGCTATATAATGAGAACTTGCCCCCATACACACACACACACACACACACACACACACACACAATGTATATACATGTTTATATATATACATATATATGTATACACACATATATACACAAATATCTTTGTATATATAATAGTATTATATCATATATGTATATATGTGTTATATAATATCTATATGTGTATTACATATGTATTATATAATAATATTATAATACATATATTATAATACAATCAACTACATATTTTATAATTACATAATCATATAATCACATAATGTATAATACATATTGTAATATAATATTTCATATATATAATATTATTGTTTACTTTTCTGCCCTAATAAAAACCTCAACCTTCTTAGATGGTCATGAAAGTCTAAAGCTGAATTATTAGACAGGATTCTCTAGAGGAGAAGACCTATACAATGTATATATTATTAAGAGAGATTGATCAGGTTGACTTATACATCAGAGGCTGGGTAATCCAACAGTGCTGACCTGTATGCTGGCCAACAGAGAACAATGCTCCTGATACAGAAGGGAGGGAGTCTAGTGGTCCCCATCCAGTACTGACAGCTTGGATGGTCCCTGGAGGGTGATTAGCACTAAGTCCACATTGAAGATGCTCTTTGCCACTGAGCCATCTCTTCCAGCTCCTACTTAACAAATTTTGTTGACCTTTATTTTTTATCACATATACACAGATAAACTGCCACTTCTATTTGCCAGTGTTCCTACCTTCTGTATTATCTCTGTCCCCTTTGAACTCCCTTCTCTTAATCTGTGAAGAATTTGAAAACCAGAGATCTGAGAATGTCCAACTTGTGTGCAGATGAAGAATATACGGGTCTGTGTGAGCTCTAGAGGGTTTGCATGTTTGTTTTATTTCTCAGTCTAAGGGGAAAGTCATTAATATATGAAGAGCAGTAATGAGGAAACGACCCTGCAGCCAGCTTAGTTAACATTGGACCAGATAGCTCCTGGATCAGATTTGCTACAACACTATTTCCATTTCCAGCCACCTCACCTTCAGAGTTTGTAGTTACAGGAAGGAAATACGTTTTCACTTTTTGAAGGAAACCGTTAAAGTAAATGGCGATACCACTGGCTGGAAACACCACGTGGGTACTTGCCAGCATCCACTGTTCCCTAGCCTCAAATGGGGTTCTGTGGCTTGGTTCCCTAAATGGTGAGCTGTGCTCTTTGTCACTTTGAAATACTACTGTGTCCTGTTTGACATGCAGGGACCTGCCAGCACATCCAAGGGGAAGCAGATTACTTGCAGAGGGGAATCCTGCACACAGAATGGTTTACTTATTATTATAGGCAGGGCAGTCCCTCACAGTGATCCACAGAGAGAGAGGACATGGGGCATCAGTGAGCTGCTGACAGCTCAGTATGTTTCCAATGAATCAGCTCTGCTTCCAACACACACTTTCAATACACACGTGAGTGGTTGGACTCTTATCCTTCCCCATTGCCCTCTCTCCTGGCAGCAAAGGCATGGAGGACTAAGAGGGAGAGAGTGTGTCTGTTAAGAGCCTTTACAGTTTTAAGACTTTTCCTCTGCCTGAACACCCGTGTTAGAGAAGTCTTCTAATTCTGTAATTTCCATTCCTGTTTCTTTTTGGAAACACTTGGCCTTTAGTGTGCAGAAATCCCTTCACCCCCACCTGGGAGTCTGAGGGCTCATCACTCCACACGTGCCCTAAAATTAACCAAAGTCACTCACAATGTGATTCAGCCACTCATTTGGGCAGCTATTGGTATAAAGCAAGGAAATGGTTCATCATTACAAACTCCAAGTTCTTAACTGAGAAGAACTTCAAAGTTGATGTGCCGTGCATATATGCATGCAATAGCAATTAGTGTGTGTGTGTGTCTTTAAGACAAGCAAGAGAGGAGGGTGAACTGTCATTCTCAAGGCTGAATTACATCAGCTATCCAGAGAGTGAGCCCCCTGTATCCTGTAGGCGTCACACCAGGTGACCACCCAGATGACAGCCTCTGCAGGCTACAGCTCTCAGGGCACTCCGCAACTTGCCTGGACTACCTGCTAGTTCCTGTGGTCAACCAAGGCTCTCTAAAGGCCAGGTGTCTAGGCATCTGTTCAGTGTACGTGAAAAATATCAGTAATCCCCATTAATAAGAACACCAGCTAATCCCTCTTAACAAGGACAACAATGATTTTATGCTGTTTGGAATCAGACCAAGTAAGGACTACGTAAGCCTACACTAAAGGCATTTAAACACTTACAGAAGCAGGTGTTATTGATGGGGTTCAGTGTGTAGCTCAGTGATAGAGGCACTTGCCCAGCACAATCTGGGCTCCCTCCCCAGCCCCTCACATGCACATATACAAAAAGAGTTGACAGGAGGGTGGGCTTGGCTCCTGGAGGGAAGCATGGACAGAAGAAGGAATGTCATCCCCATAAAACTTCTGCAAGGACTTCCATCCACTTTGGTCCTTGCCAGCGGGGAGTCCCTCAGCTTCTGATGAAATCATCTTAGAGTATCACTTTTGATGAGAACAGGAGATTAAAAAAAAAAAAAACTGTTTAGGCAGCTTAAGGAGAGGTCTCAGAGAGCAGCAGACCTAGGAAAGTCCTTGCTGGAGGCCAGAGTAGAACTCTGGTACTTGGTTCCTTGTTCTCTCTCCGCTCCTAAATGAACATTTCCACCTAGAACACCAGCTCGTAACCTTCCCAGTGCTTCAACCCTTTAATACAGTTCCTCGTGTTGTGGTGACCCCCCAACAATAAAGTTATTTCAATGATATGTTATAACTGTATTTTTGTTACTGTTATGAATCATAATGGAAATATCTGATATGCAGGATGAGACCCACAGATTGAGAACCACTGGTCAAGAAGTTGTATCTGTGTCATTGAGACACCAGTGCAGACATAAACTCCCCCTAGTGGTCAGTGTTGGGGCTGGATCTCTGAATTTCCATGAAATGGATTACATCTGTTCCCCAATTTTAGCCCATCTCTTAAGTGACATTAGGGTCTCCCCAATTAATAGATCAATATTACAAGAGCCTTAAAGAAGTTCCAAGAAGGACCTTCCCTAACAGAATCTGTCTCTGGTCCTGGGTGAAGATATTACATCATGAACATTTCCATATCCTCCATTAAGAGTTAATTCAGATGGATCTGTTGATCACATGGACAAAAGGCAACCCTTTAAAGAGGCTAAATCACTTAAATTCACATTGAAGAGATGGAAGGAGTAATTATTCTCTTAATGAGGTAATGTACTTTTCCCAGGAACCCTGACCTCTGTTCACTCACCTACACAGCTGCCGCCATGCAGCTCTGGTAAGCCTGCCTGATGCTAAGTCACGATGCTGCCTGTTGACATCCATTGCTGAACATGCCAGCCTGCATCAAAAAGCATTTCTTTCTCTCCTCTGTCTCCCTCCTTCCAGCAGCTGCTGACATTCACAGTTTGCACACCCTGGTGCTTTTCTCTCCAAGTCTGGCCCTTGAGATTCTGTTTTAAAATGTATTCATTAAGGAGACTAAGAACCCAAAGGGGGAGCTCCATTTTCCCTCTCATCATCTGGTGCCCAACGTGGGTCTCGCCAATGTTTTCAGTAACACTTTCATGTGCAGACTGGTGGTGGTAGAGTCTCTGGCTGTTCATGCATGTGTCTTTACTTACCAGTCACAGTATCTGACCCACAAGGCCTCCATTGAAAATGGCCACAGGCATGAACAAAACAGAGTTTTGAATGCCCACACTGCCCACCACAGCAAATGGAGCCATCTGTCACACACCACTGGCTATTCAGCAGTGTGGCCCTAGGGTCTGTACTCAGTATGAAATATTTTATGAATATCAGCACATTTTCAGTTTGAACCGTATCAAAGCAGAGAATGTCTGTCAAAACACTGCTACAAAGAGGCATACGTTCAGGATGGAAACAAAGTAGAGATACTCTTTCAAATTTGCAAAGCAGGGCACAGTGCTAAATGTTGTAAGGAGCCCGTGGCACAATAGGAAAGAAAATCTAAGACAAAGAGTGAATAATGATTGAGGTGGAGAGAGGCAAAATGAAGAAAGAACCCTGCTGAGGTCACCACAAATGTCAGCAGCAATGAATGATCTTAGCCTACACTGCATTAGTGCTGGTGACTGCCAAGCATTTGGGAGGGAGCTTAGGATGGAGCCTGCGGGTGACTCGACTGACAGAAGCCAAGTTTAGCTCCAGGAACTGAGAGCTACACACCCAGGCCCTCAAAGCAACAGAACAGCAAATGGTCAGATGGCATGAAGGTGAGACCATCCCCACAGGAGTGCAGGCATTGAGGAGGGACACCCATGAAAGACACCCATGCATTTCTCTTCAGCCATTAGTCTATTGAGATGGTAACTAAAAATTCCCCCAAAGAACTAGGGTTTCTTCAGCAGTCTCATCCTGGGAAAGGGGGAGATTTGAAGTCTGGTGCCTGCCTGGGGAAGAACTTGTCTCTCAGAAAGAGATTTCATGAAGTGCTGTCAATCTTTGGGACAGACCAGGAGTCAGGTTCCGAGACAAACATGTGTCAGTTATGAGCAGGACCATATCTTGACCAGGACTGCTTAGCTGTCAGTCTTTTGCACTCTGTTTAAAGCATTGTACCAGTTCTCCTGTTGGGGAGGCCATCCCTCAGCCTCTTCCCAGTGTGGTCCCATGGAGTACATCTTCCTCTTCTGCTTGTCACTATTGCTTGCCTTTCTAATTGGCATATTAATGTACTCAGGGCTAGCTGGTTAGGGCCCAGGCTCTGGGTTCCAGTAACAAGGATGCTGTAGAGAGAGGTCCACACTGAGGAAGGCACACAGTACCAGGAAGGAAGAGAAGCATGCTCCGAGACATAAAGCTTTCTTGGGACCTCCGATGCTTTTAGCTATGAAAATACATCCGGACATCAGTAGCTTAAGTGGGTCTTGGTCATTTGGGGATGATTTTTAAGAAGTGGAATGTTGGGGCTGCAGGTTTGGCTCAGCAGTGAAGACCATGTACTGCTTGCTCTAGGAGAGGAAACAAGCCCAGTTCCCAGCACCCACGCTGGATGCCTCACAACCACCTGTAACTCCAGATCCAGGGGGATCCAATGTCTCTGACCTCAACTGGAACACTCACGTGTCCAACTACTTACTTATACATATTAATTAAAAATAAATATTTTTTAAAAGGAAGAGTTGTTCTTTAAGGAGAAAAAATAGAAATGGAAGCTGGGTGTGGTAGTGTATGCTTATAGTCCTAGAACTGGGCAAGCTGAATCAGGAGGACCATGAGTTCAAGTCTTCGTAGGCTATGAAGTAAGATTTGGTCTTAATCTTACTTTGTACAAATAATTGTTTAGAACCTAAACTTTTCTAAGTGGAATAGCTACACTATAGTGCTACACCCGCAGTTAAAAACACAGACATTTCATGCTCACCTCCTTGAGAATTTCACCTGTAATAAGTAACTTATTCATCCACTTTGGAAGGGAGTTATCACTACCATTGTTATTTACCACAGTGGAAACAGAATCTCAGAGAGAGAGATGCTTTCATGTGGTATCTTGTCTCACGCTCCTCAGCTGCCTCACTGTGCAGAATGATTAAGTGAGCCACTGTCCCAAGCCCAACCTGATGATAGTTCTCTTTGCTTCAGGCAGTTTATGAATTCATACAGTTTGGGTTTTTGATTTCCCGTGTTATTTTATTTAATGATCTCACCTAGTCTCACAGTGGGTCTGCCCTCTGACCTTCCAAATACCTCTAGGGATGTGGAAGGGTCATGTGGAAGCTGGCAGCACTTGTGGATTGGCCTCAATGACCATGTGACACCTAAAGGGTATACTCTGAGAGTGTCTATTCCTGAAGCTACTCACAGAGCACATGTCAAAACATGGCCCTTTGGTTGAAGGCTTCTTGTTTGGGGATATTTTTGTATAAATTTAGAAGAGGAGAAGGAGGAGGAAGCAGAAGCAGAAAGAAGAAGAGGAGGAGGCAGAGGAGGAGGAGGCAGAGGCGGAGGAGGAGGAGGAGGAGGAGGAAGAGAAGGAGGAGGAAGAAAAGAAAAGAAGAGAAAAGGGACCAAAGGGAAGGGAAGGGAAGAGA
>NW_022196905.1:92511572-92523081 GCF_008632895.1 Mastomys coucha
GGGAAGGGGAGGGAAGGGAAGGGAAGGGGAGGGAAGGGAAGGAGGAAAAAAATGACTGATGCTTGTACCCAAGTTTACTTAGACAAGGATTAGCTTCTTCAGTTTTCCTGTGTATATTGGGCCAAACAAACCCCAGATAGCTCAAGCTAATCCTCCCTCGACACATTTGGTGGAATATAACAGGATAACATGGGACCGAGGAGTTGAAAATCTTATACTCGAAGGGCAAACTCTCAGGACAGCCTGCAGACGGCTGATCTAAATATCCATTCGGGATATTGGAACAAGTATCAACAAACTCATCTTTGGAGACAATATTTTCACTTCAACTGTTGACCAACAAAGGGTCTCTGCAAAAACATGGCTTCCAGATGAAGAGAGAAAATACACTTGAAGTTCACAAATACGCACATAATCGCATCCTTCCCATTCTAAAAGGGAGCCCAGAGTCATTTAGCATTGACAAAAACTAGCTGTCATGAAGGAGATTAACCTCCTAAATCATTTCTTGGAAAGAAGTTGTGAGGTGAGCTACTTTACAGTGAGTTCATCTCCTACTTAGCCATGTGTGCTGTCTAGCAAGTTGTGCTGAAAAACAACTTCTTGGGCTGGAGAGATGGCTCAGTGGTTAAGAACACTGACTGCTCTTTCGGAGGTCCTGAGTTCAATTCCCAGCAAGCACATGGTGGCTCACAACCATCTGTAATGGGGATCTGATGCCCACATATATAAAATAAATAAATAAAAATAAATAAATTAATTTAAAAAAACCAACTTCTCTATGATGCTCCTCCTGGCTTTGTCTTAGCTTGATTCCTTAGAAAGTATACAGCAAACAAGCACTAAAGTAACTGCTATTGCATGGAGAGTTTGGATTGAAGGACCAGGAACTCACACAGCCTAGTAGATGAGATTTTTGTGCCTGTACAACCTTTTTCCAGCAAGAGGCAGAGTGTGTGGCCTTACTCTTAGCTCCTTCCTATGGATCCCCACTTGGAGCTCATGAGAACAAGTTGGGAACAGGGTGTGAGACCACACCTGCCTGCCCTTTGCTGCATGTGTCTGCAGGGGTGGTCAGCTAGGCTCGGGGCCAGTGAGAAACTCTGCCTTCTCTCCCAGAGCTGTCTACTGTGAGGTGAAGGAAACCGGCCTGCAGCTTCACTTCATTCCGTGGGTGATTCACGAACAGGGGAACTCGAGATTCTGTAAAATAAGCGGGTAGGGAGGAAAGAGAGACGACACCAGGAAAGGGTTCTTATCGAGGTGTGTACTTTACTTAGAGAAACGGAATATATATATATTCTTGAGGCAACAGAGTCAAGCCTTTTAGCAGATAGGTGAGAGCGGGGAAACGGGCATATCAAAGCTAGAACTTCAAGGCAGGGAGGCGGATCAAAGCAACAGTCTCTTTTGAATGTTGGGCTTCTGGTTCTGGTAAATCTCTGGGCTGGCTCCAGACTCCTGGTGAGTCGAGTCGAGTAGCTGTCTCTGGTGACGGTTGAGACCTCTCCGAGAAATCAGCAGGGCTGCCACAGTGAGGCAAAAGTCAAACACTGCCCAGGGAAAACAGAAAGTCTGGCTCCCAAGATGAGACAAAAGAATATTGAGTTAGGCAAGCAATAAATCAGGTTTGGAGAAGGGGAAAAAAAAAAACCAAAAAACTATACCCAGGAAGGCAGTAAGCCACTGCTGTTGAAGAAGGTATAGAAAAACAAAGCAAAAGCAAAAACAAAAACATAAACAAAACAAACAAACTTTTGGCCCCTAAGGAAGGGTCAGGAGATCCTCTTTACCCAGGATTCTCTATTGCTCCAAAGCATGGGTCTTTGACTACTGTGGAGGAGGCAGAGAGTCTGAACCGTGAGCCCAAGGTTCAGACAAGTGTGCCTTGGCTGAGGCTGCTCTTGGACAGGATAGTGAAGAAACCCACACACAGTGAGACAAACAGTAGAACCTTCAGGCAGCAGAGCAAAGGGAGGTAGACTCCGAGATACAGCCTGAGCCCGGACAGCTGGAAGCTGAGGGCTGAAGATTTAGAACACTGCTCTGTCACTCTGGGCTCCAAGCACCTGGGAACAGGAGCCAACGACTGAAGCTCATGGTGCATCCAGGTGAAGAAGAGCAACAGCAACATCCAATTACAGCTCAACCTCTGGTGAGTTGGTTCATTCTGTATCCCGCACCACGCATCCACACAATAATGGCCTGAAAAAAAGAGGTATTCCCAAGCATAAGTGAGACTGACATCGATCTCTCTTTGTTCTCCTCT
Organism: Mastomys coucha; assembly: GCF_008632895.1. Taxonomy (NCBI): domain Eukaryota; kingdom Metazoa; phylum Chordata; class Mammalia; order Rodentia; family Muridae; genus Mastomys; species Mastomys coucha. Next base: position 92,513,842 of record NW_022196905.1, read on the forward strand.
TTACGGTGACCAGTAGTTAACTTTTGGGAGCCATTTCTCTCCTTCTACGCTGCAGGTACAATGGATCAAAACCAGGCTTACCAATAAGGGACTTTATCCACTGAGCCACTTCAGCCAACCATATCTAACTTCTTAGAAAGTAATTAAGGTGTAAATAAAGGCTCTTGTGAATGTTGGTCAAAGTCTTTGCCTGAAGGCTTGGAGCTAATGCCTGCTTGGAAGATTTTGCATTCCAAGAAAATATCCAAGCTAGACTAGAATATTAATCCTTCTTTAGTCTGGAAAGTATTTATTGAATACTTAATCAATATTAATCAAAGCAGTGGAGAGTTAGGGTACTCACGACTCAGATCCAGAGTCTACCTTCATCTGCACAGTGAATCAGAAATATCAGTCTAATGAACAAATGTAGGCACAGAATTAACAAATGAGGTTGTCGTTGGCAACTTAAGTGAGTCATGATGCACGAAGATGCCCTTACTGATATCAACAATGACATCAAGGCAACACCTCACAGACTGCAGGGCCCCCCCTACCTTCACAGACTGCAGGGCCCCCTACCCTCACAGACTGCAGGGCCCCCCCCACCCTGACTCCTGTTGAGAACTGTCTCCATGTAGAAAACACTTTCTCATTTTTCCAGGGGAATTTCTTGCACACAGAAATGGATGATCAATGTGTGGAAAGAAAGTGAGTACTAATGCTGTTGATGTGCATACACACACAATGCTCATACACACACACCATGCAGACATACACACACACACACCATGCACATTCACACATCATGCACACACTCCATGCACACACATATACACACACCATACATGTGCACACACCATGAACACACTCCATGCACACACACATTCACACACCATGCATACACGCATTATGGACACATTCCATGCACACACACATACACACACCATACATGTGTACATACACACCATGCAGACATATACACACACACTATACATGTGCACACACACACACCACACACGCACACACATTCTCCCAAAGCTCCAGTAGGAAACTTCCTCCCACACTTAGAGAGACAAGTGACATTTTGACTTGGAAATGTCTTAAAAGTCAAAACAAGCTGTTGAATTGTCTGGCACACTGACTTCTGCTCATATTTTGAAGCACCAAGAGGGAAGCTTCTATACTGAGGCCATAACCTGGGCACCGGCCGAATCACTGCTGTCCTGCACCAGATAATTCAGCTGTTTCTTTACATCGTTTAAAATCCCCTTTGAAAGAACGAGTACTGAGTAGCAATAGGAAAGGAAAGGAAGTTTAACCTCTTCCACCCACTTTCAACAGAAAAGAAGAACGAGACATAGGATCCACTTCGGTTGATTTTTATTAAGTCTTGGGGGCTGAAACGTTCATAATTTTCATCCTTGACAACTGGATCTGGGTGCAGGAGAAATAAAGAGACAGAACCACTTTATTATTCTCTGTGACTTTGTAGAGCCTGGAGAAGAAGACACCGCTGACATGAGGCAGGTGGAAGGGGGGTGACTCTGGATGCAGGGCTGGAAACCAAAGACAGCCTCCTCGCCTCAAAGGGGACAGGAGGCTAAGGAGAAAAATTAGTTACACTCACAGGGATGTTCAGAAAGATTAAATCAAAGCAAGATGGTGAGTGAGGAGAGACTCTGGGAGGGTGAGAGCTCTCCATCTGACGAGATGGAAAGGCAGAAAAGCATTATGGGACTGAGGAAGCACTGTGACATTAAGGGTGGAAAGCCCCATGCAGAGAAGGCAGCAAAAGGAAGAGTAAACTGACAGACAAACTGACTGACGGGGACACAAACAAGCAAGCTGCGGAGACAAAGGGACAAACAGACAGGACAGATAACCAAAAAACAGATTTTCTGCAGGGATAGAATTGTGGGAGAGCCCAAACAAAGAAAAGGGAAGAGAACCTCAGGTGGCAGTGGGCAGGCACCTGGTGGAGCAACCCCCTCTTGCATCCCGGATCCAAGTTGAGAAATCTCTAGAGAGAAAGACCAAATGGTTCCCCAAATGTTGCTCTCTCCTCTGCTGTTCAGTCCCCAGGCAGTGTCTGGGATACAATGAGTGCTCCGTGTAATTAGTGTATAATGAGCTGTGCAAGGGACATGTGAGGGAGACATTGTGAGGATAAAGAATGCCACGCGGTGCTTGGTATCCATTATTAAACTATAGGTTCACAGAAGGGATGTCAAAGAACCAGATTCTGCTATAGCTGAGCCAAATTTGGGTTCCCCGAGGCAGAAACAGCCCAGGACCCAAATGAAACAGCCAGTGTGCAAAGCCAAGGGTGGCTGAGGGGCAAGTGGCTTTGGGAGATAGTCATAGTTTAGCATCTCCTGTCTCCACATCTCCCCATAAGTCTCAAGCACATATTTAGGTGTCTGAGTGAGTCATTATTTGAGCTTCCTTTGGAGATTATTTCTACAGTTTCCACAAAGTACAAATAACACACCAAAATCTCGAATGTGCTCAGCCTTTCAAAACTACTAATGTCTGAATAAGAACTAGTCTATCAGCCTAACTCAGAACAGGCAGATTTCCTAAGAGCCCTACACAGAATCAAGATTAAAGGCAGCGGAGTTGGCCCTGAAAGACGGGACCAGCATGCTTATGCATCTCCTGACAATTCATCTTCCCCACAGAAATCCCCAAAGTGGAAGGCAACACGGGTCAGGTAGGGAAGCAAGGACGGGCTGGTAGACTGCTCTGCCCTGGGTATACCATGCTCCGAAGCACGGGAATGTACTCTGGGTGTAGACAAATGTGAAGTTTCAAAGTGAAAAGCTGACCAGACTGAAAATCTAACAATTCTTAGACCCATGAGAGAAATAGGGTCCAGGCCAAACTGCTGCCAAACGTTGGGAAGACACAGAAAGATGCAGGAAGCTACTGGGCGCGGAACAGAATCCTCTACAGCAGCGGTTCCCAACCCCTGGGTCGCAACTGTCACAAAACACATATTTCCAATGGTCTTAGGAACTGAGACACCACTCAGTAGCAAAATTACAGTTATGTAGTAGCAATGAAAATAAGTGTATGGTTGGAGTTCCTAAGACCACAAAAAATCCATATTTTCTGATGTCCCTCTATGGTTCTGGTGCTGATGCAGCAAAACTGAGACTTACCTGACAAGCTCTGCGAGATAGAGGGACACATAGGTGGGGGCTGACACTCCCAAGTGACCTAGGCAGTCACAAGTCACCCTGATGCTTCTGTGACTTTTAACCCCAGGAGCTTGAACTAGGTTTCCATGGTAGAACTTAACAGGAAGTTCCTTCATGCTTGTGTGCAGAAGGAGGAAGAGGGAGCCTTTTTTTTCCTTTTATTGAAAATAGATTCTTTTCTCATAGAACAAACCCTTGATTACAGTTTCTCCTCCCTCTGCTCCTCTCAGTGCCTCCCCACCTCCTTCCCCTCCAGATCTACTCACTTTCTATCTCCCACTGAAAAGAAAGGCTTCTCAAAGGGAAGAGCCAAACAGAAGACAAAAGCCATCACATGAAAGTCGGACAGGAAAACCAACGGATGGGAAAGATCTCAAGAGAAGGCACAAGAATCAGAGACCCACTGGTTCCCACACTCAGGAGTCCCACAGAAGCAATAAGCTAGAAGCTATACTATAAATGTAGACGAGCTGGGGAGACCCTTGTGGGCCCTGCTCTTGCTGCTTCAGTCTCTGAGGAGAGCCATTTTTACATACGCCAGTCCATTCTGTCCTTTGATAATGTCCACCCTGAGGAGAAACTTGGCTACTGGGGTGTGCTAGTGCTTTATTGGAGCCTAATTAGCATGGGTGAAGGAAAATATCCAGCTTTCTATTCATGAGGAAGAAGCATCCAGCTCTAAATGATTCTATCTGCCTTGTTTTAAAAGACGACCTAAAAAACAAGGACCACTTACGACATTCACAATCCAAGGGCATAGTCACACTAAGACAAAGGCCTAGTCACAGGTCTACAGAAGGCTCCCCTCTCCTCCCCAACTCCTCAGTTTTACACCACCAAAAACCAGGCCTGTATTCTTCCTGTACGTAGTACATCACATCTAGAGGGGGCAAGAGAAAAAGCACAAGGCATACTGAAAATGAGCATTGTGAAAAGGCAGCTCAAGCATCAGGAGCTGCAGCAGAGATGTTGGAGGGAATTTAAAGCAACCAAGTCAACGGTTAGATGCTCTGCAGCAGAAAACAGGCATCGGGCAAGAACACATGGCAAGTATACCTGGAAAGTCAGAAATCATGATTACAGACTTATGGACTCACAAAAACTGGAAATGATAGTACAGCAGAAATGAAGCTCTTTGATGGACTTTTTAGTGTTTGTAGACACCGCTGGGGAAAGGATCTCCAAGAGCTATGAATCAACCTTACAAGCTGCAGGAGGTAGGAGAACAACAGAAGAGAAGAAAGAGGCAGGAGAGATATTTGAAGCAGTGATGACAGAATTCCCAGGAAGCTCAGAGAATCCAAAGCAGAACAAACAGGGGTGGGGAGAAGGCAGGCAGAAGGGAATAAAAAATCTTATACTGACAAAAGAAATCAAAGCTACAGAAAAAATACTTCAGCAAGCCAAAAAAGGCAAGAATAAGAACAACTTTACCTGTACAGGAGGAAAGATAGAGGACCTTACTAAGCAAGCAAGAAGAGAGTAGACTGAAGTCCTTAAAGTTTTGAGCCGAGAAAACATTAACTAAGACCACCCTTGAAAAATGAAAATAAATTTAAAAAAAAATTCTCAGGCAAAACCAAAGGGGGGGGGGGGAAGGCCAGGCACGCCTTTAATCCCAGCACTTGGGAGGCAGAGGCAGGAGGGTTTCTGAGTTCGAGGTCAGCCTGGTCTACAGAGTGAGTTCCAGGACAGCCAGGGCTACACAGAGAAACCCTGTCTCGAAAGAACAAAAAACAAACAAAAAACAAAACAAAACAAAACAAAACAAAATCTCAGGCAAAAAAAACTGATGGTGTTAGTTGACTGTGCCTGCTTTTCATAGAACATGAAAAGGAGTCAGAGAGAGAGAGAGAGAGAGAGAGAGAGAGAGAGAGATCCATATCCATATGGGTCAGAAACACGGTTTGCAAAATGAAAAGAAAAGCACTAGGGAAGAATTGGTGACTGTAAAAGAAACCCTGAATTTCTTGTCCTTTATTGGCCTAGCAGGATGTCCAAAGTCATAAAAGCAGAAAAATGTCTACTTGTGAATTCTCATCTACATGTATCACTGTACAAATGTACTTTTATATGTATGTAGAGCCGCTGCTTGTATGAGTGAAATGAGTGAGAGCCATGGCATTAGGCACAAGGAGGCAAGTCAAAGCTCTGCATTGAATACGGAACACTAGGAGTGAAGTGATATAGAATTACTTCAAATAAACTTTAGGGCAACCACTAAAATGTTTTTGGTTTTGGTTTTGTTTTGTTTTGTTTTGTTTTGTTTTTAGTATAACTGACCTGCTAATCAAAGACAGACACTGCAATGATAAAATATTAAAATCATAAAAGGAGACCAGATACAGTGGCGTCTGCTTTTAACCCCAACATTCTGGAAGCTGAAGCAGTAGGATCATAAGCTCCAGGCCACCTGGGCTATACAGCAAGACCCTGTCTCAAGAGACAGACAGACAGATCGACAGACAGACAGACAGACAGACATGCTACAGGGATGGCTCATCAGTTGAGAGTGCTTTCTGATCATGGTTCCTGGTACACACAGTAGATGGCTTCACAACAGGCTGCAACTCCAGTTCCAGGGGGATTCAAGACCTCTGGCTTCTATAGATTCCAGAGCTCACACACACATGCGCATGCACGCACACGTGCGAGAGCACACACACACACACACACACACACATACACACACTCCATGTGAGGGAAACTACAAGACTGATGAAAGAAATCCAAGAGTTAGATAAATAAGTGAAGATGCCTCACCCTTATGGATATGAAGGTTCAGTATTGTCAAGACACCAGTTCTTCTTAGTTTGATCCAGGGTCACTGCAATTCCAATGGAAAACCCAGCAACTCACTTGCAAAAATGATTCTATAGCTTGTACATGAGAAAAAAACAGAACAGCCAACACCATATTGAAGGAGAAGAACAAAGTGAAAGAGTAACACCATTTGGCCTCAAGATAAACTGTATGTCTATGATAATCAAGATAGTATGGTACTGGGAACAGACTAACAGATCAATGGAACAGAATGTAATCCAAAAATACATCCACAAAAATAGTCAGCTGAGTACAACAGAGGAGCTGAAGCAATAAAATAGAACACACGCATGCAGACTTTTCTACAGAGTCCTACAGTAACTAGACATATTCATATTAAAAATCCACATTTAGCCACAGACATAAAGATAAAATACACAACAGTCAAACTATTTGAAAATGGCAAAGCATTGAACCTAAATAACCTTGGATTTGATGGGTGAATTTTAGGTGTAACCCCAAGTATAATCTGAGAGAGAGAGAGAGAAAGGGAGAGAGAGAGTAGAGAGAGAGTCAACAGGTGATACTGTTCCTGATATGTCCTCCTCTACGAAAGATACTGGAGGAAATAGTTACAAAAGACTTATCTGATAAAGAATTGATTTTCAAAATATATAAAGAACTCTGAAAACCTAAGATTAAGAAAATAGGCAGGGGCTGGAGAGATGTCTCAGAGGCTAAGAGCACTGGCTGCTCTCGCAGAGAACTTGGGTTCAGTTCCCAACATCCACATGGCAGCTCACACCCTTCTGTAAATCCAGGATCGGATGCCCTCGTCCGGCTTCCACAGGCGCTACACGCATGTGGTGCACAGACATACACACAGGCAATACGATCGACAAGACAAAAAGACCAATAAGAATGAAATAAAAAAAAAAAAAGGTGCGTTTTAAAAGAAAAGTACAGACCAGCAAAAACGTGCCAACCATCTGAACATATCTCATTAAGAAAGGCTCACTGGTGAAGAGTTTGCACATGGGAAGAGGCCATAAGTCACATGCCATCAGGTAAAGGCACAGAACGTGATAATGAAGTACTATGCATCAATGAATCAGAGTGGCTTAGTCCAGAACTGTGACACTATCAGATGCTGGCGAGAATGTGGACAGCGGAGACTCTCACCCGCTGCCAGCAGGGACACAAAATGACACAGACACTTAGGAAGACCGCTTGGCGATTTTTTTCCTTAAAACTAATTATTGCTTTACCATGTAACACAGCGATGGTGTTTCTTGGCATTTACTCTAACGGATCTAAAAATATATGTTCACAGAAATGCCCTGCATGTGGGTGTTTAGAGTAACTTTACTAGTAATTGTCACCAAGATGCCCTTTAGTGACTAGCTAAGTAAACTGAGGCACACACAGACCAGTATGTGGGTCCTTATTTAGTGCTAACATGTGTTGAGCTATCCAGTGAGGAAAAGATGTGAAGGAAAGCTAAATGCACGTTGGTTGCTCCCTCAAAGAAGGTGACCTGAAAGGCTGCATCCTGTGTGAGTCTGGCTGTGTGTTGTCTGGCAAAGGCTAAACTACGAAGGCATGAGATGCACGTTGGAGGTGCTGTGGGGACATGAGGGAAAGCACACATAGATGTTGGGATAGTGAAATGCTCTGTATGATTCTGAACATGTGGCCTTGTAATATACATGTGACCAAACCCATAGAATACAACACCAAGACTAAGTAAGCCCTTATGTGAGCTATGGCTACTGAGAGTGATGGTCAGTATATGTTTATCAGTTAGGGCAAGCATCCCATTGCCCTAACAGGATAACAGGGATGCTATGTGTGTGTGTGGGGGGGGGGGGGGGGGGGGTAGGACTATATGGGACCACCTTTGTGAGTGCACATGTGCGTGTGTGTGTGTGTGTGCATGCGTGTGTGTGTGTGTGTGTGTGTGTATGTGTATATGCGTGTATGTGTGTACATGTGTGTATATATGTGTGTATGTGTGTAGGATGAAGGAAAGGCCCTTAAGCCTGGCCCTCTGCCATGCTTGCCTTTGGTAGGCTGTTGTTTAGGATGGTTAAGCAGAGGTTTGGCTGTCTCTGAACTGCAAACTCTGTGTTAGTAGACCAAAGCAGGTCCTTCGGGTCCTCTGTCTCAGTCACACCCAGGAACATCTCCAACAGGTTCTTCACTGCATCCTCATCTTTGCGTAGACCTCACACCCTGGGGACAGTGAAGAGGGGGCAGAGATGCAATGTTCCAGTGTGGGACAGGCACTGTTGCCCCAGACAACAGGGCAGGAGCAGTTCAGAGGGGAAGCAGCTCTGGAAGGGACATCCTTGGAAAGGCCCTGGACCATGCTCCCAGTGCTCATTCCTGTGCCAGCCAGGAAGCCAGGCACTCAACCATGGATAAGGAGAACTGAGAGCCAATGTGACAGAACCAGGTCCTTCTCCCAAAACCCCATAGCTCGCCCCCAACACACAATGACTTCAGTTCTTGTAAGGAACCTGTCTAGCCCACATGGCCTGCCTGCCTGGCATGACTGGGAAAACCGGTTCCACAAACATGAGAGAATTCAAACTTCAGCATAGACTTGTGGGTATTGGATGTCTGCTTAGTTCAGCGACTATTTGCGATCATGGATCTCTGTTCTCTCCGCTGGATAATTATCGGAGGACAAGAGTGCTGGCTCACAGTGCTTTTGTATCTTTCAGAGACTCACATATGAGTGAATGAACACCAAGCAAGTTATCGGAGTGGGAGGGACTTCAAGCTCCAGTTTACTATTCATATCTATGTATTACTTTCCTCACTGGTTGTATTGTGTGTGCATGTTTAAATATTCCATGACGGTGCTTTTGACAGCTTAAGCATCCCTCTGGCTTATGAGTCCTTGTCCTAATGACCACTTCCCCAGTGTTCAGGTCTTGGCTCAAAGGCCAGTTCCTTCCGTGAGACCTTCAATTACCCCCACCCTTTCTCTCCCTTGCAGTGAGAATTAGGAGCTGATCCTCTGCCCTTTCTCAGAGATTGCCCTGTATCACAGCATCTCCCTACCCTTCTCTGCATCTGGGAAGACTAATCTTTAGGGCCATCCCTACAGCACTGGTTCTAGCAGAAGCTCAAGGAGCCCTGTAGAAAGATGATATGAGTGGGGTAGTTCCTGATAGCTGGGCCCCTCTGGTGGTCACTGGCCCGGTGATGAAAGAGATGTTCCTCTTTCTCCACAACCTCTCCAGCATCTGCTGTCACCTGAGTTTTTTATCCTAGCCATTCT
>NW_022196905.1:92524564-92524890 GCF_008632895.1 Mastomys coucha
GAACTCAAGAAGAAGGAAGACCAAAAGGTGGACAGTGCATTCCTTCTTAAAAGGGGGAACCAAATACCGAAGGAAGGAGTTGCAGAGATTAACTATGGAGCAGAGACCGAACGAAGGGCAAGCCAGCCTAAATATAGCTATCTCCTGAGAGGCTCTGACAGTACCTGAATAATACAGATGTAGAGGCTCACAGCCATCCATTGAACTGAGTACAGGGTCCCCAGTGAAGGAGTTAGAGAAAAGACCAATGGAGGTGCTGCTTTGCAGCACCTTAGGACGAACAACAATATGAACTAACTAGTACCCTCAGAGCTCCCAGGGTCTCA
>NW_022196905.1:92524989-92540608 GCF_008632895.1 Mastomys coucha
AAACTGGGAATGGAGAAATTTACATGTAAATAAAGAAAATATCTAATAATAAAGAAAAAAAGAAAGAAAGAAAGAGACGTTTCCAGATAATTATTCGAGAAACTTGCCAAAATAGTCTTTGTTCTTCGGTTTACATTTAGAAATAACCTTGGGACATGTGTACTGCCAGAACACACATAGTGAATCATAGTCCAACATTTTTAAGGGTAAAGATTGGAGAGGTCTAAGAAATCCAGACTGCTATTATATCATCTCCATCTCTGCCTTCTCACCAGGGCTCTTGACATCAATCTGAGGGTTGATTGTCCCAAAGCATTACTAATTGTATAGTGACATCATTTATATCCTAGAACTGGAAGTGACATACATCTCTAACCACAGACTTGGTTAAATAAACTATGACACACTTGACTGGAGGATTGGCCCTGAGGCTTTGACAATGATGTGTATAATGTAATCTGAAGTTAAAGGCAAGACATAAAATCACATGCACAGCGTGACTGCCATCACACCAAATACATCAAATCTATGCCTAAACATAGAGCCAGCATGATATTAAGAGTGGCAGTGCTTGTGTGCTAGGATTGCGGCTGACTCTGCTCCCCTATGCTCTTCTCTAGTGATTTCTCTCCCTCTTTTTCTTCCCTCCCCATTTTCCTTTTTGTCAGTTTTACAATCTTAGGATTGAACCTGTGGCCTCATGCATGATGTGTACATATGTCCCATGAAACTTATCTCCAGCAACATGACGTTTAATATTTATTTGCATGATAAAAACCTCAAAATCAGAAAAATCACATCACTGCTAACTGAGAACACTGTGTTATTTTCTGCTCTAAGACTTTAGGCTCATGGCATTTGAAATTCAAAACAAACATGGGCAGGACTTAATTAATGGACAGACAAAACCTCAGAATGAGGGCAGGGGAATGGCTGCAGCACTCTGTCACATCCGATGGTCCCTTTGATATCCAATCGCTCACTTTTTCTAGAACTGGACCATGGGGTCAGCAAGCAGATCAGTCACATCAAGCTTCTTCCCCTTCTCAATGACATCTGGATGCTTGTGGACCAACAGTCACCCAATGTGGGAGAAGAAGACACCTCAATGGGTGTTGTGGGGGTTCACATCTGTCTCTGAGTACTTGTGGTGGGTTTAATGGTCCCTGGCCCTCTCAAAGATGTCCTTCTGAAGAGAGAAAATGGAGCCCGGGTGAAACGTCACCATGGATGATGCCTTTCTGGAAAGTTCTTGCCACTCCACCTTGTTCTCACTGCCCACTTCTGCTCTCTTGTCCCCACGTTGTCCCCACACAATCTCTGCCCCTTATATCCAACTCCAAAGCGTAGTCTTGGATAGTTTTTCCCCAGAACAGGAGGAAGTCCTCATTCAGCAGGATGTAAGCTTGAGTTTGGGATATAGCACAGAGGAAGGCAGAAGGACTTTGGAGTATTTGGGGGAGCTAGAAAGAGACTTGAAATAGAAAGCGCTGGTGAGATTCTCAAGTCCCAAGGGGCTATTTACACTGAGGAAAGGGAGATCTGGTGTGAGGACAGAGACTAGATTGCCAGGAGAGTGGTAATGTTGAGTACAAAGGCATGCTAACTCTCCTCCTGGACCTTCTGCCTTTCTTCCTGACACTGGTGACCTCCATAAGGTCCACTTTAGAGAGCATAGGAAGATAAAGAGTTAAAAAAATACCAAGCTGCTCCTGTGGGTCTCTAAAAGAGTCTACATGTGACTTTGTTCATGGACTGCCCCAACTGAGTGTAATAGCACACGAAGGCATGCAGCTGTGGCTCTGTGGGGAGTCTGGTGTGTCACATGACTGGGGTCAGGTGACTCCCCTGATACTCCTAAGCTCACTGCACACCATGGCAATGTCCAATCGAGCCTTTGGGCTGTGGCAACTGTTAAGACCATCTGTGGCCAGGGACATAAGATCTGTAGACATCTAAGTTATAGTGTGTGTTTGGGGTTTTGTGAGTGTTGAATTAGCATTCGTGTAACACTCTCAAACATTAGGAAGGCAAATGAAACTGGATGGTCATGGTTTGGGCAGGAAAGTTAATCTGAAAATAAAAATGTAAACAGTGCAAAACCAGCCTCTTCTGATGGTTTTGAACCATGAGAATTCAGGACTTGGTGTTCTGATTTGCAATCTTCCATCATTGATAGTGGTTTTGTCTTGCTGATGAGAGAGGCCTTAAGCAACTGGTCTACTCATTGACTGTTCACCCAAGAAGGCTCTGGGTGTTAGGAGTTCTTGGCTTACCCAGCAGTGCCAGATAGAAGTCTGCTCGACTGTGTTCACCCAATAGTGTCACTATGAAACATTAAATCCGGGGGCTAGAGAGATGGCTTGGTGGTTAAGAACACTGTCTGCTCTTCCAGAGGTCCTGAGTTCAATTCCCAGCAACCACATGGTGGCTCACAACCATCTGTAATGGGATCTGATGCCCTCTTCTGGGGTGTCAGCAACAGGGTGCTCCAATATATTAAATAAATAAGTCTTTAAAAAAAAAAAGAAAGAAGGAAAAATTAAATCTGAGCCTACAGAGATGACTCAATGGTTGAAAGTATTTACTGGTCTTCCAGAGGATCTGAGTTCACTAGCAAACACCTGAATCGAGTTGCTCACCTATAACACTAACTCCAGGGAATCCAATGCCCCTGGGACTCCTCTGCCACCTGCACTTATGTTAACACAGAGACACACACACACACACACACACACACACACACACACGCACGCACACACGCACACACGCACGCACATAATTTTAAAACCAATAAAAATTAATTCTTAAAGAGTTGAATCTACGTAACCCTTGAGTAATGGGAAGAATATATGCTTAGCTTTGAAGGGGAGCAGAGGCACAGCAGTCTGAAAGTCAAAGTTCTGCAAAGGCTACAGCTGACTATAACAGCAAAGAGGTCTTTAGGATTTTTGCCAGTGTAAAAATAAGGGTTTTGGAAAGAGTGAAAACATTTTATTATTTATAATTGCACAGTTTGGGTTAGGAAAGACTTTCAAGTGTCAATCAAGACTATGGAAGCTAAAGGACCAATTTCTTTCTTTTGTCTTAGCTTATTGATGCCATCTGAACATGGAAGGAAGGAGGACACCCGCCTCCCTGCTCACAGCTGCAAGCATAAGGCTCAGACCCTATTTCCCCCAGTTCATCTAGCTGGGGAAACAGTTATGGAGCCAAGATGGCTTCTCCTCAGACCTCAGACTTGCCTCTTCCTCATCGAGTTTAGGGGAGTCATTTACAGAGAATGCTCATTCTTTTAAAAAGATTATAGCAGTTCTTTAATGCATTTTTTTTTAAGGAAACCCTTAGTGGAGCTTTCTGAAGGGCTACGAATACTGCTCTCCCCCAATTAAGCCTAATACAAAAGCAAAATGAAACAAAACCAAACAAAGGTGTGCCGCTGACAGGTCGGAACAATGGCTTTGATTTTAAGTCCTCTTGCCAGATAACTTCCTTACAGTCTGTAACAATAAAATGAGGGAAGGATTTGGACCCCATTCCAAAGCACAGAAATGAGCCAAAAATACTTCAAGGTATAGCTTTGCTCTCACTGTGTCTGTAGCTGGAAAGCTGAGGCCAGTGAGAAAGGGATTCAAAGACCAAACTGTGAGCCAACAATAGAACTGGAAAAAGAAATCGGGTCTTCTGTTTAACCCACAGGCCTCTCTCTTCCCACCTAGCCTGCGTTTCTCGCTGACCTGGGAAGAGAGAGGCCTGTGGGTCAAACAGAAGACCCAGCTGATGGAGGAGAGAAGAGTCTGCCTGTGACCGGCACCTGTGACTGCTTAAAGGTGTGTGGCTTGGGTGTGTTTGAGTCCAGCCAGTGTGTACCTTAGAGACGGGCTAAAGGGAGAGCTGGGGGTGAATGAGAAGACATGAGCAAACTGAATTTCAGAAAGTGGAGACATGGAGAGAGAAGCCAGAGTCCTACCGTCGCCTCATGGGTGTCCTTCCTGCCCATGTTCATATAGTGTTGTGTTTTATAAAAAGACAAGAAGAGAAGGAATGTTGGTGGATGTGCAGCCGGGTGTGGGGGAAGGAGGCGCCTCTGCAGGCCCATAATGAGGTTATTCAGGGCATGGGGAGGGGAGTTGAGGGTAATAGAGACAGAAAAAGGCAGAGAGAGAGAGTAGAGGCCAGCCATGAGCACGTGGAGAGAGAGGGGGAGGGGAGTTGAGGAGGTAATAGAGACAGAGAAAGGCAGAGAGAGAGAGAGTAGAGGCCAGCCATGAGCATGTGGAGAGAGAGGGGGAGGGGAAATAGAGAGATGGGGAGAAGAATAGAGAGAGGGGGAAGAGGAGCAAGAGGACAGAGCAAGAGCAAGAGAGCAAGAGAGAGAGGAGTGGGCAAGCAGCCCCTTTTATAGCTAGTCAGGTGCACTTGGCTGTTGCCAGGTAACTGTAGGGTGGAGCCTAGATAAAATGCCAACATATAGTGTTGACTGCTCCATTCTAAAACTATTCCATCATTTTCATGTCATTGAGTAGGATAGGATAAGATAGGATAGGGGGAAGGAAGAGGGGAGGAGGGGGAAGAGGGGAGGGAGGACAGGACAGGACGGAGAAGCACAGAGTTGACCAGTTCCCACTGATGACTTTTGTGTCTGGGTATCCCATATGTTCCTACCTTGGGTGGGGAGTCAGTGTGGGGTGGGGAGGACACTCTGAAAGGAACGTGATGCTGAATTAGTCACCATGCTGCATGCTGAAAGCCTAAATTTGCATACATTCTAAAATAACAAATTATAAAAATATTGCAATTTGGAGTTTATATTTAACAGTAGGTTCTTATAGCCCAGTTTTAATGCACATTACATTCACATCTTAACCTCAACACCTTTACTGATCATTCCTGAGACAGTCCTGGAGTATTTAAGAACTGGCCTTGACTGGTCTAAGAGACCAGAGAATAACTGTGGCAAAGGCAGGTGGGTAAGTAGGGCAAGAACATGAAGTGAGAGGATCAAGAGGGCACACGGATGTCACAGGTTTGATGCCCACAAAGAACCCGTGCCACAGTCCTACTTTATGATGGCCAATAGAAGTGCAATGTAACATAACGCAAACCACCCGTGTACTTAGAAATGATCTGGTAGCCACATTAAACTGCGAGAGGAAGTAATATTAATTTTTGTAATGTGCTATACCTGATGTGATGTACCCCAAATATTATCATTCCAATATGAGTGTAAAAATCATTAGGGGGCGTGGCTCTGCAGCTACAGTGCTTGTATGAGCATGACGGCTAGAGTTTGGATCTCCAAAGGTCACTGTAAAACTGTGTGGTGTCACAGGCCTAAAACCCCAGTGCTGAAGGGGCAGAGACAGGGGGCTCCCAGCAGCTCACTGACCAGATGGTCTTACTGGGTTGCAGAGTTGCAAGCTCTGTGAGAGGCCCTGCCTCACAAAACAAGGTGGAGAGACCTAGAGAAGGTCAGCTGACCTTGACTGTTAAATTCAATATTGAATTCAGTGCTGCCTCCACACTCGTATCACACATACACACACACACACACACACACATTGGCAGAGGGGAGAGACAGACAGAGAGTGAGACAGAGAGACAGAATTATTGTTGTAACTATTATTATTATTATTTATTATTATTATTATCATTATTATTATTATTATTATTATTATTATTATTATTATTGAAGGATATCTCCTTATTTCTTCTATGTCCTCTCTTAGAAGTATGGTATGTATTTTGCTCCCACATGTTGCTATTCAGACTGGCCACATCCCGGGTGCTCAGTAGTTATCTGTAGACAGTGGCTACCACGCTGGACAAAGTAGGTCTAACTCAGCTCCACAGATGTCTTGTACTTCACTTTTTCAAGTTTTTAACAACTCAACATGAATTGAACAATTCATGTGCCTTGGAGGAGATGGCACATGCACTCAGGAGGCAGAGACCGGCAGATCTCTGTAAGTTCAAGGCCAGTCTCGTCTACACGGTGAGTTCCGGAACAGCCAGGGCTACATGGTAAGACTTCTTTTTTTTTTCAGTGTTGCCTGTTGATGTGAATGTGAAGCTAGCACAGAGGACAAACTGGCAGGGATGTTCTTACTGTGTCAGTGACTTTTAAGCTAGCAGATCATCTTTGGACGTGGCTTAAGGGAACAGCTGTGGCTGTATACAAACACCTGGCCACAAGAATGGTCACTGAAATGAGACCATGGGGAAAATCGGAGATTCCACAGAATAGATTTCAGCCGACTACTTTGTGATACATTAATCAAGTAAGTACCGTTCATATAGTAGAAAGCGTGTTTCTCTATGTATACATAATAATGTACACACAGACAATTTCTGGAAAGAAATAGTTAAGAAAAGTCTTAGAGTCACTTCAAGAGAGAAAAATTGGAAGGCAGAGATAAGAAAAAAATGCTTTTTCTCTTTTCTCTATGTTCTAAGGTGACTAAAGGCCGATTAGTTTTGTGGCTAAAATTTTAACAAAATTGATATTGTGAGATGACAGAATGACCATCAAAGCAGTCCTGTAAAGTTTTCAAAATGGTACATGCTCTGTTAAACCACTTTTAACAAAATGTGCGTTTACATATAGGAAAATGAAGGGAATCTATACGGTGAACTATTTGTGTCTCTCTAGGATATGAGTCTATAGGGGTTCCTCGTTTTAGTTTTCATTTTCTAAATTTTTATTATATGCAGATTTTAAGAATATTTTATCAGGTTTTTTAAGAAAATTGATCATATTCACTCAATATTCAACTCCTCCTTTCCCACACAATCTGTGTCCTTTTAAAAACTAAACCCATTGTGATGACTTGAATGAGAATGCCCCCATAGCCTCACACGTTTAAATACTGGGTCTTTGGTTAATGTGCAGATTGAGAGGATTAGGAGATCCGGTCTTACTGGAGGAAGTCTGTCTTTAGAGTGGGCTTTGAGGTTTCAAAAGACTTGTTCTGTATCCGTCATTTTCGGTTAGCTCTTGTTGAGCTCTTCGCTGTCATCATAGACTCCAGTCCTCTGAAACCATAAGTCCATTAAACCCTCTCTTTCATAAGCTGCCTTGGTTACACCTTTATCAGAGTAGAAAAGTAACTAAAAAGCCCATTAAGGCCAATTTGTCTTGCCCAAAGACTCTTTCCACTAGAGCAGTGTGAACTAACCAGGGACAGCAATCTTACCATCATTGCCTCTCAATTGCCAATAGCTCCTTAGGGGTGGGATTTCATGCCCCACCCCCATTGGATTTAGTCTGGCTTAGGCTTGCACAGGTCTTATAGTGTCACAACCACCGTGAGCTGCCCTGCGTGTCCAGAACACACGGTTTTCTTGTAGCCACCCACTGTCGCTGGCCCTTACGTTGTTCTAAACCCCTTTACAGCAACGACCTCTGGGCCCCTTTGGAAGAGGGGGTGCAGTGCACATGTTCCATCTAGGGCTGAGCTTTCTACAGTCTCTTCTCACCTGAGCTTTAGCTAGGTCTAACTCTCTGTGTTAATGTTAATTATTGTTTGCAATTAGAAGTGTCTCTGGTAAGGTTGAGAGATGAGTTAATGTTCTGTCAGATGTACAGATTTCTCTTTTGTAGTATTAAGGAAACACACTGCTGTTAAAAAAAATTCCTACCTTCCTGAACCGAAAAGTTCCAGCTTAAAAGTACTTGCCTGGCATGAAGGCCCTGGGTTCTACGGCCAGAACTGTAAAGCAGAGGGAAGATGCTCAGCAAGCATCTTCGAAACATTAAGCATGGATGATGGGCATTGCTGGAATATGGGGGAATCTGAATATGGTCTGTGTGGTAGATAAGAGTCATATGATAATTAAATCTTCTAGTTTGTTGTTTTGAAGTACGCAGGAAATGCACTTGTACTTAGATGTGCAGTGTTGAGATGTGAAGGTGGTGGGCGTGTAACTAGCATCCAGATGGCTTAGGAAAAAGTGTTATGCATACCACAAACACACACACACGCACATACATATATGCACATGCAAGCACATGCATATACACATATGCAAACACACACAAAAACATACACAACACATAAATATATACACACAAATACACACAAACCTACACACATGCACACACTCCAAACATTCAAAATTCAACCAAAGGTTTAAAGCTGGCCATCATAGGTAAAAGTTATACAGTGGTTTAATATACCTTCCTTGAAATATATTTTAAGCTTGACATTTTTAAAAATTAAAACACAATTGTACTGGCTGGTTTTATGTGTCAACTTGACACAAGCTACAACTATCAGAGAAAAAGGCCTCCCTTAAGGAAATGTCTCCATGAGATCCAGCTGTAAGGCATTTCCTCAATTATTGATCAAGTGGGGAGGACCCAGTGTGGGTGGTGCCATCCCTGGACTGGTAGTCCTGGGTTCTATAAGAGAGCAAGCTGAGCAAGCCAGGGGAAGCAAGCCAGTAAGGAACATCCCTCCATGGCCTCTGCATCAGCTCTGCTTCCTGATCTGCTTGAGTTCCAGTCCTGACTTCCTTTGGTGATAAACAGCCATGTAGAAGTGTAAGCTGAATAAACCCTTTCCTCCCCAACTTGCTTCATGGTCATCATGTTTGTGCAGGAATAGACACCCTGACTAAGACAACAATCAAGGAAGAAAAACATATGAAAGAATAGTCCCAGCTCAGTGGTGAGCCCTGTCCTGTGGAACCCACACGAAGCACTGAGACTCAGCCCATCGCGGAACATCTTCATGTTTCCACTCCTGTATGTTTTCACAGTACTAATGACGATCATGTGAGCTGGTGTCCAGTGCACGGTCCTAAGCCAGCCTTCTGCCCTGGACTGTGCCACCTATCATGCATAAAGCCCAGACGCAAGGTCCCTGGTGAACAAAGCTGGTCACTTAGAGATTCTTCTCCACACGTGTCACTCCTCACAGCCACAGGGGACTCGAGCAGAGGCCGCACACCTCAAAAGCTGCACTGAAGCATGCTCTGAAGCAGCCTGCCTGGCTGAAACTACTTTTCTTCTGCTTTATTTCATGATCAAAACAAATTTCTGAGGGGCATGCTGGAACACTCCTGAGGGCTAACATGCGATTACCATTTGTTCAATGCCAACCTGGGCTTCAGTGAGACCCTGCCGCAAAAGAAAACAGGCTGTATGTTCCTTTGTCTCATGCTGCATTCAGTAGTTACAGGACCATTTCCACTGTTGACAAGAAGAAGGCAGGCTGCACACAGCTCTGGGCTCGCCTCACACAGCTCAGAGCTTGCCTCTTTCCCAGAGATGAAAACAGATCGGTGCTTGGGGTTCCCCTGGCACCCCTGGAAACAGATGTTCGCTCCTGAGCAGATGCAGTGTGGCTGTTATGTTCTCTAATTCAATTTTTCTGGTTGCTTAAAAGTCCAAAAGAACTTTCCAGGTGGGCTCAAAACCCAGCCAAAGGGAATTCTGCTTCTATTTATAACGTGTCTGTGCTTCCAGGAAGTAGTGAGAAGGAAACCAGACTCAACATGTTCAAAATATCTGCTGAGACAGGCAGGTTTGGGCGAGGGAAGAGCTTGTGTGCGTGAGTGTGCCTGCATTCTGGATAAAGGCATCCTTCTGTCAAGAAGTCAACTAGGAAAAGGCTCACTGCCCACCTCCTGGGAGCTGTAAGTCACTGGAAATCAATCATCTCAGGGCTCTGAATTTAATCCCATCCAGCTCATGTGCCAACACCGTACGTGTTAGACTGGGAGAACTTCCAGTGCTTCCCTCACTGTTGGTGCTGAGTCAGCACTAATTCACCTGCAGGTGATGCTTTTACAATTTGTAAAAAGCTAGTCCAGAAAGTCCCCACTGGGGCCTAGCACAGGTGCCTCTGAGAGGCCCCAGGTTGCCACGGACTGGGTTCATTGCGGGAACCTCTTGTTCTGCGGGGGATGAGAGTTCTGGTCAGGTGGGCAAAAAATTCGGCGAGTGATAAACAGAGTTGACACAAAGAAGTGTGGGATCTGAATGTATTTCTCAAAAATGGCATGAGGCTTTTACAGTCATTGCAAAAGAGAAAGAGAAATCTGGCAGCTCAGTAGTCGAGGTACATCTGAGGCCATCTAAAACACACTGGGTCTAAAACAGCAGCCATCTCCTCTGGACTGGTGCAGCACCCCGGGGCTCTGAGCACGCTCGGGCCGCGTGGGCCTGGCTGGAGTCCCAGGGAGCTGCAGGTGCACCAGCCAGGAGGGTAGAGGCTCAAATCTCAAATCTCGAATGCTGACTGCTGCACACTATCTCACACACACACACACTCAACTCAATGTCCCACCCATCCTTAGTAAAACGCTCACTATGCTAATCTTCTGGGCTAGTAGAGACATGTCTCTTTCTTGCTAATTCCTAGAGTGGTTCAGCTGAGAATCAGGATTCTACTTGACCTTGTACCCAGTCTCCCATTTTGTAAGCTTCAATGCCCTACCCACAATGCCGAAGGCAATTAGTCTGGATGGGTAACATTCTTTATGAAATTCCAAGCCAGGGTTTGGCTAAGATATTGGAACATTGGTAAAGGTCAGAGAGCAATGTCCAGTTTTGTCTAGCTTTTAATAAATCATATCTTGGTGGGCACCTAGCATGCGAGTTCGCAAGGCTACCTCTGAGTTAGGGGATGCCACGACTGACCCAGGGGGCACAAACTCCCTTTGAAGCCTCTTGTCTTCGATAAGGATTTTACCCCTGATATTGTAGATGTAACTGGAGTAGATAAATGGGTGTGGCACTAGCTGCCCACTGCTAGCATTTGTCTTGATAGGTTACTCCACCTATGCCAGGACTTGGAAGCTGGAGGGAGGTTAGAAGCCAATTTAGTGACTCTGAAGGTGTTTGCTGACAAAATTTAAAGTCTGCAAAGATGTAAAGAGATGTTGAATCTTACTTACAGTGTTTAAAGGAAGCCTCACTGGATCTCCCAAGCTCGCCTGGAATTCACTATGTTGCCCAGGTTGACCTCAAACTTGCAGCCATCCACCTGCCTCAATTTCCTGGAATTAAAGGTATAAGCTGGCACTCCCGGATGACTCTTTTTAAAAGCATGGTATTGGGAGGGAGTTGTACTCATTAATGTGCGTGTGTGTGTGTGTGTGTGTGTGTGTGTGTGTGTACGCACGGGGGGAGCTTCTGACTCTTGATGGCTGCTGGAGGTGGGAGTATCACTTTTCTTTGAGGAGTGGCTACTGATAGATCACCCAAGTCCAAGTGGATGACCCCACACTCAAAAGTTTATAGGCAGCATCAGTTGGACTCATGGAATTATGTTTATGATGATGAAGAAGAAGGGGCAGGGAGATGGTGAAGTTTGGACGGAGATGTTCTAGGGATGTGAGGAGAATTGAAACAGGGAGTAACTGGATGCATACAATCAAGATACGTTGTATATATGTGTGAAATTTTCAAAGAATAAAATAATCAATAAAAATGTCTCTGATAGTCCTTTCACGAAAGTTTCCATGTTCAGGTTGGGAAGAATCATTGGTCAGAGGAGTGGTTGTTATTCTATGCTCCTGAGATAGATCTCCTTTACTTTATGTGTAAAAAGTTTGGTAGAAAAAGTGGCCACGATGCTTAGTTTTAATTGTCAATTTGACACAATCAAGAATCACCCTGAAAAGAGTCTCAGTGAGGGGTTGTCTAGGTTGGGTAAGCCCATGAACATTTTTCTTGGGACTTATCTTGAATACATCAATTGAAGTGGAAAGCCCTACGCCACTGTGGGCAGCACCATTCCCTGAGCACCTGGGTTATGTGAATGGAGAAAGTGAGGTGAACATTTGCACACACACATCAATTCATTGCTCTCTGCTCTTGATGGTGAACACGATAAGACTAGCTACGTTCAGGTCCTACAACCTTGACCACAGGGGTGGATTGCTAACCAAATGAGCCCTTGCTTCTTGAGGTTGTGTTTAGCAGCTATTTTATCACAGCAATAAGAAATGAGACTAAAGCAGTGGCCTAGCATTCTGATAGCACTTGCCTCCCAGGTCTTGCCCTTTAAGTACTAGCCCCCCTCCCCACTAAAGGAAATTGGAACTTGGGGAGAAATGGTTGATTCAGAGTGAGATTAGGATACCTCGTATGGAATTGACAAATGCTATTGTGGGGATGGGGAACATGTCTAAACATGAGTGTTTGGGCTAGAGGTGCAGCTCTGAGATAAAGTGCTTGCCTGGTTGGCACAAGGCCCCGGATGTAATCCTCCACACTGCAAAGAAAAGAAAAAACTAGGTTAGATGGATGAGGCCAAATGTGGGGTGTGAGTCTATCTGTAAGGCCGCAAGCCGAATAAATTAGAGTGACTGGGCCGTTAAAATGAACAATGACAGCCGTTAAGTATAATCGACTCAATAAGAATCCATGGGCCCAAAATAAGTAACAGCAACAAAAGCATGAACCCTCTTTCTTTCGGAAGAACGCCAACCAACAGAGGCAGAGGAATGATGGCTGCAAAGCCCTATCTGGCATCTGTCGTGAGCATGACTGATTTAGGAAGCATTGCCAATGTAAGCTAAAAACTATTGGTTTAAAAATTGATGAAGACACATATTTACCCAACCTCATCATGCACTGAACATTGAGATGTTGCAGGGCTCACCCATTTGTCACGTCATCTTCAGCACAGAAACTTAGCAGAGGCCACCTTCACCAAGTGATCGAAGTTCATGCCACCAGAACATGACAAGGTGGGATCGTGCACCTCTCGCTCAAAGCTGAGAAGAACATGAGATAGTTCGAGTGGAATTCCTGCCCACAAAAGCACACCCTGAGTCCAATAACAAGGGAATAAGAACAAACTGCAGCTGAGCCATTCTACAAGGAGCTGACCATGGCCAGTCCATTTCAAAGACATCAGCATCATAAGATCAAAGAAAAGACTGAGAAACTGTGCCAGACTCAAAGATTATAGAGAGGCCTCACAACTCACTCTCACGATCCTGGATTAGACCTCTGATTAGTGCCGCCTCATTAAAGTGCTGGACTCGGTAAGTACCATGTCTATGTTGTCTTGTTACCAGGAAATTCGCTCTGGCTGATGTTGGCAAAAAAGAAAGAGCATGTCTCAAAAGATTTCAAAGAATACAGATGAATGCACGTGCACACAAATGTGGAAAGAGGAGTAAACATGTGAGACAAGGAGCTAATCGTTAGTCCATCTGGGAGCAGGAAATACAGACATTCTTCATGAGGGTTTCCCATTTCTAAGAGCAGCAAACTCAAGCTTTCAACAGGAATGATTTCAAAATGAAAGTTAAAGCTCAAGCGAAGCATTTCAAAGGCATCCTTCTGTGAAGCCTCTGGCTTTCATCCTTGTCTGCAGCTCCTGTGGTGACTTTGTCACAGCCTCCAGCCACTGGTCCTTTCATCAGCACCAGGAGAGAGTAGTCTGCAGACATCCTCCACACCGTCCACATTCCCTAAACGCCTGCCACACTCTTGCTTATTATGTGACAAGCTGCCCCATACTGCTGTTCTCATAAAAGCCGAACTTTGCAGCAGTCAGTGATCTCCCCCTTTGATGATTTTGCCCTGTTATTCTTATCATCTCCACTTTATCTTTCAGTGTGACAAATATTTATGTTTGGTTTTATGCTGGTAGACAAGATAAGGGCAATCAAGACTGTCTTGGGGGAACCTCAGTTGTATGGAAGATAAAACAAGCATAAAGCAAATGTCGTAAATACAAATAGGGTGCAGACTGAGACTGGAGCCACCAGGCAGATGAGTGAGCTGGTAGGGGATGTCAATGGGGACAGGACAGGCCTTTTCACTGGCAGTCCTCAGGTTGAGGGGAGGGTGAGTGTGAGGGAGAGCTGGTGACACCATCTGAGGAGAAGGGAGGACTTTCAAAGTCAGGTGTCTGAAGCACGGAGCTAGGGCAAGATGGGTGAGATGAAGACAAAGATTCTGATGAGGAATAAAGGTAATCTTTGTCCCTGGTTCTTAGCTCAGAGCTTTGAGGAGTTTGGCATTGCTTATGGCTAGGACACTCTTAGTCATGCTAAAGAAGTGACTCACGTGGGTCCCTAAAGAGCCTCAAAGTGGGAACTGTTCACAAGAAGGACCAGTCAGATGATTTGAAGTTTGGCCCTGAAAGGGAAGGGGAGCATAGATTGAATTTGATTGCCTGACACTAAATTGGGGTGAAAACATAAAATTGGTATGCAAAAGCCTGAACATGCATAGGCTTCTAGACCAAACAAGGAGGCTGGATTTGAACCCACGTGCAAGGCTAAGCCACTGAAACTCTTTGTTTGTTTTTTGTTTTGTTTGTTTGTTTTTGGCATGATTGCATCCACCATGCCAAAGCAACAAAAGCCTGATAACATTCTAAGACTCTGACGAGCCTTAGCTACCAGGGACCCTCTGAGTGAACCACATGGAGCCAGGGATTGATGCAAAAGCAAGAGGAATTTATTGTTCCACTGCACTGGGGTCGTCCTGCACTCCAGAGGTGACTCTGGACAGCCCATTCAGCCAGTTTATATACAGTTTTCAGGGGTGGGATAGAGCAACAGCCACTAAGCAAAATGTGATTGGCAGAACAGTGTGACTTTTAGACTGACTGGTCCTTAGGGAATGAGGTAACAAAGGGCTTCCCATATCTACAGGCAGCCAACAGTCAGCCTGCTCCATAGTTTTTCTGAGGAATGTAATCAGCCTCTCCCTTCTGGCCTACATGCTCCACCGACCTCTTCCTTCTAGGGGGTTGGGGGTGTCTTCATGTTCTGGGGCCTGGTGGAATTTTCCAACAATCTTTAATTAGCTGACCTCTTCAACACTTTGGACAAGGAAGGTTGGTGGAGCTTACTGATTGGTGAGCACATCGATGTGTCCACAGGAACAGGGTGTGGCTGTTAGCACCCAGCACCGCAGATGTGGGCGGGTTCACAGACCTGTCGCCAGGGCAACGGCCACCATATTCCCAGAATCCATTGGGTTCAGCTCCCACCTTTACCTGGACTGCTACGTCACGACATATATATATATATATATATATATGTACTTTCCTCCATCTTTCTCTCTCTTTTCTTCTCTCTCTCCCCTCTCTTCCTGCGCTGCTACCCCCCTACCCCCTTCCAATTAAACCTCTTACACGTTGAACTGCCTGGGCCTGGTGTCTGCAGATGCTTCCCGCCGCGACTCAAACCCCATCATTTTGGTGCCAAAACCCGGGAGCATGGCAGTTTGCATCTACCGACTGGCTCCTCATCACCAGGGCAGACAGGGTACATGGCCACGTGGAGCGGCCACTGGGACCCCGGCTGCCAGGTGGAGCGGCTCCCGCTGCTGCCGCTGCTACATTCCATCCCTCGCAGGGAGTGCTCCCAGTACCCCCGCGCAGGGAGCACTCCCAGTACCACCACAGTGGCTGCCTCCGCTGCTGCGCTCCCAGTACCCTGCGCAGGGAGCGCTCCCAGTACCACCATAGAGGCTGCTGTTAGCAGAGAGCACCACTCACCTGGCGACTGCTCACCACTTCTTGCTAGAGACACCAGACACCACGGGACATAACAAACCTACAGCCAAGCACGAACTCTTAACCACGTGAGCCGTACCCTACTCAGACACCACTCAATTCAGTTCCATGTTTTCCAT
>NW_022196905.1:92546990-92560919 GCF_008632895.1 Mastomys coucha
TTGGGTTCAGCTCCCACCTTTACCTGGACTGCTACGTCACGACACACACACACATATATATATATATACATATATATATGTATATATATATATATGTACTTTCCTCCAACTTTCTCTCTCTTTTCTTATCTCTCTCCCCTCTCTTCCTGCCCTGCTACCCCCCTACCCCCTTCCAATTAAACCTCTTAAATGTGGAACTGCCTGGGCCTGGTGTCTGCAGATGCTTCCCGCCGCGACTCAAACCCCATCAGTGGCAGCTCTGAGCTGCAACCAAAAAGTCATGTGGAGTGTTGGGTCTGTGGCATGCTTTAGCCATCCACGTACTCCTTCAGTGAGGACACTGTCTCAGCAGAAGTGACAACCACTCCCTCTCCCAGCCTTGCAGGACTCTGTGTCTTGTCTTTCCTGCTTTTTCTGTCTAGATGAATTGTGTGCATCTTTCAAGGTTCATCTTAAACATCTGTTATTTAGTTGGAGCTGAGGAGATGGCACATTCAGTAAAGCGCTTGTTGAGAGAGCATGCAGACCTGAGTTCAGGTCCCCAGCACCCTCATAACCACCTAGACACCACAGCATGTGCTTGTAATCCCACCCCTCAGGAGGTAGAGACAGGACGACCCCAGGCGCATGCTCGCCAACTGGTCTGGCTGAATCAGTAAGCTCTTGGCTCAGTGAGAGAATTTTGTCTTTAAAAGTAGGTTGGACGACAATTGCAGAAGATTACAGATGTTATCCTGTGGCCTTCCCATGCATGCTCATCTGTGCAAACTTGCACATGCACGCACACTCACATGCACACATGTATATACTGAGTACTGGATTGGAACCACACTGACGCTTGTCTACTTACTTCTCCAGTCACTCAACACAACACATGATGATCACTCCTCTCCACCTCTGCTTGAGTGCATCCCTCACCTTCCCCCGGCTCTGCTTAGGTAAATTCTTTTTATCTTCCAAAGGTCAAAGAGTCAAAGAACCCTTTCAAAACCCATATGGCATTAGGCTTTTCCAGGTATACCAGCCTGAATTCGTATTTCTGCAGCCAGAACAGGCAGTGTGAAGCCACTGAATTTAATTCCATACTGTACACCAGTCTAGCCAGCTCTGTTAGACTGTAAGCCCCATGACAAGGGCTATTTCTTACATAGCCCCCTGCATTCCTCAGAGGCCCCATAACGGTTTATGCGATCTCAAAGGGAGTTGACCAGAGGCTTTACACAAAAACAGTGATTCAATGCAACATGAATAGAAACAATCAGATGTTTCCAGGTTTTACCATAATTTTCTAATGCGAGGTTGGAAATGCCCATATGCCATGTGACGTTCAGTAAATCTTACCATCAATTAAATCTGTTTCTTCAGTGATACTGCAGATACTGTATCTTTAGGGCTTAATGGCATAGCAGCGGCATCCTGGAACAGTCCTGTGAGGGGACCTAGAGTTGGCACCAGGAGGAATTGGGGCAGAATAATTGAAAGCCCCAAGCTTTCACGGAGCTGCTGGTAAAAACAGCTAATTCGGGAGAGGATGTCTAATGAGGAGAGGGGATGAGCCAGGTAGTGGAAACCCTGTCTGCGAGACCCAGTTTCATTGAGCTCTTCATTAATGGCAGAAGCAAGGGTTACACATTTGGTTAATAACATCTTGAGCTGGTTCTAAATTGGGAGCTGCAGCAGACACAATCGAGGACAGAGATGTTATAGGTGGGTCTATAGAGATTAGAAATATAAGTAAAAAATGATCACAATGAGATCTAATTTAGGAAAAATGCAAATGAAGGCAGCTGAGGGAGAAATCATTCGAGATGCAGGCTTGTCAGCAGGCTGGACACCTAGAAAGCAGTGGCAGAAGTGGAATAGGGACATGCTGTAACAGTGTGTAGCAGGTAGAGAAAGAAATTGTTTGTCAAAGACTGCCTTGCAAGAGCCTTCCTTGACATCCATAAACACACTGGAGATGAGCTGGGAAAAGAGACCAGCAAGACACACTCAGACATGTAGGTTTCACTCCCCCATTGTTAGAAGGGCTGAGCCTTGCAGCTCAGACCCCCTAACTGTAGTTGTTTGGGATTTTGGCAAAAGGGATTGGTAAGGAAAATGGTGCAGGGTTAAGAGGGTTAGCCATCTGCAATTCCCCTAAAAAAAATCCTCTTCCTAAGTCCAGCAACCCTTCATGATAAAGGTCCTGAAGAAACTAGTCCAACATCTCTTCATGATAAAAGTCCTGGAGAGACTAGCCATCTCAACATTGAAAAGGCAACCTACCAAGCCTGCAGCCAGCTAAACAGACCAAATGTAAAGCATTTCCACTAAAGTCAGGAACAAAGCAGCTCTGTTCCCTTCCCCCTCCTGTTCAATATAGTGTTCAAAGCCTTAGCAAGAGCAGTAAGGCAATGAAAGAGATCAAGGGGATGCAAATAGGAAAAGAAGTCAAAATATTCTGTTTGCCAATGACATTATTCTAAACATAAAGGACCCTAAGGACTCCACCAGAACCCTCCTAGAGCTGATAAACACATTCAGCAACAAAGCAGGATACAAAGTAACACCCAGTAGCCTTCCTAGATATAATGAGAAGATACAAAGAAAGAAATCAGAGAACTGATACCATTCAAACTAGCCTTGAAAATACTGGAATAAACCAGGTCAGGGAAGTAAAAGACTTACATGATAGAACCTCTAAGACAATGAAAAAAAAAAATCCAAGAAGACACCCAAAGATGGGAAGACCTCCCTGTTAGTAGGATTGATATTGTGAAATATGGTAAATAAAATAAAATAAAAATCTAAAGAGTCAATATAATCCCCATCAAAATTCCAATGCAATTCTTCACAAAGTTAACAAAATTATTTTCACCTTCATATGGAAACATAAAGGACCAAGGGTAGCTAAAACAATCCTGAAAAATGAAAAATACTACTGGGGGCGGGGGTCACCATTGAGATGTGAAGCGACACCGTGACAGTAGTAAAAAGAGCACAGTGTGCTCTGGTGTGAAAACAGATACACTGATCAATAGCATGGGATTGATGCCAAAGCCACTTGATTGTTGGCAAAAGGCCAACCATAGTCATTGGAGAAATGACAACATCTTCAGCGAATGGTGCTGGTCCAACTGAACAGCTACACGTAGAAGAATTAAGTTAGATCCTTCTCTCTCACCTGCATAAGAACCACCTCCAAGTGGATCAAGGACCTCAGCATAAGATTTGATGCCTGAGTCTAAGAGAGGAGAAGTAGGGAATGTATTTGGGCTCATTGGCACAGAAATGGAGTTTCTGAACAGTTCCAAGTGGTGCAGGCATTAATACATACATGAGACATCATGAAACTAAAAGTGTCTGTGTAGCAGAAGACATTATCAGTCAAGTGAAGCCGCAGTCTGGAGCATGGGCAAATCTTTACCTGCTGCTCATCTGGCAGACGGTTAATATCTAGAACATACAAAGAACTGAAAACCTAAACATCAAGAAGTCAAACAACTCTGTTTAAAAACATGGAACAATTTTTAACACAGAACTAAACAGAGTTCTCAAAAGGGTGAAATATAAATAACTAAGATACAGTTTGTTTGTATCTCTTTGTGTCTGTGTGTATCTGTCTGTGTGTGTGTGTCTGTGTATCTCTGTGTGTCTGTGTGTGTCTCTTTATGTGTGTCTGTATGTCTGTGCCAGTGTGTGTCTGTGTATGTGTGTCTGTGTGTGTATGTTCTGTGTGTGCCTCTGTGTGTCTGTGTATCTCTGTGTGTCTGTGTGTCTGTGTGTGTCTGTCTTTGTATGTCTATCTGTATGTGTATCTGTATGTCTGTCTCTGTGTTTCTGTATGTATCTGTGTGTGTGTGTGTCTATCTCTGTGTGGGTGTGTATGTCTGTGTGTGTATCTGTTTCTGTATGTCTGTGTATGTATGCATCTGTCTGTCTGCATGTATCTATAATGTTCAACATCCTTAGCCATCAGGATAATGTAAATTAAAACTACTTTGAGATTTCACTTTATCCCAGCCAGAATGGCTAGGATAATTTTTTTTTAAAAAGACATGAATGAGAGCTGACATAGATGTGGACATGAGTGCTGACATGGATGTAGACATAGGTGAGTGCTGACATGGATGTGGACATGAGTGCTGACATGGATGTGGACATAGGTGAGTGCTGACATGGATGTGGACATGAGTGATGACTTGGATGTGGACATGAATGAGTGCTGACATGGAGGTGGACATAGGTGAGTGCTGACATGGATGTGGACATAGGTGAGTGCTGACATGGATGTGGGCATAGGTGAGTGCTGACATGGATGTGGACATGAGTGCTGACATGGATGTGGACATGAATGAGTGCTGACATGGATGTGGGCATAGGTGAGTGCTGACATGGAGGTGGACATAGGTGAGTGCTGACATGGATGTGGACATGAGTGCTGACATGGATGTGGACATAGGTGAGTGCTGACATGGATGTGGGCATGAGTGCTGACTTGGATGTGGACATGAGTGCTGACATGGATGTGGGCATAGGTGAGTGGTGACATGGATGTGGACATAGGTGAGTGCTGACATGGATGTGGACATAGGTGAGTGCTGACATGGATGTGGACATAGGTGAGTGCTGACATGGATGTGGACATGAGTGAGTGCTGACATGGATGTGGACATAGGTGAGTGCTGACATGGATGTGGACATGAGAGCTGACATGGATGTGGACATGAGAGCTGACATGGATGTGGACATGAGAGCTGACTTGGATGTGGACATGAGTGAGTGCCGACATGGATGTGGACATAGGTGAGTGCTGACATGGATGTGGACATGAGTGCTGACTTGGATGTGGACATGAGTGCTGACTTGGATGTGGGAAACAGAGCATGTGTCCACACGCGTCTACCAATGGTGGAGTAAAGTCTGGTGTGTCCACTATAGAATCTGTGTGGGCTTCTCTAAACAGCTAGAAATGGATCTACTGCATGATCCGCTGGCATGCACCAATCTTGGGCATCTACCCAAAGGCCTCTATATTCTGCTACACAGAGAGCTACTCGTCCATATTCACTGCTGCCCTGTTCACACTGCCAGATATTGAAGACAGCCTGGATGTCCATCAGCTGATGAATGGTAATGAGAATGTACTACATCCACACTACAGAATATTATCCTGAAAATAAAATTATGAAATTCACAAGTAAATGGACGAAACTGGAAACTACCATTCTGAGTAAAGAAACTCAGACCCGGAAAGACACACGTTCTGTGTTTTATTTCATTTCATTAGCTTTGACTCTCTAGATATACAATTCATTTGGAATATCCACAGAGGGCAGGAAATTAGTATGGCGCCATGAAAAGGAGATTCCAGGAAAGGAAATTTAGAATGCTATGGTGTAGCGGGGTATAGGAGAAATAATGGAACTGAAGGGGTTAATTGGGTTGGGGATGGGGAGGGGTGGGTGGGGGATGGTAGGGGAGAGATAACTAACAGTAAAGACCTTTCAAAAAGTCATATGGGAATTTACTACTGTAGAAGCTACCTGAAATTATCCTGTAGTTCAGTGATAATATCCTTACTAGACATTCTAACCAGCAAGTAAAATCCCCAGTGCCAGAAACACCTCTCTTTTGGAGGTGCTGACCAGGGAGGTCCTATAAACCCCAAAACATTACAGGAGACTATTGCCAATGTTCTTGGTTACCCTCTAGAACCTGACATTAAAATTCTTATTACTGAAGGTATCTTATACATAAGTCACAGACTATGGAGAAAGCAAGCTGGAACTGACCTTGAAGGTTCCTCCCCACTGGCTCTCTGCCATGGTTCTAGAAGGTGCTATGCATTCTGCTGCTGGAGAAAAGTAATGGTCAGCTATGAACTACAAAGATGAGAGGTCTGGTGAGACAGGCACATCGATGTAATAGTGGCATGAATGTCATGGGAGTAAGCAACCATTTTCTGCTTGATTAATGCCCCAAGATGTTCTGCTAAATGAACATAGTATTAAAAGTACTGTAACTTATACCCAGTGAGTACAAGCTCACCCCTCCTCAGAGAGGCTTATTTTTATAATAGACAGTGATTAACACAGAGGGAGGAGAAGGGAGCATGAACTTCCACTCCTAGCTGAGGAGGTATTGGTAAGTGTGGTGGTTTGAATACGCTTGGCCCAGGGAGTGGCACCATTAGGAAGTGTGGCCTTATTGGAGGAAGTGTATCACTGTGGAGGTGGGCTTTGAGACCCTCCTCCTAGCTGCTACCTGATGACAATCTGCCCCTGTCTTCCTTTGGATGAAGACATAGAACTCTCAGCTCCTCCTGCACCTGCCTGCCTGGACACTGCCATGTTCCCACATTGATGATAATGGGCTTGACCTCTGAACCTGTAAGCCAGCGCCAATTAGGTGTTGTCCTTTATAAGAGTTGTTTTGGTCGTGGTGTCTGTTCACAGCAGTAAAACCCAAACTAAGACAGTAATTGATAGCTGCTGGAAAACAGAAAACTTGTTTTCTTTTAGGCTGTGGTCTCTGGTAGGTCAACCGTACTCCAGTGAATGGCCACACATCCAAGAGGATATGGGTTGCACAAATCAGTCTTGGTGGTTAAAAAGAGAAAAATTAATAAATAAATAAAAGGACACAAGGTTGGGTGGGAGTGGATCTGAGAGAAGTTATGGGGAGGGATGAATACAGTCAAAATACATATACAATTCTTAAAGAACTATTTTTTATTTTTTATTTTATTTTTATATTTATTTATTTATTTATTTATTTATTTATTTATTTATTTATTAGTTTTTCAAGACAGGGTGTCTCTGATAGCCCTGGCTGTCCTGGAACTCACTCTGTAGACCAGGCTGGCCTCGAACTCAGAAATCCACCTGCCTCTGCCTCCCAAGTGCTGGGATTAAAGGTGTGTGCAACCACAGCCTGACAGAACTATTTTTTCTTAAGGAGAGGGAAAAGTCTCCACTATATTTGGAGAAGACTGCGCAGCCTCTGGGGCAGTGAGCCATCTGTGGTGTCATCTCCCTCTGTCAGGTTTGCCTCTGCTGGGTACTTCCGTCCTCCCAAGCAGCACATCCTGCTGGGCAGTTTTCTCTCACCCGTTTTCACTGACCTAGATTTCCAACAATGAAGGAAGGAACTATTTGTGGGTGTGGGCGTGATGGTTTTATTCCCTACTTTAAAGGGAACCTTCGTATCTGTAGTTAACTTTCACAGGTATAAACAGGTAGAAAATGTTGGCTCTCAACAGCTACAGGAGTCCGTCTCCCACTCCCCAACTCCCCCACTCTCGCCCACTGCATCTGTCAGATCTCCTGCCCTGACCAATGGAGTCAGAGAGTGGCAGGATGCTTTGATTGATCACCACCATCCTGACCAGAGGATGGAGGGATCGCTCAAGGACACAACACTCCTTCTCTTGCCACCAGTTCCCAGTGTTCCCATAAGAGCAAGACGTGGTGGAGGAACACAAGATGGGCCCCTCCTAAGTCTCATCGGAAGGAAAACTCCTTAGGACTCTGGGTCAGGCCACCCACTGTCTGGGAGGATCAGGCTGTGTCTCGGGTACTCATGGAAGTTATCCATGTGGTTCTTGCCCTTGTGGTTAGGGAAGGTGGCAAACCGGAGAGGAGATGGAGATTACATTGAGGGTCCTGCCCAATGTGTAGGCTCCCTCCTTGGTGCACACCCTCACAGAAATCTAGCCTTACAGGATAGTTTGTGGTCCTAAACGTAGCTCAAAGTCTGCAGGGTTCTGTAACTGCGGTCTGAGTCTCTCGTACGCCAGTGTAACTCATGGTCCTTGCCACCCCTTCCCATACCTTCCCAAGGCAAGGCCTTACAGGGTGTAGCCCTGACACCTCACCCTCACCTCATCTGGCTTCACTTATGACTATCTTTCCCAAGACATGGGCTTGCTATACTAGACCTCTGCTTTGGCTCTTTCTTCTCGCTACTAGAATGTTCTTCCTACTTTTAATATCTTTTTCTTTTTCTTTTTTTTTTTTTGAGACAGGATCTCAATGTAGCCTAGACCCCAAATTCACTATGTATCTGAAGATGACCTTAAATTCCTAATTCTCCAGCCTCTCCCTCCCAAGTGCTGGGATGGCAGGTATGTGCTAAGATGCCTGTTCTATCTGATGCTGGAGATAATCCTGGCTGCTTTCGGCATGCCAGTCGAGCACTTTAGCGATTGCACCGTGTCCCCAGCTCCACAGATGCTGTTCCCGTGTTCCTCCTTTCATAGTGTGTCCTCTGCCAGGTCTCCTCTTTTCTCTAAAGAAGCCACCTCCCTGCTGTGTCACATTGCTGCCCTTAAATTCTTCATGTTCGGGACTGGAGAGATGGCTCAGCATTTAAGAGCACTGGCTGTTCTTCCTAAAGTTCTGAGTTCAATTCCTAGCTACCACAGGGTGGCTCACAACTGTCTGGAATGGGATCTGATGCCCTCTTCTGGAATGTACCATGTATGCACATAGAAATCTCACATATGCACGCATACATATGTATATACATACATACATACATACATACAGTAAAATAAAATATTCTTCATCTGAATGCATCCATTCATTCATTTGTGTTTGTGTGTGCATTAGTGCTCTCTGTAACATACATGTCATAAGGACAGGGACCTCTGGAGTGTGGTACAGTGCTTAGTCCCCATATTTGCTGAACAAAAGTGTAAGCACATACTCTATTGGAATAGGCGTTAGGGCATAGCTGTAAGAGGCTGAGGTTGACTTGCCTGCACTGGAACCTTCTCTGTCACTGACATAGATGTGTCATGGAGTAGCAACATGGTATCTTTTCTTTTCTCACCTGTCCAGTCAAGAACTCAACAGTGCCTACTTCGTAGTGTGCTATTCAATGACTGTATAAAGTGTCTGTCTAATGAAGTGCTTATATGTTGTTAACACTGAATAATTCTGTTAGTTCATTGTTATTGTTATGATTATTATATTACTCCAAAGTACATATCCCATTATTGTGTGATTCCCTTAGTGTGTTTAAATGTAAAGTTTGATCCATTCTCAAGTCACACTATAATTTCTGCATTCTGGTCCAGTGTGTTTAGAAGTCATCTCCCATCTTCACAGTAATTAAAAACTGAACGAACTAAAAACCAGAAAGTGTAAGTGTAAGACAGAATTTCTTACACTGAAATTTTATCAGAGCCTTAAGGTCATACTGCAGCCCTGTAAACTAGCAGGATGAACACAATGTAGACGCTCATAGCCCAGGAACAGAGGCCTGCAGCGGGAGCCAGGAGAAAGAGCACATGTATTGTAAGTGATGGATGTGGCAGTTAGGGTGGACAATGGAAGCTAAATCCACGGAGCACACTGTCCCAGAGAAGCCCAGCACATCCATGAATTTTACCTGCAGGAGCTTATCAAATTATTACCATGAAAAATCTCAGGAAAATAGCCTTGGGATTTTTCAGAAGAAGATGAAATCATTCATTTTAAAATTCAGCGAGGGCCCTCCACTCCCCTTAGTCAGGCCTGTTCTCTAAAGAAACTGTTTTACAGGAACCTAACCAGGTTCCTAACCAGGTTCCTGTTAAGAGTTTTACCTAAACAACCTGGACAAAGAAAAATACCTGCCTGATGATGGTGATGCCTTTGATCCCAGCACTAGGAAGGCAGAAGCAGGTGGATCTTTGAGTTTGGACCACCCTGGTCTATAGAGCTAGTTCCTGGCCAACCAGGACTATACAGAGAAGCTTTGTCTTGAAGAGAAGGAGGAGGAGGAGGAAAAAAACATGGGGAGGAGGGGGAGGGAAGGATGAGGGAGAGAGAATGGGGAGGGGAGGAGGAGGAGGAAAGACATTTTTTAAAAACCCAACTGAGGAACAAAACCAATTAAGACCTAACTGTAAGCCGCCTTCTGTCTGTCGTCGGCCCATGACTGTGACAAGGTATCTGAGATTAATTAATAAGGGGAAAGTCATTTCAATCTGGTGTTTCAGAGATGTGAAGCACAACCAGCTGACTCTGCTGTTTCAGGCCTGTGGCATCACGGGAGATGGAGGCTGCTCACCTCACGGTGACCAGGAGGCAAAGGTGGAGAGAAGAGGTACCAGGGTTCCGACACGCTCCGGAGCACCTCCACCTGAGACAACCTCCTTCCACTCAGCTCTACCTCCTGACGGTTTCATTGCCCAATAGAGCATAGGCTGGAGACAAGGGCCTCTGGGGGGACAGCCTAGATCCAAACAGGAACTGCTCACTAACAGAATGTGTCCTCTCCCTTCCCAGCTGCTGGCACATCAGTAGGACTCCTATGTGCCTGTGCCTGTGTCATTAGAGAGGACTGTGCCCAGAAGGAACTGGGTCTACACAACACCTCAGTCCCACCATCCCTTCATATCCCTTCATATCCACCATTCACCCTTGCAAGTTAAACAAAAACAAGCAAAAATAAATGAATAAACAAAACAAAGCATAGAAAACATCTCTTTGTGGAAACTGTAGTGTGTCACGGTGTGCCCCACAGTAGATCATCCTCACTTGCAAACGTGCATTGCAATGAGTCAGTCACTGGGCTAGCTCAAGGTCTCTGGCTTCTTTAACACCACAATCACTGGATCTTCACTGGAACTCCTCCCGGTTATCCTGCTGTTGCTCTGTGTCATGGGGATCCTGCAGCTTTGGGTCTGTAGGACCAGCCCTTTCACATGCTCCAACAGTTCACAGATGATAGAGATTTTAGGGTGGGACAACTCAAAACCCTGGATCTGGGCCTGGATGGTAGCTGAGCTACTGGCTCTCCATTATCCATACCACCAAGGTAAGCTCTCCAGCACGGCTCTGGGTAGACCACCCAAAGATGCCAAAGGCAGGAGGCAGGGCCAGTTCTCCTGCTCTCATGCCATCAGGGCTGACTCACACCCACACCTCTAGAGCCATCTCCACTGTGCTGCCCAGTCACGACACAAGGCTCTCTCAAGTGCTACAGCCTGTGAGGAGCTGAGCCAGCTCTCCTGCTCTCACACCCTCAGGGATGGCTACCTGTGCCTTCCCATCAGGGCCAGCTCCACTAGGTTGCCCAGGCAAGTGCGGGACCTTCTCTACTGAGGGCTAACACCAGTGAGAGGCGGGGTCAGTTCTCCAGAGTGCCACAGCTAGAGATAGGCAGGGCCAGTTCCGCACAGCTTTTGGACATCTGTATGGTCCCGGGTGGCCGCCCAGATGAGGGACATCTCCACACTCTCCAGTGGTAATATGAGCCACTAACATTGGCACCAACCCCTGCTGCTGCATGGCCACAGACCCAGACATGGCCCTCAGCTGCAGCACTGGCTGGGACTTCCCCACGGCCTCAGGTGGCAGGGCTGGCTACCTATGGCATGCTTTTCCTCATAACCCTCATGTTTCCAGTTCCATCTCTCTTCATAACGCTCAAACTGTTCTGCTTCTCTTTCTGTCTCATCTGTCTACCACATACTTAGACATTGTAGTGGCTCCCATGGCAGATGGGCCACATAGCTGGTGGGCATGGTGGTAACAGGCTGTAGACAACCCTTGCCCTGGGCAGGCACAAGGTATATGTGTGTGCAGAAGCAGAACTCATACACATGAAATAAAAGTAAATCTTTTAAATAAGATATAAAACGTGAATCTGACAGTCAATCTAGGGGTTGCGAGACTCTCATTAAGAGGTTATATAAAGGGGCTAGAGAGATGGCTCCATGGTTAAGAGCACTGACTGCTCTTCCAGAGGTGCTGAGTTCAATTCCCAGCAACCATATGGTGGCTCACAACCATCTGTAATGGGATCTGATGCCTTCTTCGTGTGTGTATGAAAACAGTGACAGTGTACTCACATACATGAAATAAATAAATAAATCTTTAAAAAGCAAAAAAGAGTACATGCTGCTCTTGTTAGAAGATGTAACTTTGGTTCCCAGCACCCAGGTTCAGTGGCTAGAAAGCACTTGTAACTCTAGGTCTATGGGACACAATGCCTCTGGCCTTCATAGGCACATAAGTACACATAATTTAAAAAAAAAAAAAAAAGAGGTTATAGAAAATTGCTTGTCTTTCAGGAATCCTTCTGGTTGTCTGGTTGGTCCTGCTGCTTTCCAGGCCTGCACTTGACTGAGAGAGACTCCGTGGTCTTTATTATATATTGTCCTGAGGGAGGGAACCTGGTAAATCTGGTCTGTTTCATATAAAACCTCTCATATAGTTTTATATGAGGAAGTAATAGTAACAGTTAGCTAGAGGCTTTGGCAGATGAGCAGCCTCTCTGGCTAGATGGAGATCTGGGTAACTAGGCTCTGAGAGAGGTAGGCATCAGATGTGTTATGGAAGCTTGCGTTCAGGGCTTAGAAAGCACAGCCAGAAGATGCCACGCAGAATACCAGAAGGACCGTGAGGTTCCTAACTAGAAATCTTCCTAGCACGGACATAGACCAGACTGGTTTACAACCAGACAATGTTGTTCTGCCCTTACAGCATTTGCAGAGACCTGGAATGAGTCTTCATTTATCACAAAATGCTGTTGCTGCTGTTTACCATATATATATATATATATATATATATATATATATATATATATATATATATATATATACACTATTAGGACTTCCTTAAGAACAGGAGAAGGAGGAATTCTCATGCCATGTATACCAAAATCTGTGTAAGTCATGTGAACAGAGAAGAGAATTCTTCTTGTTGCCTAGGGAAATGTAATCAGAGATCTGACTTCCTGTTGGTCATTAAAGTCATTTGTAAATCCAGGAGTACTCCAGAAATTTGCCTTACTCCACCCGTGAATTTGCTGGGAGCCTGGCAGCACGCTTGCCCTGTGGAAGACAGATCCACAGCCCTGTGGACTGCTCAACAAACTCGATGAATTGAGTGCAGTCTGCACCAAGCCGGCAGAGTTGACTCAGGACACATCTCTCTGGGGTGAAGAAGTGGGAAGTCCCTGAAACCTTCAGGACACCTCATGTCTTCTGGGTGAAAATGGACCCTGAGCAACAGCTCGGGATCAAGAGCAGTTCGTGAATCATTTCTGGGGCAGCCCTGGTGTCCCTATATCTACCATCTTCTCTTTCAGCACCCCTACTGGTGCCCACACACACCCAGCAGCTGAGTTTCTCACCCCAAACCCACATAGAGCACCATGCCTACACATCATCTTTAAGAAGTCACTAGGAAAACAGAATCAAGCATACCTGAGAACATATTAGCCAGTTGACATACCAGCTCCAGCAAGTAGTAAATGTAGCCTGAACAGATAAGTGCAAAACTTAGCAACACACCCTGACTGCCTCAGGGCCTTTTACCTGCTACACAATGTTCAGATTAAAAAAAAAATTACAGTGCACTATAAATAGTGAAATCAGCATCAGAGCCAGGCCTTCAGACAGCAGCCATGTTGAAAGGACCAGCCTGGGAATTTGAACAAGTATGATTAATACACAACAGCTGTCAGAATAAAATGGACACCATGTACGAACAGATGGACACTCTGCAGAGGGGGAGGAACTCAGGGTGAGAAGGAGACGTTAGGAGTCAATGATTGCCAAGTCTATTCGATGTGGCAAATGTAGAGCCTGTGTAAGCTCATCAGCCCAGTAGATCCGGCATGGCTGAGGGCACCCATGAGTTCAAAACTGTACTAATAGAAATGTCTTAGCCTGAAAAGAAAGAAAAAGATGGCCCAGAGTCTAGGCTGTGGGACATTTACGAAGGGCAGGGCCTGTTTAGTGGGAAAGCAAGAAGGATAAGAAAGAAACTAATGTCCAGGTGGTGGTGGCACACACCTTTAATCCCAGCACTTAGGAGAAAGAGGCAGGAGAATCTATGAGTTCAAGGCTAGCCTGCTTTATGGATTGAGCTCTAGGACAGCCAGGCCTACACAGAGAAACCCTGAGCTCTAGGACAGCCAGGCCTACACAGAGAAACCCTGTCT
>NW_022196905.1:92560998-92583947 GCF_008632895.1 Mastomys coucha
GGAAGGAAGGAAGGAAGGAAGGAAGGAAGGAAGGAAGGAAGGAAGGAAGGAAGGAAGGAAAGAAGGAACTATTAAGGACACAGGTTCT
Source organism: Mastomys coucha (assembly GCF_008632895.1). Lineage (NCBI taxonomy): Eukaryota > Metazoa > Chordata > Mammalia > Rodentia > Muridae > Mastomys > Mastomys coucha. The sequence goes on from NW_022196905.1 coordinate 92,561,087, forward strand.
TCAAAACGAAGCTCAGTCACCTAGACACCTGCATAGAAAGCTCAGGGAACATGGGACAGAGTACACAGCAAAGACCCTACATTTAGGAGCAGTCAAACTGCAGAAAAACAAAGGAAAGAGAAAAACCTTGAAGGAAGAGAAAGTGAAAAGAACACTTGGCCTATTTCACAGGAGTGATGAAAAACTACACCAGATTTCTCTTCAGAAGCCATGCCAGTGACACAAGAGCAAAAACACTAACAGTGCTGAAAGAAAAATAATAGTCCTAGGAATTCTGTGACTGAAATATTCTTCAAAAGCAAATGGAATTTTATCACAAAAATGGAGAGAATTTGTTGCCAAGAAGTGGAACCGAATCAAAAGAAAGAAGTGTATTGCAGTCAACAAAGCTAACAGGAGTTGGAGATCTGAAGACCACTTTGACATCAGACATGGAGATGTAGAGATTGGGGTTTGCCCAGCTTGTTTTGGTCCAGTATTTCCTGACCATGCTCCCTTCCCCATGTTTTGGAACAGTAATGTATATCCTGTGTCATTCTATTGTGATCAGTTTTTTTATTTTTATTTTATAGAAGATCACAGTTAAGAGATTGCAAAGTTCAAAGACTTTGAACTTCTTAAACAAGTTTGACACTGTTATAGACTATGAGGGCTTTTGAAGTTGAACTAAATTCATTTTGCATTATGTTATGGCTACAAATTTATGTGGGCCAGGTGGGAATGTGGTGGTTTCAATAGGTATGACCCTCATAGACTCATGTGTTTGAATGCTTGGCCATAGGGAATGGCACTATTAGGAGGTGTGGCCTTGTTGAAGGAAGTATGTCACTGAGGGGATAGGCTTTGAGTGTGTGTGTGTGTGTGTGTGTATGTGTGTGTGTGTGTGTGTGTGTGTGTGTGTGTGTATGTATGTATGTGTACCCAGTGTGGAGTCCAGTCCCCTTCTGCTGCCTACAGATCAAGATGTAGAACTCTTAGGTCCTCCAGCACAATGTCTGCCTGCATGCTGCCATTCTTCCCACCAGCATGATTGCTGCCTGTGCCCTGATGGCCTGCTGCCCAACCCTACTTGCCCTTGAGGGTTGGAGATAAGGTGGCTCGGAATTAATGGCACAGACTACAGGAGAGGTGAGAAAGGTGCAGCAAGCTCATGCAAATCCTGCTGCAAGCTCCTTTAATGCCCTCCACCCACGCTCCATTGGTCCCAAGACAGCATGGCTTCCAAACATCAGAGCAGTTCCTGATTGGCTGGCATTGTCTGTCAGCAATCCTTGGTCTCTCGGGAAGTCTTCAATTAGGTCCTCCTCGAGAGCTTCTGCTACTGCTTCTAGGAATTTGACATTTGTCACTGGGCTTGGACAAGGGAGTAGGCTCAGATATTAGATACAGTGACCCCGGAGCTTTGCCTATTACTTTGCTGAATTACTACCTTATATGACCTCTTTGCTTCTTACTTTACTTAATTACTATCTTGTGTGATCTCCTTGTTTACTACTTCACTTGATTACTTTGTCTTTGATCTAAGAACTGACCATGGTTTTTTTTTTTTGGATATACCTAGAATGATATAAAAGCAGGCTGGAGAGAAATATAGTTGCTTCAGCCTCAGCCCTGGCTGGAGTCATGTTATAATTTTGTCTAACTGTTTTTCTTCTTTTTCAATCTTCACTCCCTCACTTGAGACTGACTGAACTGGCTTGGTCAGATGGTGCCCAAATTGGGACTCAAGTAAGGGGATACAGTGAAAGACACTGCTGAAAGAGGAGCACTCAAAAAGGAAAATAAAAGATTTGGACCAGTGGTGAATACATTTTGTAAAGAGAGACAACGTAATGATAGAATGTATTTTGTGTATGTGTTTATTTAGAGTTATGATAGAATATAGAGCAAAGATAATCCTCATAGATACTTTTAGTCTTTGGATCCTGATTAAAGATAGTTTACATGAGAGAGAGAATGGGTTTCAGAAAGTCAGTCCTCTCCTCTGTGTGGGACACTTTGGTGAAAGAGAAAAAACATGAACATAGGCTGTTCCAGAGTTCTCCTAGGGACAGAAGGAGGTCAGGAGATGTCCTGCTTCCTCTCTGGCTCCTACTGGGGGAATGCTTAGTTCTGGTTCTGGGTCCCTTTGGGACATCTAGTTCCTTTCCCTCTCTTTCTATTGTCTGTCCTTGGTGCACCAATCTGTCCATGTCTGTCAGTTTATGTCTGTGTTCTCATTTTGTTTCTTGATTGTTGCTCTGTGTTTTGTTTTCAAAAGAAAAAATGGTTAAAACTTAATCTGCTGGTTGTTCACCCCTTGATTTAGTTCTAACCTGTTTCAAAAAAAAAAAAAAGCAGTCTCAATTGACACACAAAAACTGATAAACTTTGAAGGCCTGCACCTAAAGCTAGGAGTCAAGCACAGTTGGAGAAGCCCTGCCAGGAGCTGATTATCTGTACAAACTGCTCTTAGAAGAGCCAGGAGCCTCTCCACTTCTATGGTAAGGAAGCTGATGGCTGTTTCTCCTAGAAAATCTCTGTGATTGTGGTTGTTGGATTCAGCAGGTGACGAGGTGCTTCTCCCTTGAAATGACAGCTAGGAAAAGTAAGAAAATTTTGTCTAGTCTAAATAAGTAAATGTGTGGACACTTCATGTTGTTGAAATGTATAAATATGTTCTACATGTTTTGGTTATAGATTGTTGACTTATAAGTTATTGGGTATGATTAAAAGTTTGTAACATTGGTAACAAAAAGTTGGCTTAAAACTGGTAACTCAGGGTTGGAGTAATTCTAGATAACAACACATGGTTTGAGCCAACCCAAGGAAACATGTCTTTAAAGATACCTCTAAATTGGGATAATTTTTGTCCTAGAAACCAGACTTATAAAAGATAAGATTTAAAATAATGTGGTATTAAAAGCTGCACCATCATGCATTCATATATAAGAACTGGCAGCCAAACTTTCTAATATGAAAGTAATGAACTTGGTATTGATTTTAGAGAAAATGTATTGTTTATACTATTAAAAATTAATTTTACTTTCCAAAATTACAATATCTTCATAAAATAAAAAAGGGAGAATTATGTCCCTGTACACCACAAATTTATTTAAATCTAAAGATTTGGATGCCAAGGAACTCCCTGCTAAATGTCTATGGCATCCTACAACCTGACGTGCTTATGCCTAGGTGAGATGGAAAGATCCACTTATTGGCATATGGCATGGTTCCAATCAGGTATTAATATGGGGAAGAGGGCATTGTTTGTGTTTTTTCTGCAGGAGGCTGAAGGTGGTGCCAGAGTGATTGGTGAGACATGCTGATGCTGAGATAAAGAATAATGCTGGCTGTAAGCTGAGAGCTGGGACAATGGTGACTGGGAAGTTGTATTGGGCCTGTGTTCCTGACCTACCACTGGTACATCCAGCAGTGTGGTCCAGACTGGAGATTCACATGCTTGGAGCTCTCTGGACAGAGGAGCAAACTTATAATAAGACCATGACTTTCAATGCATTTAGTGATGGGATTTCTGTTTGCTTTGTAAAGAAAGGTAAAATGATGGGTGTGCTTCTGTGTTTCCTTAAAATTGGAATTTTATTAGTCAGTCATGTTAAAATTACCATTGTTTCTTCTATGATATTTAATGTAAGTTGTATTGATTGTACACTTTCTAATTGTGCTAATGTATTGAAATCTGGCATGTCTGTTATGGTGGTCTATCAACCAGCTTTTGTACTATTGCTTGTGAGCATTACAGGACCTTGGTATTCAGAAAAAGACTTGCAAATACTGGAAGAGGTGAGTCAGACTTTAAACAGAAGCAGAAGGGTAGTGGTCTTGATTATTGCTGGTCTAGTAGCTTTGATTACATTAATAGCTAGCACCGCTGCTTCTGCAATTGCTTTGACACAAGAAGTTAAGACAGCTACTTTTGTTAATCATTTAGCAAAAAATGTTACTAATGCTCTGAATATTCAAGAAGATTTAGATAGACATCTAGAACAATAAATTGATGGCTGTTATTGATATTATTAAACTATTGGAGAGGAGGTTCAGAGTTTAAGAATAAGAAGTAATCTTGAGTGTCATGCTAACTACCAACAGAACATTCAAAGACACTTGCAGGGTATTTGGCATAATTCTAATACCTCTCTGAATAGTTTAACTTTGCATAAGAAGATCATGAATTTAAGGAATACAAAGTTGAAAGTAAACTCAGCCCAGGAATGTGTTGAATTCCTTTTATCTTGGTCATCCTGATTCATGGCTTAAGGTCAGTATTTCCATCTTGGTCAAGCTTCAAGAATGGCTTATATAACGTGATCATGTTAGCCCTCCTTGTTCTGGGAATACTTTTATTTCTGCCCATTGTGATAAAACTTGCCTTTAACAACATCAACATATTGACAGCCAAAATACATGGCTCAAAACTAAAAATGGATCCCCAGACAGAGTTATTAACCTAACAGGCTGGCAGCCAAAGCCAGGTAATTTACTGACCTAAGACAGAATTACATTGTTTTTGAAAATGTAAATTCAAAGATGGGTAAGGAAGGCATTCTTGTCAGATTAACCTAAGACAGGCACAGTCTTGTTTATGAAATAAAAAATGGGGAGATGTTGAAAGCTTTTGGTGCCACTTCTAGGAATTTGGCATTTGTTACTGGGCTTGGACAAGGAAGTAGGCTCAGATAAGAATATTAGAAACAGTGACCATGGGGCTTTGCTTACTACTTTGCTGAATTACTACCTTATGTGATCTTACTACATTACTTAATTGCTTCTTGTATGTGATGGTTTTTATGTGCTTGATGCAGGGAGTGGCACTATTAGGTGGTGTGGCCTCGTTGGAGTAGGTGTGTCACTATAAATTTGGGCTTTTAAGACCCTCACCTTAGATTCCTGGAAGTCAGTCTTCCACTAGCAGCCTTCAGATGAAGATATAGAACTCTCAGCTCTGTCTGTACCATGCTCCTGCCTTGATGATGATGGACTGAACCTCTGAAGCTGTAAGCCAGCCCCGATTAAGTGCTGTCCTTTAGAAGAGTTGCCTTGGTCATGGTGTCTGTTCACAGCAGTAAAACCCTAATTAATACATTGTGTGATCTCCTTGTTTACTACTTTACTTGATTACTTTGTCTTTGATCTAAGAACCAACCATGTTTTTTGGATGTACGTAGAATGGTATAAAAGTAGACAGGAGAGAAATAAAGCTGCTTCAGTCTCAGTACAGACTGGAGTCATGTTCTCATTTTATCTAACTATTTTTCTTTTTCACTCCCTCTCTAGAGACCCTGATGACTGACTGAGCTGACTTGGTCAGGTCCTCCTGTAGGAGCTGCCTTTGTGGCTGTGTGCCCCTCTCACGTTTATGTAGAGGGGGCTACTGCCATTCCTCCTACAAATGATAATGGACTAAAACTTCTGAAACTATAAGCCAGCCCCAATTAAATGTTTTCCTTTATAAGAGTTGCTTTGGTCATGGTGTCTCTTCACAGCAATAGAACCCTAACTAAGAGATCAAAGGGAAAGTGAATCACAGACGGCTCTGGTCAGGGCTTGGGGGTCCTCCTTACGCTGCCAGATTACACCACTCTTTGTAACCCTCCCAGACTGTTCACAGGTTACATGATTTAAACTGACTTTGTTCCCACTGGAGTACCATAATTTGTCATGGCAGCAAGCCCTGTGCCAACCACATAGACAACTTTCACCTAGGTCTAAGTGGCAATATTATGAAACCTCCCAGAGTAATTTTTTAAAGATTTTATCTTTATTTGTGTGTGTGTGTGTGTGTGTGTGTGGTCTGTGTGTGGGATGTGTGCACACGAGTGCACTGTCAGATCCCATGGAGCTTGAGTTAGAGAGAGTTGAGAGCCACCCGGTGTAAATGCTTGGAAACAAACTCAGGTCCTCCATAAGAGCAGTACATGCTCTTACCAGCTGAGCCCCATGTCTTAAAGCACTGAAAATTTCTACTGGGAAGTTGTAATTCTAATATCTCACGAGATGGAATGGCCCTGCGAAGGCAGAATTGAGACACCTGTTCACTGTTGTGACCACAAAGTCTGAGGCAAGACTGATATGTGATGGATAAATACTGTAAGGAAATTTTTTTTAAAGTTTACTGTAATGTAGACCTTGAAAAAGTATTCATACTTCAAATGTGATCTCTAAAGGTACTTTCCAAAGCCATTCACTTTTATTTATGTAACAGACAATCGCCATTTTCTGTGTGATAGGGCCAGAGATAAATGATAGCATGCTAATTGTCATAAGAGACAAAATGAAGAACCATATTTACTGGGTTTTTAAAAGCGTAGTCTAGACTGGCCTTGAACTTGAAACCCTCATGCCTCCCAAGTGCCAGGTTAACAGGTGTGTGCTTCCACATTGGGCTGACTCACAGTTACTTCACCCTCCCCGTTCTCCAGTGACTCTGATGTGATTATGCTCCTTTTGTAGGCAAAGAACTAAAGATTTCTACACAAGCCCTTAGCTAGCAAATGCAAAGCCAAGAATTTGCTCTAAGACCTGGATCCATCCTTTATGTAGTACTTTTTTTAAAGTTGCATTCTCTGTCCTGTGATGTGTTGTTATGGAAGCATGGCTTTTCAAATGTTGAGTTATAAACAAATAATCTCACTGACTTTAGGCTCTTAGCTACAAGTTACTCATCTTGGAAAAACATTCCAATAATCGGAGTGTTTTATAACCAAATGAATGGGTAATTGGAAATTAAATACAATAAACTTCTTGAATGATATAAATTAAAATTGTCAGTTCTGAGTGACCCCAAAGACCTTAGTCAATGAGTTCAGAATCTATGATAAACAAAGCATGATGCCCCCATAAGATGACGGCTGAACTCAAAATAAAAGACTTGGAGTTCACACTGCAGAGAGCAAGCAAAGAAATGGAGGTAAGAGGCTTCTACTGGTCCTCTGTGCTCAGCAGTATATCCGGGGACTCTGGTACTAGGTCATCACTGTGCTTGATCAAGGAGTCTAAGCCCCTCCTGCCAATTAAGTCTCTCAACTGAGCTGTTTGCTTTATGAATAATCCAACAGTAGAGGGGCCTAAAATGGAGGGGCAAATTAGCCACAAGGGCAAGTAAAGAAACACTTGGGTCCAATTTTTGGAGGGATGGGAGGCCCATCTCAGGAAGCCATCCAGCTGTGTGTCTGAGGCCACAGGAGGCTCCTAGGTTGCTTGTTTCCCTGGATTTTAAATCGATGTTCCTCCTCGATGAGTAAAGATAAACCAGGCCCAGAGTCTGTGTGCAAACACGGGTAGAGACTTTGAAAACAAGTTGCTCCCACCCAAGCAGCCTGGATCAGATGAGGAGCTGGAAAAACAGAAATCTATGGTCAACCCAGAATTCCAGCAGCTCAGAAAGTGTCCAAAGCTATGGGCAGGACTTATGACTGGAATTGACCGGAAGGATACAGCCCAGTTCCAGTGCAAACAGAGCAGTGTCTGAGTTTCTCCTTAAGTTTCTCTAGCACACAGCAGCCTTCAGGGATTGTGTAATAACTGGCAAGGAAGGTAGTCTTATTTTTACAGGGGAGTGAGCTAGAAAGGATGTGTGATTCACAGCTAGCATCTGTCAGCGTTAGGTCCCCAAGTCCTAGACTCCAGATCTAACAGACCTCTCACTGAGATTCTGCAGGCAACCAGAGGACTAGACTTTGTAAGCATGGTGGCTTCAGTGTGAGAGTGCCCATGCCTGCCCAGTCTGGATGACCCACACTTTACCTCTACACGGTGAATAGTTTCTTTAACCTTTTAAGTCTCAGTTTAGGGCAATGATTCTCCATCTGTGGGTTGTGACTCTTTTGACAAACCTCTATCTCCAAAAAGTATTTACCTAACATTCATAAAAGTAGCAAAATTACAGTTATGAAGTAGCAACAAAAGTAATGTTATGGTTGGGGGTCACCACAGCATGATGAACTGTATTAAGGGTCACAGTGTGAGGAAGGCTCAGAACCGCTGGTTTAGGGGATGGAGATGTTACAGAGTTGCAGATTGCCTGCCTAGCATGCGTGAGGCCTCCAGCATCACATAAAAAGCCTGTAGCAGCACATGCCTCTAACCCCAGCACTAGGGAAGATCAGGAAATCAAAGTCATCCTCGACTACATAATGAATTTGAGGTTAGCCTAGGCTACTTGAGATCTTGTCTCAAAACAAACAAAGAAACAAACCCACCATTTTCCTTGACTGTAGAATGGGGTCTATATAACAGCTAGCTCATAGGGTATTGTGAAGTTCAAGTGCAAAATACATATAGGACTAATGGTCAGGTTTCATGGTACCTTCATAGCATGAATTCTGGATGGAGAAGTCTCCTTCCCTCCTTGGCAGCATGACTTGAGGCATAAAATCTCTCAAGATACATTTTATTATGTCTAAAGCTCCAGGAGGTTAAAAAGAGGAAAACTGGAGCAGCCTGAGAGTGTTTGAGACTGGCCATCAGGCACAGAGCAAAGGAAGAGAAGGACCCGCCCATCTTTTCTCTCCTCCTACATTGCTAGCCGGTCCCCAGGAGCCCACCAACCCCACCTGGAAAGTCATGGAGTTGGCAGCAGCCAGAAATATCCTGAGAGGCAGCTTGACCTTATAAGACCTGTGGCTCTACAGATGGTGGGCACTGGCTGTCACACCCAGAGCAGTCAGGAGGAAGCAGGTTGTAAGACACAAGCCGGGGCAAAGGTCAACCACTGTCACCAAGCCTTTAGCTACCCTTTGGTTTTCCTTCCTTCCTGAGGACTTATGAGAATGGCATCCATTCAAGGAAGATGCTGTAGCAGGAAAAATCAGTAACTTAGGAAGATGTGCTTTTTTTGATGAGTAGCTTTCCATAACAGGGAAGGGTAGAAAGAACTTTCTGAAAACGTTGGCCTAAGTTCCAGAGGCTTTCAACACCATTTCTCCCCAACACCAAAAAAAAGTCTTTTATCTGCTGATCTGTCTTCCAGTCTTCACACAAAGGCTCACTCACTTGAGTGCACATTTGCATTCTGGTTTGCCTATCGCCTACATTTCTGGAAGTGAGGTGTTCCCCATCTCTTCCTCAGCCCTTGTAAGTGTTCTAGGGACAGCATGTCTGTGAGCAGTGTGCCCATATTGTGGTTCCATGAGCCTTGTTTTGAAGGAAATGAGGGCAGGCTTAGCAGTAACGAAGTCTGACTGGGGTCAGTACGGATGAAAATAAGCCTGACCATAGGATTGATGAGAGTTGCCTTCAAGAGACCTAGAGATGGAAGATGCCAGATGGGGCATGGTTTCTTAGCCAACCTAGAATAGGGCTTAAAGATTTTACTATCTCTAATGCTCACCACAGGTGAGCATTCACAGTTCCTCCATTCACAATTGAGGGTTAGGATCCCTGAGAGGTTGACTGGTAAGTCCTATGTGTAAGCCCAACCCACACCTATTGTCAAGAGACCCCATGTCCCTGTTGCTGCTGTTACTGCAGGTGGTAGAGGTGGTGTTGTTGATGATGATGGTAGAGGTGGTGGTAATGGTGATGGTGATGGTGATGGTGGTAGAGGTGGTGGTGGTGTTGATGGTGATGATGGTTCTTGTGGTGGTGATGATGTTGGTGATGATGTTTATTGTGATGGTGGTTTCCCTTTTGTTCAGAGGCGTAGACAGTGCTACCAGTTAATGGTAAAAAGTAGATGCATAGGGACCCAACAAGAATGATCTTTGAGATTATTACATCTAGCTCCAATAGTTTTAAAAGCAATGTGACCATTGGTGCCAAGTATCTTAACTGGATTATCTTGATCATTATTAAGCAAGTCTATGTGGTTTGTATTATTACTTGCACCATTTTATAGATGAGAAAACAAAGCCTCACAGGGGTGAACTTTGTTTGAACTCTCAGGTCCCCATAGTCATGAAATGGGAGCATCTTTGCTAAGAGTCAATTCCAAGTCTTTCTGAACCAAGGACAGAGTCCTGCCAGTGACTTGACTGTTTGCTTCTAGGAAATATTCATTACGTTTTCTCTTTACTCCTCTGTACCTTGCTGTTATCAAGTGAGGAAGCAGCTCGCTTTCACATCTAGCAAAGAGCAAGCCCTAAGCCAGGCTATAGGAAGCAGACCGTACATCTAGCACTGGAAGGTCAATCATAACTGTCAAACTAAAAGCACTGGGCCCCATAATGGTTGTGAATAGTCCCAGGTCAGAACAGGCACATAGACAGTCTGAGTAACTCTCCTCTGGAAGGATTATGGTAAGTTCAGTGTCAGTATACATATTTAATAGGAACACAATGTTACATCTTACAAAAGTTAAGGGCCCGACTGATCTTGGTCTCAATCTACATTTATAGAGTTCAGAATGCAAGATTTATCCTCAGCTTTTATGAGCTTGACAATTCATTCCTTAGTTGAGAGGTTAAAAGCAAAAGACAAACAGGAGCCTGCCTGTGGGTCACAGAAAGGACAGTAAATAAAAAGCGTTGTTCTTCTTTGCTATTATACTATAACCGTGGCCATGAACCCGTGGAATGGAAGTTGTTTCCCATGTCATCTTTGGCATTTATGTCTCTACTATTCACTTTTCATCTGCCAGGTAGTTAGGAGACAAAATCTAGAATGAAAAAAATTCACTGTGACTCTACCTGTCAATAAGCTAAGACTCTAGATCCGGGATATAATACAATTAATTCCAAGATTCCATGAAAGACATTGGGAGAAAATATCACTACAATCCGTGTTTCTCAATGAGGCCCTTACTGGAAAGTATGGCATCATCTTGTCCTGTGGGAAATCTCCAAAAACGTAAGGTCCATTGGCATAGCTTGTCTGCCCATGTGCTGACCACTGACATGGGCTCAAATCAGCGTCTGCACTGAGCCATGTTGGTTGTTGGTTTTCTATGCAATCCATGTTTGGCTAAGCACAAGACCCTGTCCCCCTGAGAGACATGAGAATAACCGACTAGATCAACTCTGTCTCTTTTCTAGGTCTTGAACTTTTATCAGTTGTCACATGCCACCAAGCTAAGAAGACATTGGAGATAAGACACAAAGGTGATGGGACACCCATGGGATCCAGAAGAACTGCTTACTTTGAGCTCTGGGTTGCAGGCCTAGAAGCCTAATGATTCTCTCCATCCTATGAGTCTTTACAACATTCCTCTGAACTTCCATGATCAACAAACTCGCTTTTTACACTTAAAGATGCCTAAATTCTACAGGACATATTGAGAAGGAAGCAATTATTTGGCCATGACCCAAAGATAACCAAATGTTTGCTTCCAACTCATGCCTTATATCCCCATTAGTAATTTATTTCTGACCAAAGGAGCATAGCAATATGAAGGAATATCAGTTCTGTTGTCAAGTACCAGCCTTGGTTTAGAGAGGGGTTCCCAAGATAGGGGTGTTTGGGAGCACCAAAAGAATGACTTGACATAAGTTATGGGTATAAGTCTGTTCAAAAGTACCCTAGACTGAGCTCTGCCTGAGACAGCTCTCTCTCTCTTGTTAGAAAAAATTATAAAAGCTCTATGGATAACTCATGAATAGAATTTGGATATGGATAGAATTTTATCTAGCAGGTTTTCTGATAAAAAAAAAGAAACCAAGCCTTATTTACATATCAATTAAATTGTTTACCCAGGTTCCCTTTTGATTACCCCATGAATCAGCATTTTATGACCTTAGACCCTTGATTCTTAGAAGAGTACAGTAAGTACAATTTTTTAGCATGGCAAATGAATTTGGAGACCTGCCTGCCTCTGTAAGCACAAACAATACACTTAGCTGGATAGGATCTCACTTTGAGATCGCCACTCCCTAAGTCTCTTTATTGCCTTTCTTAATATCTTTCTGACAAGCTGGCTCATGGTGCAGCTGCCTTTGTTCTTTTGGGTCCGTGAAGCCCCTCATATAATTTATATTGCATCCTTATATTTTGCATAGTTGAGAAATCCTGTTTATATATTTTGAACTCATGTTCCCAGAGCTCTTTCCCACAGCCTTAAGGGCTGTCCTGAAGGTCTCAGCATCACAGAGACACATTCTTGCTTTCTAGAGTCATGCTGTTCCTAATTATCACAGAGTCATTAACCTTAACAGGGAGAGCATTCCCCAAAGGAGGAACATGAAAATACGAACATTATTATGCAGACAAGCTTCATGACTAGCAACCATCCACACTCACAGAGACCCACATCCTCCCCATAAGAGGAAACTGTGTCAAGCCATCCCTTCTGCGTGGCAGGACTTGGCATTCTGTGGTTACATGACAAAGATTTGCAAGCATATTTCTCTCATAAGTCAGTTATGATGAAGTAAGCTGCCACATTAGAGGGCCCTATGTAGTGAGGGCTCCTTCAGCCAATAGGGGAGTGAGATCCCAGCTACCCAGTTCACAGCTACTGGATCTTGCCACAGACACGAGAATGGGCTTGGATGTGGATCCTTCCCCAGGCAAGCCTGCAGACAGCACTCCTGCCCCTCCCATAGCCTCATGCAAGGTTCTCCCTGAGCTAAGCTTCTCCAGTATTCCTGCCCCACACCCCAAACTGTGAGAAAGAAAGTGCTTTTTACATCAATACATTTGGGGATGCATTATGTAGCAATAGATAACTAACACAGGCCTCATTATGCAGGAACCTTCTATCTGGAAAAGAAAGATTTAAATTCTGATTATAGAAGAGTTCCCTGTGAAGTCTGAAAGTAGAATAGCAATGCATAAGGGCCATGCTGGAGCGGAGGGGAGAGGAGGAGGGAGTAACTGGTGATGGGTTTCAGAAGTAAGAAGTGACCAGGATGTTTTATAACTGACTTTAGTGATGGTGGCATGCTGGAGAACCCTGCTACTAAGGTTGTAGTCTACCATGTCAGGATAGCTCTCTGAACTCTCTGCAAAATGGAAGACTCCCTTTCTCAGCAGGGCTTCCTGTATCTGCCTGATCTTGTCTGGAGAGTGTCTCTGAGCACAGATGCCAGACCTTATTTGGAGGATATCCCTGTGCAGAGCTTCCTGCAAGAGCTACGTTACTCAGCACATAATCGCTGCTCTTCCTTCCTGCCCATAAGATAATTAGGTGCTATGTTATGATCAATCGACCCTTCCCACCTGTATGATAATTAGGTTCTGTGTTATGACTAATCAGCTCTTCCTGTCCATAACCCTAAGAGCCCTTATATACCCTACCCCCAGAACAATACAATGAACTGTCTCTCTGAAACTGACTCCAGGAACTTCTTTCCACCATACTTATAGCTGTTTGAATTGTGCTTGCCACATCTGCTTTGCCATGTGGGTCAGGCCAATGACCCATGAGGAAAAGGGAGACCCGCAGTGTCACAGTTTTGTGGATTTGGGGCCCAGGACACTACTAGTGTAACCACTGACATTTGTTACCCCCAGACCATAGGCACTTGAGTCTTCCACAGCTGCTAAGGGAAGCCTCCATTTGATCTAAGACCTACATCTAAAGCTACCAAAACCCTGGACCTAGAGACAGAAAAGCTCATTGACTCTACTCAGGTCCCAAGCCTCAGTGACAAGAAGGGAGCCCATGATGTCAAGGAGCCTCTAAGGTAGGAGGCAGGTCCCTCATCTCTCCTGCATCTCCTGTTGGTGCAATATTGGCAATGTAGTTGTAATAGCTCCCCACACAATATAAAAGGATACTTGAGAGATGATAAAAAAAATATAAGATCTGTTCATTCTGGACACCATCAGAGGGAGAGAAGAATATAGCCTTGAAGAATCAGAGCAAACTGAAGGAGCAGTTGACAGAAGCCACAGCATTGGTGACTTCTCTAACCTCAAAGTGAAAACTAATAAATAAACATCGCTTAGATCACTAATCACTTGCCGTTCCAGGCCTCACTCTGAGTGCTTTATACAGAGTCACCCCTTTGGCACTTGCTGCAGGGGTAGGAAGGGATGACAATATGGTCTCTGTCTTTCAGTAGACGGAGGCAGCAAGTGAGAGAGCCCAGACCAGCCTAAGTCAGAAAGGTCTGGCATGTCTGCTGGCTGTCCCTTGAGCACCAACATTGGTCAAGCAGGAGAGACAACACTGTCTTAGTTAGGGTTTTATTGCTGTGAACAGACACAGTAACCAAGGCAACTCTTATAAAAACAACATTTAGTTGGGGCTGGCTTACAGGTTCAGAGGTTCAGTCCATTATCATCAAGGCAGGAACATGGCAGTGTCCAGGCAGGCATGGTGCAGGAAGAGCTGAGAGTTCTACATCTTCATCTGAAGGCTACTAGCAGAATAATGGCTTCCAGGCAACTAGGGTGAGCGACTTAAGCCCACGCCCACAGTGGCACACCTACTCCAACAAGGCCACACCCACTCCAACAAGGCCACACCACTCTCTGGGCCAAGCATATACAAACCATCACAAACACCATGACCATTCTTTTGCATTTGATTTAGCCTGTTTCCCAAAAACAAGAGTACTCAAGTTCATTAGAGCTCCCATTCATGGTACATTATCCCATTATGTACCAGTCATTAAGCTTAGGTCTGGATTTGCATGGTGGACTCCTCGCCACATAAGCTGACAACAGATTAAAAAGCAAATCACTTGCCAAATTACTTTAAATTACATCAAGTGCAGAGAAAATAAAGCAAATGGTATATAAAAGAGGGCAGACTTATTTGGGGCTCCAAAGGCAGTTGTACAGGGGGTGTGCAGTTTAAGTTAATTCCTTAAGGATGAGACAGGATCAGAACTGGGAGGAGAAGGAGGAGGTAAAGTGGAAACTTCTGGTTTCTTTGGAAAGTCAGTTGTGCTGGATGGTGTTGTGCTGGGACAGACATGTGAAGGGACATTTCACTGAAGCAGACACAGGTGAAAGGATGTTTTGATAAAAGTAAGCATGTGATGAAGGATTCTTTGTTAAAGATGCATATGCAGTGGTCCACCTTACATTGCATTGCTGAGCTCTGTTTGTTGTGACTCCATAGACAGAAAAGCACCAAAGCACTTCTCCTGAGTTTCTGCAGCTTCTTGCCACTTTCGTGGCAAGATTGGCGGAGTGCTGTCAGCTGATACAGACTCACGCGGTGAGGCAAGACCTGTGGGAGAACAAGTGATATTTAGAGGGAGTATAAACAGGATTCAACAGACAGTGACGGGAGGCTTGCATATCTAGCTTTGCAACACTTCTTGGTCTCGAGTCTTCTTCGCTGATCTTCACTTCATTGAGAGAGGCACAGCAGAGAACTTCTGGCATCCCTGCTGATCCTGGTCCCTCCTGATGACTCATGCTGATCTGGCTGAGGCCCGGTTGTTTCTGCTTGGTCATGCCACCACCGCTGATTCGTGTTTGCTATCCTGACACTACTGAGCTGGACTGCGGGTATATCTGTGAAGTGTTTGTGAGTGGGTCGAGTTGCTGCTGCTGACTCCTGGGAACTGAACTGCAGATTTCCTGACAACACAGATGGGATTTGCTCCAAAGAACAATTTCTAAGCAGGTCCACTTCTCCCGTATCCTAATAACCTTTCTTTTCCACTACCTCTCATGGGTGGTGGGCTAGAAGGGAGGTTAAAGCATTTAAGAACCCTTATTAAAGGTAGGTTTTGATAAATCAAAGCCTACAAAGAGGTAACATTTGAACAGAGTCACTAATAAACGTAGAACCCAGAGGCTGGAAAAGATGTATATGTGTACATTTTTATGTATATATGTTGCCACTTCAGAGCCACTTGCATATGGAAAGGCCTTACTCACTGCTTGTGGGAATGTAAGGGGGAGTGGCCAGGTGGAAATATGTGGGAGTTTCCTCAAAATGGTGAAGCTAGAGTCCACATCTGATCCAGCATCTTAGGTTTGTGCCCTCAAAGACTTGGGGTTCAATATATTTTGTATATCTCTGCTCACAGTAGCATTATTTACAGAGCCAGAAGGTAGAAGCAACCTGTGTCCATCAGCAGATGAGGCACAGCTACAGCCTCAAAGCACATGGAAAGAGAATAGAGGGGAAGTCAAGGGTCACAGAAGTGCGGCTCAGGGCTGCCACTTTACCAATTCCAGTTTCACTATCGTGAATTTCCATTTCACAGAGGTGCAAAACCGAGGCCCAGAGACATTAAGTGACTTGAGATCTCTCCATGAAAGAACTGGGGCTAAATACCCAGCCTCAAGCCCTTTCAGACCAGCAGACAGTTGTAGATCCTGGCTGTATATCATGGTCACCTGCAGTGCCAGGAAACTCTTGCCCCAGAAGTGGCATTTTTAAAAGAGCACACATTCCACCTGCTCAATCAAACTCAGTGTTCAAGATTCAAACAATGAAGCTGACATCAGCCGCTGCTTTGCCAACAACACCAACCCCCTGCAGATGCTGCTTCCAGCTGGGTAAATGCTAAGCAACTGACTGACATGAACTCTATCCAGGTCCTGTTTGCATTCGCTTGGCTCTGACCCAGCAGCCTCAGATGGTGTGAGCTCACCCTGAGGCACCGCACAGCAGACAGAGCCTTTGACATCCAGACATGTGCAGCCGCAGGGAACAGTCTTCCACCAAGAACTTGGGGAGAAGTATGGGAACAGAGGAGGAGGAGGTGACACAGGGTGGCACAGGGTGACCCCTGTGGGGACACTGGAGCAGGCATCCCTCTTTGATACTTGTTTTTCTAGCTAACCAGCTCAAGGGTCTGGAAAATCAGTTCTGGGCACCGGCCGATTATTGGCTATTTCTCCAGCCAGCTCTTGATTCTAAAGGGAGACAGGGAAAGGCTTGCAGGTCCCTAGCTGCAGACACAGATGGAGAGAGTACAAGCCAGAACCAGGAGGTGGCTCAGCTGCCAAGATGCTTGCCGCACAAGCAGGAAGGTGTGACTCTCATCTTCAGGACAGACCCTCTGACCAGCTAGCTTAGCCAAGTCAGGGGGCTCCAGACCCGGATAGACCTTACCTCAAAACATAAGGTGGAAAGAGATTGAAGAAGGCACCAGACATTGACTTCTGGCCTCCACACAAGTACACACGCACACACACACACATACCTGCACACAGTTGTATACACACACATATACACATACACAAAAAGCAATGCATGTATGTACTCTGTACTCTGCTCAAGATCATAACAGTTAAGATGAACCCAGGACCGCATATGCCTGTTAAACAACTTACCTGATGATTCTCTGTTCATAAATAGGCAATCATTTGTTGTAAAAGGGTTTGTTTGTAAGGGTGAAAAGATATAATACACACAAATGTCAAGCCACCCCTGGCTACTGGGGTGCCCTGGAATGCAGCCACAACCCTGCCTCATCAGGGAGAACCAAAGCCCCCACTTTAAATGTATGGTTCTCTGATGGAGGTCAGATTTCCCTCCTTGTCATGCCACAAGGCTGCGCACTTGGTGACTTCTTAACATCATTTGTTGTCACAACCGAAACCTGAAGGGTGCTACTGTCCTCTAGTGGATAGAAGCCAGCTATATTACAAAGCACCCCACAAAACACAGGGGCTCCCTTCAACAAGGAAACAGTCTACTTAGAGCTACTCAGTCTAGCAGTGCTAGAGAGACAGGCGGGAGAGGAGAGAGAGAGAAACCCTGCCCTCATCCATTTCCCAGGAAAGCTCTTCTTGAAATGACTCCCTGCTTGGTCTCCTGGTGTGACAGTGGCTCTCCTGGCTTCTTTACACTCTCTGGATTCCTGAAAGCAGTGAGGGATTGTACAGGATGTGTGTGTGTGTGTGTGTGTGTGTGTGTGTGTGTGTATGAGTGAGAGAGAAAGCATCTGAGTGTGTGAGAGTGTGTATGAGAGTGTGAGTGTGTGTGAGAGAGAGAGAAAGCATCTGAGTGTGTGTGAGTGTGTGTGTCAGAGAGAGCTTGCAAGTATGTGTGAGAGTGTGTGAGTGAGAGAGAGCACCTCAGTGTGTGTGAGAGAGAGTTTGTGTGGTGTGTGTGTGAGAGAGAGCATGTGAGTGTGTGTAAGAGTGTGAATGAGTGAGAGTGTATATGAGTGTGTATGAAAGAGAACATTGTGTGTGTGTGTGTGTGGTTTGCACACTTGCATATGCGCTCGAGTGTGGACGGCGTCTCCCCAGCACAAAACACTTTATTTTATGTAATTTGATAAAGTAGAAAGCATATGATTAAATCGAAAGAGCAATAGTATTTAGGATCCCAACACTCTCCCCATCTATGACTCCAGGGCATCTTGGTAAAATGCAGGTGCTGACCCCACCCTGCCGACTCCACCTCAGCAGGTCTGAGGTAGGGACATAGGTTTTTGGATGCTTGTTTGCTATGATGTGGATTTTGGTTGTCATCTTGACGGATTTGGAATTACCTAGGAGATACCACTCTGAGCGTGTCTGTGCGGGCATCTCCTGAGAGGATAGACTGAGAGAACAACCAGCCTCCCAGTGAGCTGTACCCTCTGACAGGCATCCCACATGTCTTACCACCTGCCCATCTTGACTTATGAGCAAGCGTGTCCATTGCTGCGGCTCCATGCCTTGGCTGCAGTCACATGCCTGCATCTCTAGCTCCCCCTGTAGGCTGAGTGCCAGGGACTAAAAAAGGATCTCCTAGACCTCCAGCACCAGACAGAGGCTATAGGGGAATCAGCTCTGTGGGCTGAGCAGCTGTATGGTATGCCTTCAGTCACTGCCGGACTACCCAGCCCCCGTGTCAGCCAGTCTAATAAACTGCCTTTTATAATATGCATGCATCCTAATAACACTGCCTGACACAGTAAGTTTGGTTTGACTTGGAAGGTTTTTCTTTTGTTTTGTTTTTTGAATTTGTTTTGTTTTTTGATGTTTTGGTTTTTGTTGTTGTTGTTGTATTGTCTTTTTTGTTTTGTTTTGTTTTGTTTTTGACAGGGTCTCACTACATGCTGTGTTGAACTTAAGATCTCTTACCTCTGCCTCCAGAGTGCCAGGATTACAGGTGTGTGCCTGTGCTTGCACTTGTAACAGGTTCACAGGCAACGCTGATACTGAGGACCCCAGTACAGACTACATCAGGAAGCCAGCCTGTGACCTGGACCCAGCTTTGTATGCTTACCCATGACAGAGAACAGAGAGCTACAGAGTATCCACTAGGTGTGAAGTCAAGGCTCGAGACTCTGAGGCAATTCCTAGGCACTGGGTGAATGGTTCTCTCAAAATCAGAAGGGCTTCCACAAAGCCTTGGACACTGGGCTGAGAAACAATGGCTTTCTTTTTTATGTTCTGAAATCAATTATGTTTGTAGTTACCAATAGTCCATCTCCGGCATCCACAATCTTCCACTTGTGCCGCATACAGCTTCTCCTACACTATTGTGTAAGTCTCTGAACAATTGCCCACATCATCCAGGAAGATTCAACTAAAAACCTCAGAACCCCCCCCCCCCCGCGATCCATCTCTGCCCTATTAACATCTGTGCTTGGGCACCCTTCCATCTCTGTTACTGCAGATGACAACCCTCACTGCCTTTAAGCCTGGCTCTCCCATGCACATCCTGACATGCTGCTCTGCAGGCTTCCTCTGATTCCCCCACATACATTATTTCCATAGCCCATAACCACACCATTTCTCCCATGCACATGATGGCATTAGGGGAAGGAGAAACTAGGAGGTGAAATCTGGTTGGAAGAATCCACCAGGGTGAGCACCTTTGGAGAGATATCGTAACATCGCTGCCCCTCCCATTGCTCTACATCCTAGCTTCCAAGGGGTGAGCATCTTTGTCTGCCACATGCTCTTTACCATGACATCAAGCCTTACCACAAGGAGCCAGGGATTGAAATCTCTGAAACTGTGAACTAAAATAAATGTCTCCATCTGTTGTTTCTTAGTGTGAGAGCCAACACATTGCCTGCACATTATGTATGAGTATGTGCATGTGCATGTGTATGTGTGTCTGTATGTGCATATGTCTGTATGTGCATGTGTATGTGGGTCTGTATGTACATGTGCATGTGTTTGTGTGTCTGTATGTGCATGTCCACATGTATGTGTATGTGTGTCTGTATGTGCATGTCCACATGTATGTGTATGTGTGTCTGTATGTGTATGTGTGTCTGTATGTGTATGTGTGTCTGTATGTATATGTGTGTCTGTATGTGTATGTGCATGTGTATGTATGTCTGTATGTACATGTGTATGTGCATGTGTATGCTTTGTGTATATGTATGTATATTAAGGTATATGTAAATCACGATGAATTTAGAGTTGGTTCCATCCCCAGGATGCCTCATTATACATGTGTAAGTATTCCTAAATCTGAATTCAAAATCTAAAATATCCCTGATCTAAGCATTTCTGATAAGGGGTTCTCAGCCTGTATGAGAAAAGCCATCTTTGAGACATCCAATTTTTTTTAATTAGATATTTTCTTTATTTACATTTCAAATGTTCTCTCCTTTCCTGGTTTCCCCTCCAAAAAACCTCCTATTCCCTCCCATCTCCCCCTGCTCGCCACCCCACCCTCTCCCAATTCCTGACCCTGGCATTCCCCTATACTGGGGCATAGAGCCTCCACAAGGCCAAGGCCCTCTCCTTCCATTGATGACCGACTTGGCCATCATCTACTTTACATATGCTGCTGGAGCCATGAGTCCCACCATGTGTAGTCTTTGGTTGGAGTTTTAGTCCCTGGGAGCTCTGAGGGTACTAGTTAGTTCATATTGTTGTTCCTCCTAAGGAACTGCAAACCTCTTTAGCTCCTCTTTAGCCCTCTCTCTAGCTCCTTCATTGGGGACCCTAAAGACACCTAACTATTTAATATTTGACAAAAACCCAAAACAAAACAAAATATTAGTTAATTTTATCATTTCCCCTACTTTTTCAAGTACAAAGACCCCAAGGCATTGCCCTGTGAGCTAAGTGCCCAGGGACATAGGCAGGTTTACACTGGGGCCTTGAACTGTCTAGGGGGCCTCCCTGCTCCCTATGAGACTTCTTATTATCCTCTTCAAAAGCTTCTTCAAACAACACAAAGCTTGTCTTTGGAAGACGGGGTGAGTCTCCGTTATTGGACAGGGGAATTGGAGTGTACAGATGCTGGCTCCTCTCCAGCTCTCTGACAAGGAGGCGAGGTGCTCACAGCTGGCTTGAAATTGATGCCTCTCTACATCTCTCAGTGGTGGGAGCGGGGGGAGCAGGTGCCAACTCACCCTTCCATAGACACAGTTCTTCTACACGCTAAACGGAGGTGCAGGTCAAAGTGTGATGTTCGACTTCAGTGGAAGTGCACAAGGCATTAAGAATACAGAGCATCTCTCCAGCATTACACCGGTGCCTTGTTCTTACTGCTAGGCAGTCACTGCAAGGCAGGGCTGAGGGGCTAGGAGGCAGAGGGGCTTCACATCCTGGCAGAGTTTCCTATCTGTAGCCTGGCCTTTGCCCTGCTCAGGCTCCTGATGAATCCAGGAAGAGCAAGGGCAAATGAATCTGATTCAGAATTCCCAGTTCCATTCATCTTTCTCCATTATACACAGCCGACAAAATTAGAATTAGAAAACCAGAATTCTAAGTGCCAAGTTCACTCCACTATCCCCACACTGAGCTTCTTTCTCATTCGTTAGGTTGTATTTTCCTGTGAGTAAAGCGTTGTGTTACAGACGTGCACATGTTACACACTGCTGTGTTAATGGGTATGCTCACTAATGCCTCAGCTATATATAGTGCCTCAGCTGCACTATTACAAAGAGTAACCATGGCCTAAGGAGAAAGCTCAGTTAGCCAGGTAGTATGTGTGTGTGTGTGTGTGTGTGTGTGTGTGTGTGTGTGTGTGTGTAGCCCTAGCACTAGGATGGCAGAGACAGGTGCATCTGCACATGGATTCTGACATCAGAACCCTGCTCTCTGATGAGCCTGATTCCCCAGTGAAAGACAGATCCCCTAACCCCCAAAAATGGATAGACATTATCTAAGAAATCACAATCAAAGTTATCCTGTAGCCCCACCCCTGCATCCAGGCACACAATTGTGCGTGCATAGCCACAATCTTACATGTACCTTCACACACAGAGAGACATACATACATACATACATACATATACATACATACGTGCATACATACACACATACCCCCCCACACACACACACAAATGTTGATCCCTCTGAAGGAAGATAAAATAAAGAAAACCACAATCAATCAAGATGCAGAGTTATGGACCCAGTCTCAGAGGACGCATCTACAAGACTTTCCGGTACCCAGTGCTCAGGGAACATGGCAGAAGAGGGATGGAGAGATTGCAGGGGCAGAAGGATGAGGGAGTTTCGTGTGCGGCTGTGTCTGCTATGTATGTCTGAAGCTGCACATATAAACTCCCACCAGCATGAGTGCCTAAATGTGAACAAGGGTCACACCAGTGCACATGCCAAAGTGGACAGGGAAAAGTCCATAAGGCTCCTATTCTACATAACAAATTCGAGGCAACCGAAGAAAGCCAGAAGCCTGAGAGTAGGCCCGTCCCAGGGAAGAGTACACCCATCAGCTGTCCCGTACCAAAAGGTCAGCCCTGAAAACTTCCATACATGAAACATTATACAATTTCACATATGTAGAAATAGACGTTTACATATATGCATTCAGTAACAATTAGTGAAAAAAGAGATTGAATTTAAAGGAGATCGGGATGGGCATATAGGTTTGGAGAATGAAAGGGAGGAAGGATGTTATGATTATGTTGTAGTCTCAGAAGTTTTTAAAAAGGAAAACAAATGCATGCACACCCAAGCTGGTTGATTTGTAGAGTCGCTGGACAAGTCAGTAAGAACGTATCTCAAAATAAGAGATAAAAATTCAGTCAAAGGCAGAAGAAGACACAGCTCAGGGATGGAGCACAAGCCTGGCATTTGTCAGGACCTACGCTCATTTGATCCCTACTGCTTTTTTTTTTTTTTAACTAGGCAAAGAATT
>NW_022196905.1:92584751-92588793 GCF_008632895.1 Mastomys coucha
CTCTCTCTCTGCCCCTCTCTCTCTCTGTCTCTCCCCTCTTTCTCCATCTTTCTCCCTCCCTCCCTCCCCACCCCGCATCACACACTAACATTAATGACCATACTTAAGAATCAGAACATACTGGGCTGGTGAGATGGCTCAGCGTGTAAGAGCACCAACTGCTCTTCCGAAGGTCCTGAGTTCAAATCCCAGCAACCACATACCATACTGTGGCTCACGACCACCCGTTTCGAGATCTAATGCCCTCTTCTGGAGTGTCTGAAGACAGCTGCAGTGTACTTACATGTAATAAATAAATAAATCTTTAAAAAAAAAAAAAAAAGAATCAGAACATACATGAGTTACATGGTGAAGTATGGATTAAGGTTTGGTCTGGTAGCAAACAAATAAAAATTAAATGCATGCACACTTCCTTTCCCTGCCCACGAATAGATAAGACCTAAAATAGGCAAGAAAGGCAAAACCCACATTTAAAAAATAACTACTGTAAACACATGTGGACACGTGTAGTTGTCTTCTGGTCCCGTGTCTCGATGTCTCCATCTCTAAAATGGGATGCACAAGGCAAGTCTGGAAGGGTTATTTGCTACTACGTGTTAAAAGAGAAGGTGTCACCCGCCTGGCAGGTGGTGACTTTTAACTCCTCTCCTGCCTGCCAGGTGGTGAAGGCCACAGAACACACGTTCTGCCTCAGGTTGAGGCTCCAGGCCTTGCAGAGCTGGGTCTCTGCTCACGGAACAAGGTACTCCTGCATACCCCGCTGATCTTTTCATTTATCCACGCACTGCTGTTGCTTCTGTTTGGCAAAGCAGAAGGAGAGAATGCCTGTGAGCAGTTCATTGTGAAGGGAGATCTAGATACAAGGGTCTCTCCCCAGGAAGTTCTTATTGGCAATGCTGACTGATCAATAACTGCCTTGCTGTGTTACCGTTATCATAACTATCATAACACTCCAGGTGGGGTGATGACACACACCTGTAATCCCAGTAGTTGGAAAGCAGAGGCAGGAGGATCAAAACTGCAAAACCAGTCTTGGCTACCAGCAAATGTGAGGCCAGCCTGGGCTACCAGTGATTCTGAGACCAGCCGGGTTTACTAGTAACTGTGAGGTTAGCCTGGGCTACCAGTGAATGTGAGGCTAGCCTGGGCTACCAATGATTGTGAGGCCAGTCTGGGACTGACTGACACCTTCACTCAAAACAAAGAAATGAGGAAATTTAAAAATTAAGACTAGATCTCCATCCTCTTCCACTCAAAGAAGATCAAATGGCTTTACTGCAATTTCAAGTTGCATAATTAATACCAGTGAGAGGATACTCAGCAGGGGAACTCACTCGATGTTTCCTGGGGTTCAAACGCAGCTGAAGAGGAAAAAGTGAATCACAGAGTACAGCTCTCACCAGGCAAACACAGGCCTTGAGTCTGATGCTGAGCATGAAAAAATAATCCACAGTAAAAATGCCTTTGCTTCAGTACCTATGTCAAGAGCTTGGAATAGCATGTGGATTTAAACAATGGCTTTCCTGGAAATCAGAGATGAATAACCTCCCCATCCACATGAAGCAGAGACAATAGCATACTCTGGTGGTTAGCATAAAACCCAACAAGCTCGGCTAGAGAGATGGCTCAGCCGTTAAGAGCACTGACCGCTCTTCCAAAGGTCCTGAGTTCAAATCCCAGCAACCACATGGTGGCTCACAACCATCCGTAATAAGGTCTCACGTCCTCTTCTGGTACATCTGAAGACGGCTACAGTGTACTTACATATAATAAATAAAGAAATTAAAAAAAAAAAAAACCAACAAGCTCAAAGGCCACGCGTCTGTGGCTCAGCCAGCCAACAGGAGTGTTCTAGGGTGCAAGCACACCTGGCCTTATTTTTATTTCACCATAAATATGGCGCCCTTCTTCTGACGCACAACGTGGTTGGGTGGTGGAGTGTGATCCTGTCTTTTTCTTCCCTCTCTGTTACTGTGGTGGCTCTAACTCATCCTGAATTCTGGAAAGTAGACATGATCCTTTTGAAAACAGAGCTTCAAAGGAGCCCTGATGTTCCCCCAAACCTTGAGCAGCAGCAACTCGGGTCATCTGAGCCAGCAAGGACCAGCTGCTGGCCAGGTGTGCCTCCAGCCTTCCAGTGGGTGGGGATAAGAAAGTTCTCGAACAGAGGCTCACAGAAAACTGTGTTCTGTTCCCAGCTTTTTTATTATGAAAAAAAAAAAAAAAAAGAACCTCTTGGGGCTGGAGAGATGGCTCAGCAGTTAAGAGCAATGGCTGCTCTTCCAGAGGTCCTGAGTTCAATTCCTAGTAACCACATGGTGGCTCAAAACCATCTGTAATGGGATCCAATGTCCTCCACTGGTGTGTCTGAAGACAGTGACAGTGTGTTCAAATATATAAAAATAAATTTTAAAAAAGAAGCTCTGGTTTTCACAACGAGGTTCATAAGCACTTTTTCAATGGAACCAATCCAAAATGAGAAAGGCTGGTTATCTTTATTGTGATATTGGTAAGGACATGAGTGTTTTGTTTTGTTTGTTTATTTGGGCTTTTTCCCCCTTAAACAGAACGGTGTTAAGAAACACATATTTCAGCTTAGAACACAGACAAATATTACTGAAATAAAGTGTTCATTTTTATGCAGATTCTGGGGATTAACACAGTCTTCATGCTAGTAAGCAGTCTATCCAGGCTGGGGCATGATGTTTTTAAAGTCCTTTGGACGATTAGTAAAAGTGCAACCAAGACTGAGACTCATTTCTTATTCTTCCCTTTAACGGAACACACTTCCATTCTCCCACCCGTGGGAGAGCCCTCTGCAGTCTGGGAAGATGTGGCCCCGGTCTCTCGCCAAGCCAAAACTTACATCCTTGGGTCCAAATAGAGTCAGATGTTGCCCAGCATACCCTCAATGATGTAGCGAACAGGAAAATCTGCATAACCTATCTTCCTCTTGGGCCCTTATCTTCCATTAAGTAGCTTCCCTTGTAAGTGGTTGCCACTGTAACAATTGCACAAGATCCAGTCAGCCAACAGTGTGGTATGGAGAGAGAAGAAGCTCTCAAGATCCCACTCCTACATGAGGAATGTGGTGGTTTAAATATGCTTGGCCCAGAGAGTGACACTGTTTGGAAGGGTGACCTTGTTGGAGTAGGTGTGGCCTTGTTGGTGGAAGTGTGTCACTATGCCAGTGGGCTTTAAGACCCTCCTTCTAGCTGCCTGAAAGCCGGTCTCCTCCTGTTTGTCTTTGAACAAGATGTAGAACTCTCAGCTCCTTCGGCACCATGCCTGCCTGGATGCTACCATGCTCCCACCTTGATGATAATGGACTGAATCTATGAACCTGCCTTATTGGTTAAATGTTGTCCTTATAAGAGTTGCTTTGCTCACAGTGTCTGTTCACAGCAATGAAAACTACGATAAGGAGATCCTGGAAGCTGATGGTTCCTTTGGGAGGGCAAGTCAGATTTTTGCAGGGATGCTCCAGAGGATGGCACTGTACACCCATGGGCAGGAGTAGCTGCACTCAAGAGGGAGGGGGGAACATGAAGCTGGGACAGAGATGTAGGGATGTGAAGGGAGTCTGTGAGGAACTGGAGGATGAAGCAGGTCCTATAGATAGATATAGATACATATATATAGATATAGATATATGGATATATCTAAATACCCTGCATCATACACAAAATTACTGAAGAATGAATTTTCTTTAAGTCTTTGGGAGGCCCTGTGCTGGCCATTCCTTGAACTCCTCTGGATGCTTCTGTGCATGAAGCACATATTCAAGAACCTATTTGCACACACTTGCTTACTTATCTGCCTTCAAGGGTCAAATGTACAAGACCTCAGCTAGAAAATGTTATGTCCTGACAGAAAATGGGATTTTACTTCTCTGAACACAGTAGCGCTCACTCCTGGACAGCTGCTGCTTTGAGGAAGGCTCCCACCAAAAGCAGGCAGTGTTAAGCAAGCCTAACCTCCCTGCTCTGGGTGCCTGCTTGGGGATCCTGTTCTGTGGACCTGCTGGGGGGGGGGCTGCTCT
>NW_022196905.1:92589890-92614549 GCF_008632895.1 Mastomys coucha
CTCAGGGAAGGGTAGAGGGAAGGCTGCTCTGGGCACCTGCTGCGGGAGAAGGAGGGCTGCTCTGGGAGCCTGCTGGGAGAGCGGGAGAGGGAGGGCTGCTCTGGGAGCCTGCTTAGGGTGCCTGCTGGGAATGTTGCCTGCTTGGGTGCACAGAAGATGCCAGACCACCAACCACAGAGAGAAGCCAGCACCACACTCTTGCTGTTTTGACATTTTTTTTCAGTTCTTTCCATTTTAATTTTCAGCCCTGTGATCTGCAGGGGACCAACACAGTATATCATTTTTTAGAGCAGGAATCTGAGAGTGGAAGCCTGGAGCACCCAGCAGAATCCTCCTGGTGACCATCTCCTTAGAGTTGAGAGGCGCAATGATTTTGCTTTTGTCAAGAACCCAAGGTGCAGGAAACATCTGCTGGGCAAGGCCTGGCATAGACACAGCCTGGCCAAGGTAGCTTGCAGGAGTCCACAGGGTCTGGGGCAGAGCAGGACACCTGGGAGAGTGTCATGACTTTCTTTGCAGCTGGCCTGACCTGCCACTCCAGGCCAGAGCACTGGCTGGCCCAGGCAGTAGCCACCAGCACAGTCGCCTCGCTGAACAGTATCCTCCCATGGGGTGGAAGGGCTCCATATCTGGACTCTTGTTAGCTCTGCTACCTAGGAGAAGGGAAGGAGTCAAGCTTGAGGCTCTGCTGGATTTCTGAGCCTTCAGGGCAGTGCTCTTGAAGATAGAGTTTAGAGTTCAGAGCACACTCTACACACCAAGACAGCAGTGATAAAAAAAAAAAAAACAAACAAACAAACAAAAAAAAACCCCTCAGACCTCTGAGATCAGCAGCCACACAAATAGAGGGCTCAAAGAGCCAAGCTATTCCCCGTCCCCTCTGCTACCTCAGGTGACAGAAAGTGACTGCAAAGCCCGTCTTCATATCAAATATCACCCTCAGCTCTGCAAATGGTAAGCTGTTACTTTTCTGGGTCAGACCAATGTGCCTACAAAGTTTGCCTCTTCTAAACCCCACAGTTCCGTTCTTTCTGGGTACCCCCGCACATACACACCTTTGCTCATATGACATTGTTGAGAACTCCAGTTCTGGTTTCCCCCTCTCACAGTAATTCCAAATTCACCTGCCTGTGTGACCCCAGCCCTCAGGAAACTGAGGCAGGAGGATCATGAACTGGAGGCCACTGGCCTCCGGGGCAAAGAGAAAATGGTTTTGTTCATTTGTTTAAATCATGTGGCACCCAGATTTCCAGATCTTGATCATTCAGGTATGTTTGCTTGACTTCTATGTATTTCTTCAGTTGCCTGAATCTCCTACCAGCTGAAACGTCCCTACCTTTCCAGGCCTATTTAAGGTCACCAGTCTATAGTCATTGATAGCTGAGCACCATCCCCAAGTCTCTCCCTCTAAACAAGACAGGGGCTGAAAGTAATCCAGGACAAGAACTCAGAGAAGGAAGCAGATCCTGGACATTTGGAAAGGTGCTCTCTGGACCCTCTGCCACAGGGTTCTCCAAGGACAGCTCCCAGACATGAGGCATCTGTGCCTCATGGAACTCATTAGAGAAGTGCTTTCTTTCACACCAGCCTAGGAGAAAGGGCAGGTGGAGCAGTGGCTCTCAAATGGTGTGCTGAATGAAGCTGATTGCAAAGACAAATATTAAGTACAACTCTGTGTTTGCATAGGTTAAACATCCAAAGAGGCCAGGGCTCAACACATATACACACCACAAGGATCCAAAATGAGCTACGTGTTCACCTCAGTCTTGTTTCTGCTTTGCTCTCCACACAACCCCTTCCCCAGAGCACAGACGGGCCAGGCCTGGCCCACTGAGGAGACATTTGGCACGGGGGGCCAACAGCCTGCACTTTAGACCATCTGCTGGGTTTGAAGCTGATCTCACCATTTGGTGAACTTAGACAAGCCATTCTCTGTGGTTGTTTCTTCAGCTGTCAGATGGGGACAACTCCTTGTCTACCTCATAGACAGTTGCAGAGGTCAATACACATGCAGGAGTGTCTGAAGCATGGCACCTGCTCAGTGAGCAGTGCTCAGGATAACTGCTCAGTTATCCCATTGCTGTGATGAATTTGTAAAGAGAAGCAGGGGTGGGGGGTGTTACTGTGAGACAAGATAGGAAGAAATGATTCAGAAGCAACAGGAGCATCAGGTGACCACTCAGTGTTGGGAGCAACCTTGACTGAACGTTAACTGCTCTGCCAGCCATAAGTGCTTAGTCTTGGCCTCTGTGAGAAAGTACTAAGCCAGTTGAAAATTAGCAGCTGCCTCAGTGGGAAAGCAGCAGCACAGACGAGAACAGATAGCTATGGGTACCTAGACCTGCTACAGGTTTTGCAGTTAGGTACCTAGCAATCCATTTTGTTATGAAAACAAACATCTGTGGGTCTTGTGGACAGGTGCCTAACTGCCAGCCCAGCTGGGAACAAATAGCTATGGATCATATGGACAGGTACCTAGCAACCTGTTCTGTTCCCTCATGCCAATTTCCTGGTCTTGAGGGCACCTTCACTCCCCGGGAGACAAAGCGACCCTACTCTCTCCCCTCACCCCCTACCCTGCTTCTATGAGTATATAACCGTGGTGAAAAAAATTAAAATTTGTCAGCTTGATCAGACTTCTTGACTTGCTGTCCGTTCTTCGTGTCTCTTGTCCCCTCCATTCTCTCCCAGGTGATCCCTAGTCCCCGTTCCCCGTTCAACCGCCCCGAGGGCCGAGGCAACTCAGAAGGGCTCTACCTGTCCCACCTCCATCAGGAAGCATGTCTATGCATCCAAACAGAGAAACTGAGGAGCCAATCCACTCCAAGATTTGGACACAGGGCTGATTTATACAGATGGTGTGGCCCAGGTCCCCCAGCCCCACCACCTCTAGAACTGCCTGGTTTAAGTGGAATCTTGTCAAAGTATGGACTCAGAGTTGTTTGGTACAAAAGGACAAAGGAAGGTGCCCTGCTGTCTTAGTCAGGGTTTCTATTCCTACACAAACATCAGCACCAAGAAACAGGGGAGGAAAGGGTTTATTCAGCTTACACTTCCACATTGCTGTGTATCACCAAAGAAGTCAGGACTGGAACTCAAGCAGGTCAGGAAGCAGGAGCTGATGCAGACGCCATGGAGGGATGTTCTTTACTGGCTTGCTCAGCTTGCTTCTTATAGAACCCAAGACTACCAGCCCAGGGATGGTACCACCCACAGTGGGTCCTGAGGTGTGAAGAGCAAAGCAGATATGAAGACTGGGGTGAACACTAATTGAGAAAATGCTTTATAGAGGGATCTCATGGAGGCATTTCCTCAACTGAAGCTCCTTTCTCTGTGATAATTCCAGCTCGTGTCAAGTTGACACACAAAACCAGTCAGTACACCTGCTTATAAAGACATAAGAAACATGGCCACTATTAAATAAAACAGGCCTGTAACAGGATACTTGTGTAGAAAGACGGGTAAGACTGAAGATTGGCACTGCCGTTAGGAGTGGACAACAGGATGTAGCCTGAGAAGACACCATGCTTATGAGATAAGAAGAATCTGGCTCGAAGGAAGAAAGGAAGGCTGATGCTGAGCTGTGGCGATGGCTTAGTGAAGGGAGAATTCTCACCGCAGAAGAAAGCCAATTCTTCACCATCCTTTTTGATCCCACACTGGCTGTTTCGTGTCCAAACCAGCCACACGGCCGAGCAATCATAAGAACCAGACCAGAGCCAAGCTCCCAACCAGATGGCAGCCAGACAGCTTCCTGGTAAACTGTCTCCTCTAAGCACTCAAGGCTGAGAGCCACCCCAACATTCCTCTCCACTGTGCTCAGCATGCTTGTAAGGCCCAGAGCGGTGCACTGGGTCTTCCCAGCTGGTATCTAAGATCTGAACAGCTGTCAGAGCCACATGATAGAGGGCTGAGGGTCATCTTTTCCTCTCCTTAATAAATGGCCTTTTGTGATACAGCCTTCATTAGGTTATTTGGGTTTGTTGTTTGAGACTGTGTCTCAATCTGCAGACCTAACTGGTGTGATTAACTCTGTGTAGGAAGACCTGAATGCAGCCATCCTCCTGCCTCAGCCTCCTCGAAGATGGGATTACAGGCAGGTCCACAACCCCAGGTTTTAAAGTCTTTTACATTGTGGTCGTAGGGGCTGGGGAGATTGCTCAATGGTTAAAGCACTATCTGCTCTTCTAAGGGTGTAATTCCCAACACTCACTTAGTGGCTCATAGCCATCTATAACTCCAATCCCAGGGGACCCAACACTCTTCCAACCTCCTTGGTACTTCATGCACATGGCACGCAGACATACATGTAGGGAAAACACCCATCCACATCAAAATATTAATCTTTTAAAATGTTTTAATCAATTTTGTTGTGAGCAATAGATACAAAACCTCAGAGTAATAGAAAAATCAAATTAACTTCTCATCAGGCCATGCAATGAGTCTGAATGATTTCTTCTTAGCTTTAAGCTTGGTTTCTTTCTTAAGTAAGTCTATAGTCAGTGTTTACAAAGTTAAGTGAACTATTTTCTCACTTGGCGTTGTTTTGCACTGACTTTTCTACTTGTTTTCACAACTCACAAGTATATCATTCTTAATAATATTATATTGATTAAACATATCATTTCTATTTAATATTTTTTAGATAATTTGTTGTTTTTATAAAATTTATTTATTTTGTGTATGCATATGTATGAGTGGGTACATGTACAACACTTGTATGAAGATATCTGTGTAGGTCAGAAGAGATCATAGGTCCCCTAAAATCACAATCAATTGTGAGCTATGTCGTGGGTACTGGGAACGAAACCTGGGTCCTCTGGAAGAGCAGCCAGTGCTCTTAACCACTGAACCATCTCTCCAGCCCCTGTATCTTTGTGTTGATTTATTTCTCCAGGAAATGGTGTCAAGTGTGTCAGCAGGCCAAAGGCTGTGGTGTTTCATGGTTTGTAACACTTTACCATGTAGTTTTCCAGAAATATTCGTACTAATTTATGTCAGTATGGGAACACTGTTTTCTCAAAAGCCTTACCAGACATTGATTTTATATTTAAGATGATTTTACCAGCATAACTTGCATTTCATAACTTGGTGGTGTTTGTTCTGGGGACTAAGTCTTTCCCGAGGGTTTTGTTTACATTGATGCTGTACGAACAAGGCCCCTAGTTCTTTGAGCATTGATACTGTAGAACTGTACAGTAGAACTGATCCTGTCCTGCAGGTTTGAGTCTGTCCCCTTGGCTTGTTTTTTCATTCATTCTATTCATCACCAGCATTCCTCACCTAAGTACATTGATTAGAGAAAGTTTTGCTCAGTGAACACAGCTCTGACTTGGGCAGAAGATCATCAATACAGCCTGTGTTCCTGATGCCCTGTTTTCTGGTGCTGCACGGTCTAATACATTCATAAATTCTCCCGTAAGCTGCCTGATTTTTAGACTCCCAAGCTCTCTAATGAACTGGATTCCCAATTTGTCAAATATACCAACATCTTATTCTATGTTGTGCTGTGTGCAACAGAAAAAGGAGTGGGGGTTACGTTCATGCTTGCCTTTCTGTCCATTTCTGACCTATAGCGTGGCTTCTGGCTAAAGGGGCATTCCAACACTATCACCTCGAAGCATCTTACAGCTGCTGGAAAGACACAAAACTGAAGTCTGGGAGAGCCGTGCCACAGGGCAGGAGTTCACAAACACCTAAAATTTAAACAAAATAAATATTTGAATCATGTTACAGAATAAACACAAGGTCAGCTTAATTAGCTAGAAAGAATATGCAGGATCTAGACTTTTGCAGGCATCAGTCCAAATGAGGAAAGCGGAGCACAGAAGAGATCAGACAAGAACCAGTTGGTGTGACACGGATGACACCAAAAAGACAGGCGGGGAGCCCGAGGCCTGGAATCCCAGCCCTAGGGAGACCAAAGCAGGAATATCATGAATTAAAGGCCATCCTGGGCTACATGGCAAGTTTGTGCTACATGTCTCAAAAACAACCCAAAGATCCACAACTTAAAAAAAAATGTTATCAAGCCAGGCAGTGGTGGCACACACCTTTAATCCCAGCACTTGGGAGGCAGAGGCAGGTGGATTTCTGAGTTCAAGACCAGCCTGGTCTACAGAGTGAGTTTCAGGACAGCCAAGGCTACACAGAGAAACCCTGTCCCGAAAAACCCTCCCAAAAAAAGTTATCAGAGAAAGAAAACAGTTACTATTTCTTTATATTTATTCAGCGTGTGTGTGTGTGTGTGTGTGTGTGTGTGTGTGTGTGTGTGCATGGTGTGTGTGTGTGTCCATGTGCTCATGTGTGGAATCAGAGGACAGCATACTGGAATCATCTCTCTCTCTCTATCATGTGGATGTCAGGGACTGAGCGCAGAGCCTCAGGCTTGGTGGCAAGCGTCTTTACCCACTGAGCCATCTTGCTGGCTCCATTATTATTTCCCAGATGCCCCACCACACCCCCACTATAAGAAGGGTTCCCAGTTGGGAAGAAGACATTCTGGCATGCTTCCTTCCTTTCTCATCTCCTGTTTACCCGCCAGCCACATAGCTAAGCCACTCACCCACCACTTTCACAGTTCCTAGCTACTGTGGTGTCTGGAGCGGCTACACACAGATGTGGAAGGCCTACGCCACAGCTACATACCCGTAGCAAGGAGGGGAATTCCTCCGTTGTAAGAGAAATAGCTACATTTCAGTTCTGAGTTATAGATTCTAGATTACAATTGCTACTCTCACTACCATTTGCACATATTGACTGCTTGGACGATGCCATGACCCACCAACACCATTGCTCCTTTTTTTTTTTTTTTTTTTTTTTTTTTTTTGGTTTTTCGAGACAGGGTTTCTCTGTGTATCCCTGGCTGTCCTGAAACTCACTCTGTAGACCAGGCTGGCCTCGAACTCAGAAATCCGCCTGCCTCTGCCTCCCAAGTGCTGGGATCAAAGGGGTGCACCACCACCGCCTGGCACCCTTGTTCCATTTTACAGACGTGGCAAAGTGAAGTTTCTCCAAGATCCCTAAGCTAGCAATAACAGAATTGAAGATTAACACTGCATATTGCCTCATATCCCTGAATATTTTAATTATTTGTAGAAAATTGGATCTATTCCCATGGCTTTGCAATTGTTAACTAAATTACTTTTTTAAAGAAAATTTAATTCCATCCCAGCTAGATATTTGCTAACTCACTGCAGGGACAAATGCGAAAGGGTGCAAACAAATAGCACCAACGGTCTATCCTGTTCATTGTTGATTTTTACATATATAAATTATGTTTGTTTGTTGGTTCGTTAGTTCGTTTGTTTTGACACTGCTAAGATATTTGAAGTCACAGCCAAGATGGAGGTAGGGCTGTCTGGGGAGAATTGGAGAGTGGAAACGTCAGCCTGGAAGTCAAGAGGCAGGATTTTTAGCTCAGTTTCCAACAATGCACCTCTCCAAACAACAGGTACATCATGGGGAAGAAGAAATCAGCGAATAGCAATTTTGAAGATCCTCTCTAGTCTTAGGTATCTAGCAATTCATGAAGTTGGTAGTGTTGTACGGTACCAGAGGTGTGGGTACAGCGCCCCCTGCTGGCCATCTCTCTGTACTGCCCGTCAAGGAGGGCCGGGTCAGATCAGCGCACCAGCCAGCTGAAGGTGATCAACTTTCACACAGAAAGGCTACAAACTCACTCTAACCATCTTCTAAGTTCATATGGCACGCTAGGGGAGGGGGAGGCGATGGAGGGAGGGCTGGCTGGGTTCATATACACTAAGATTTTAAAGAGGCCCAAGAGATTACAGAGGAATTTAGGAAGGTGGACAGAGGCCAACACTTACATTTGCCTTAACTGTTGATTTAAAAAAAAAAAACAAAAAACAAAAAAAACCAGAATGAAATAAAATTTTTAATGTGAAATGTTCTCCCTTTTCTCTCTTCCTGTCCCCCTCTCCCTTCTTTTCCCTCTCCCCCTCACTCTTCTTCTCTCTCCCTTCTCTCCCATATTTTTGGATACAGGATCCTATGAAGACCAGGCTGGCCTTGAACTTGCCATGTTGTAGGTGGTTTCTTCAATTTCCAGTCCTCCTGTCTCTACCTTTCAAGTGCTGGGATGACCAGTGTTCCCTACCATGCCAAGTGGGACTGGGAAATGAACCCAGGGTCTTATACACTTATAGGCAAGCACTATAGCTGCTGACCTGCATTCTGGGCCCATCATACGATGCCCTCTGAAAGCAAGAAAAATAAATGAATTATTGTCTACACTTTTGCATTTATTTAAAATACGAGCCCAGTCGATATCGGCTTCAACATCTGCCAGCTAACCCTGCTCACCCTTACCTGCTAAAATGCAAGCCCCAGGCACTCATCCTCAGCAGGTAGCCTGGCCCTCAGGTGTCTCTGGTCTCCATCCATCCCTAGAACCTTCGATGGCACCTCCTATGGCCCTTCCAACTTGGACTCAAGAATAACACACACAGAAATTTTAGAAATGTCTTTTAAAATAAAACCCTGAGCCAGGCAGCGGTGGCACACGCCTTTAATCCCAGCACTTGGGAGACAGAGGCAGGCGGATTTCTAAGTTCGAGTCCGCCCAGGTCTACAAAGTGAGCTCCAGGACAGCCAGGGCTACACAGAGAAACCCTGTATCAAAAACAAAAACAAAAACAAATAAAACCCTGAGCTTCAGCACATATTGAAGCAGAAACTGGAGCCAGTAATCATCTTGGGTCACTTGCTACCTCCCCCTCCCTCTCCCCTCCCTTCACTCCATCACTTCTTCCTAAACCCCTCCACTCCACCCTGGGGTAACATTCTTCGGTCAGTGCCAAGTAGCTCATCTTGTCACTCATTTTCCCCACAAGCATGAAGCTATAGAAAAGGGTTGAGCAGGTGAGGGGGAAGTTGTGAGAAAGACAGGTGTTCAACCCTGTCCCTAAAAGTCAACAGTACCCAGCTGCAAGCCTTGTGAAGGATGATGGCTACAAGGGAATCCATCAGCCATACCATAGAATCACAAGGAATGGTGTTGGGTCCCTCCCTTCTGCCTCAGCTGCAAGACACCGGGAGCTGGAGACCGGAGACTCAACTCAGGCCTGCTGTGCCTGAAACAAAGGCTCACTTCGAAGATTCCAGAGGAAACTACACCTGCTGGCTGGCATGTCTACAGCCTGAGGACATCTGTTGTTGACCTCCTCCCCCACTGTGGACTGTGCCTCTGGCCACTCGGGATGCCCTGAGTCTCCACCTTCAGCCCAGCAGCCCAGCTTCCCTTTGACTTCCCCTTTTTTCTTTGTTCAGACTCTTCCTGACTCCTCCCACATTGCTTATGTTATTCAAATGTCATTGTAACCTAGAGATTCAGTTATGCTCTCTTGTATATAAATGCTGAACTCCCAAGTAAAGGTGAGCCTTGATTGGAAACCCTCAACTTGGCTTCGTGTCCTTTTGTTCTCAAACTCTGTTTCAGGTCTCCTTTCTCCCTTTGGTTGAGGCAGAACCCAGTTCATGAAACTGCGGGACAGTTTCAGAATGGTCTCCCCGTGTTTTGAAGTCACCATGTTTGGGATGCTTGGCAGCCATGGAGAACTGAAACACTCGCTGCCTTGCATTGTTCTCTATTGCTTCAGTGACTGAGGTATGAGAAGAGGATTCAGCGTCCATTTCCAAAGCACTG
Source organism: Mastomys coucha (assembly GCF_008632895.1). Classification (NCBI taxonomy): domain Eukaryota; kingdom Metazoa; phylum Chordata; class Mammalia; order Rodentia; family Muridae; genus Mastomys; species Mastomys coucha. The sequence continues at coordinate 92,599,558 of NW_022196905.1, forward strand.
ATATCACAGCTATCAGAAACAAAATTCACAAAGGACGGAACTCAGTCACCACTCATGGGTGCCTAATCCAGTTCAAGAGTGGGAAAGGTCAAAGTGTATGTTGAGCAGTCAATAGAGAGCCCCAGTGCTCTGCAGTTTCCCCTTCTCCTCTCATGACAAAGGAAATGGGCAAAGGCTGTGTCTTCTTTATCTCAATTCTAAGGCGAGAGCTTATATTCAGCTCCCTAGGAAAGCTTTAAAATATTTTCAACAAAGTAGAGGGACAGCAGACAACAGATCTCAGACATATTCCTGAGACACTCAGGGTGACAGCAAAGCATTTAGGGATCAGTCTGATTTTCTGGGGTTTCTAGAGTACTATGTGCTTGTCTTAATTAGGGTTTTACTGCTGTGAACAGACACCATGACCAAGGCAACTCTTAGACAACATTTAATTGGGGCTGGCTTACAAGTTCAGAGGTTCAGTCCATTATCATCAAGACAGGATCATGGCAGCATCCAGGCAGTCATGAAGCTGGAGGAGCTGAGAGCTCTACATCTTCATCTGAAGGCTGCTGGGAGAATACTGACTTCCAGGCAACTAGGACAAGGGTATTAAAGCCCACACCCATAGTGACACACCTACTCCAGCAAGGCCACACCTTCTAACAGTTGCCACTCTCTGGATCAAGCATATTCAAACTATGACAGTGCTCCAGGGATCAAACATGGAACTCAGGAAAGAAAGCTGGTGAGCAGTCAGACTGTTTCCTGCCTCAGGACCAGTGAGAAAGGAACCAGTAGTAAGCAACTGCAAAAGATTATTCATTGCTCTTGAAGAGGACTGGAGTTCAATTCCCAGCACCCTCATGATGGCTCACAACTGTCTGTAACTCCAGCTCCAGGGAATCAACACCCTCTTATGACCTCTGAATGTAAACAAAAGCCTACAAAGGGCAGAGATCAGTCACTAGTTCAAAAGAAGTGCTAGTTTTCTATTTTAAAAAAGGTATTGCTTTATGAAACTCTCACCCGTAACCCAAAGTACAGAATCAAGATCCTGTGGCAGCTACAGTCAGACACAGTAAGGAGGACATGAGAAAAGTTAGGGTCGGAATGGCCTCCATTATGTATGAGTTAGAAAATTAAGAAAGCAAAGCTTTCTATAGGAAAATGAGAACCAGAGGGAAGAGACCTAAAGACTTCCAGGAGTCCCCGCCCTAATGCCCTCTGGCTGAGGCATGCTTGTGTTAATGCTCTCAGTACCTTTCCTGGAGACACCTCATCCTCCAATGTACACTTTACGTTGTTATTTCTTGCTTCTTGCTTCTTCCTTTCCTTCTTTGGGCTTTCTTCTTAACCTGTGATGATATGTCTTTGGTCGGCTAGCCATATTTAAATGTTCTTTTCTCGCCACTCAGTGTCTCACCTTAATTTTTTTCAGCTGTATCACTGTATCCATGTCTTCCTTGGGAATCTGGATGAATAGAATGTGACTGCTAAAGACACTTGGTGGCATTGGGATAGAGTAAATGAGGAGAGTTAATAGATCTCAGAAGAGACAGCATAATTCACATAAAAACTGAATACTTGATACACACAACTCTGCATAACAAGGAACCATTGGTTCAGAACATACTGTAGCTTGTTCTCTTTCTAACTGGAGGAGACCGAATGTCAGAAGTTGAGGGATTGCTGCATGTCACAGCTGACACGTGATGTCACATCTGCTATGTGATGTCACAGGTAATATGTGATGTCACAGCAGATATATGATGTCACAGCTGATGTGTGATATCACAGTTGATGTGTGATATCACAGCTGATTTGTAATGTCACCACTGACATGTGATATCACAGGTGATATGTGATAACACAGCTGATTGTGATGTCACAGCTGATGTGTGATGTCACAGCAGATATGTGATGTCACAGCTGATATGTAATGTCACAGCTGATTTGTGATGTCACAGGTGATATGTGATGTCACCACTGACATGTGATAACACAGCTGATTGTAACATCACAGCTAATGTGTGATGTCACAGCTGATATGTGAAGTCACAGCTGACATGTGAAGTCACAGCTGACATGTGAAGTCACAGGTAATACGGAAAAGGCAGTGTTTAGAAGCAGATCCCTTGGCTCCAGAGTTCGTAGCTCCCTCTTACACTACAAGCATTCTAGATCTAGGTCCATTGGCTCTAAGTTCCAGGGGCATCACTTATTAAATGCTTCTCCAGACTTCATTAACTTCTTCTTAAGTAAAATGGGAGTCATGACAATAGCTTGTTCATGGACTTGGTAGGCAGTTAAATGAATGTTTATTCAAGTACTTACCAGTGTATGTGGCTGTATTACATATTCAGATAGATGCCAGCTCGCGTTACTGTGCTTACCCACGGACGTCTTCTGATAACTGTGACCATTCTGACAACTGATAGCACATGCAGATGTCCATAAACTGCCCCCACAGCATCTTTGCTTCTTACACACTTCACCCCTCATCAGCAACAGGATAAAACAAGAGGACCAAGATGTGGTGGAGCAGGGGAGCTGAGACATAGCCCCACGGAGAGGCTGCTAGTTAGGAGGGGAGAGGAACTGCCCAATATTTGAGACCACAGTTGAGGTAGTTTCAAAAAACAAATTTAATATGCTGTGGAAAGCGGGAAGAATATCGCTGGGGGAAATGAATTTCTTAGGGATTTGAATGGAGCTTTCGTGCACGTTGATGTATGGAGGAGTATCCCCTTACACAAGCAGGAATTTAGATTGGGAAGGAATTTAATCTGTTCTTTGAGCCCATTTTAACCTAAAAATGTTTTTTTAAAGATTTATTTATCATTATAAATAAGTACACTGTAGCTGTCTTAAGATGCACCAGAAGAGGGCATCAGATCTCATTATGGGTGGTTGTGAGCCACCATGTGGTTGCTTGGATTTGAACTCACGACCTTCGGAAGAACAGTCAGTGCTCTTACCCGCTGAGCCATCTCGCCAGCCCCCTAAAAATATGTTTTAATGGTTAGAGTTTTGGTTGAGAATCAACACCCATCGAGAGTCAAGGAGGGAAGGAAAACATGAGAGGGCCTGCCCACCCTGTGCACTGTGCAGAAGAAGGAGAGGAAGATTTTTTTTTTTTTTTTTTTTTTTGGTTTTTCAAGACAGGGTTTCTCTGTGTAGCCCTGGCTGTCCTGGAACTCACTCTGTAGACCAGACTAGCCTCGAACTCAGAAATCCCTGCCTGTCCCTGCCTCCCAAGTGCTGGGATTGAAAGCATGCAGAGGAAGCATATGCACTGGGAACAGTTGTGCAGGCTCAGTCCAAATGATTAATTTGACTCTGCCACGGCAGGGGTGGGGAGAAAGTTGCACAGAAGGACACAGGAAAAACCTACACACTTTGCACTCATTTTTTTATTTGTGTTAGATGAGTGAGGACATTAGATTCAGCTGTGTTTATTTCTACTTACCCACCCAAGAAAGCCAACATTTTAAATTCAAGTTATTTTGTTTTTATTCATTTATTTTTGAGACAATGTCTCACTCACTATTTAATTCTGGATAGCCTAGAACACACTACATAGACTAGGTTAGCCTCAAACTCACAGAGATCCATCTACCTCTGCCTCCAAATTCTAGGAATAAAGGCGAGCACCACCCTACCCTGCACAGGCAACTCATTTTCCGACTCCACTTTGTTGTACGTGCTGCTGTTTGGGGTACTGGATAGGGAGAGATTATCAGATTAGGGATGCTCTGTCTACATGAAGAATCCCTTCCCTAAATTCCATTTATAAGTCAAGTCAACCCGATGACATTCTGTTATATCCGTAGACCAGCATCTTGCTCAGCCACCATCAGAGAAGCTTTTCCTTGCAGGGGACATGAAGTAAGAGAGACCCTCAACTGGACAATGTGCAGAGAGAGTGGCAGATATTGGAGCCCTCAGTCCTAAATGGAATGTTTCCATAGGAAACAGTGTCCTCCAGACACAACACTCAGAGACTGCTGAAGCATGCACAGGGCCTGTGCAGGTTCAAGTCAGATGGGGTCCCTCTGCTAAGACCCGGGAATGGACATGGGGCTCCTACCCCAAGCCCAGATACTATCTGCAATTGACACCGCTTCCAAAGGAAAACTGTATTCAAAACAAGTGGGAGAGAATTGTGTGAATGACTTACAAAAGATTTGAGACTTTCAAGGAAAGGGTTGTGGTGGCACGTACTGGTGATCCTAGCACACAGGAGACAGAGGCAAGAGTGTTGGGAACCATGAGAGCCCTGAGATAAACATCCTGCCCCAGCTAATTGAGAACCCTGAGATTAACATCCTGCCTGACAATCACAAGGATCCGGCTTGGCCCTGAGAAAAGAACATTCACGGAAATCCACCCCCTCCCCACCTGCTACCCCGGAGCTCAACCCCAGAAGATTTTGTAACCTTCCATCTCCCTCCTTCCTCTTCCCCTCCCCTCCAAGATTTTTGCTTTAAATATGCTCTGCTCCACTAAGTAAACGGCTCTTGACAAGCAATGCTTCCTTGAGTCTTGTCGTCTCTCTCGCCCATTCTTTATTCACAGGTTGTGACCCTCCTCAGTCCCCCAAATAACTTGACCTGCAGGCCAGGTCACAAGAGGACTGTGGGTTTGAGGCAAACCTGGACTGTATAGTAAGACCTAGTTTAAAAAGAAGGAAGGGGAGGACAGAGAAGAAAAAGGAAGAGGGAGGGGGAAGGGGAGAAGGAGAAGAAGAGAGGGAGGAGGAGGGTGAGGAGAGGAAAGGGAGAAGGAGGGAGAGAATGAGAGGAGGGGAGGAGGAGGGGGGAGGTAAAAAAGAAATACTGTTCTTGGACTGGAATGGAACACTGGCCCAGCATGGATAGCATCCTTGGTTTGGTCCTAGTGCTACAGGGGGGAAAAAGAAGAGGGGAGGGGAGAGGGCAGGAGGGGAGGGGAGGGGAGAAGAGAGGAGAGGAGACGAATACTACCCTGATAGCTCTGCCAAAGCAAAAGAGATCCCTGGAGTTGGGAGCAACAAAATGGCTCACCAGTTAGAGTGCTTCCTACTAAGCTGGACACTCTGAGCTGCCAGCAGGCACTGTGGGCAGGATAATCACAACTGAAGTACTTGATCTTAATTAAGTCTTTTACGCCAGGAAAATTTGCTTGTGTGGGAAGTTATTATTCTACAAAGATTAGAAAAAGACAGAAGGCAAAACGCTGACAGCCTCTTTCTAAAGCTGACCTTGACTTTAAGGCATCATTCCATGAGCAGATGACGCTGCAGAGTTAGGGTCTTGGTGGTTAGTGTCTGTGCTTTCAGCAAGGACAAGGAGTGGAGGGAACTGACACGGGAAGCACACGAGCGGATGACGCTGCAGAGTTAGGGTCTTTCAGCAAGGACAAGGAGCAGATGAACTGACATGGGAAGCAGAGCTGTTCAGAGACCAGGAAAGCTAGGACTTCAACCCTTTGCCTAGGCTCTGATGACCGGAAGCTTGAACAAGTCCAAAGCTGTCACCACGATCATCCAGGAAGAATTGTAGATGGAGCCTCAGCAAAGAAAGCGGTAAGGCTGAGAACTGGAGTCTTCCAGTCTCTAGTTGTTCTGGGAAGAATTATCTTCTCTGCGACTCCAGATAAACGAATCAGCCTCCCTTCAAATAAACCCATGCCTCTGTTATCCATTGATGGGCTCAGTCCTAAAACCTCATTTAACAGGAAATACTTTCCCTGTGAGCATCCACTCTTTCTTCACACCCCCCATACTCACTCTCTTCCAGCCACCCAATCCAGTCTTTATCAAAGACCAAATTGATCACCTCTCCTAGGTACCAGCTGCCTGGGCTGGGGTGGGAGGTGGGGGCTCAGTTGTATGGCCAGGTCTGTGCAGCCCACTTTAAAGTTAGGAGAATAGCAAAGGAAACTTGCCTAAGGTCACAACAGTGTGCCTCAGGGTCCCCTGGGAAGCCAGGCTCCAACCATTGCACTGGGGGGCCTGTTTTTCCTGGAACCCGGCATTTCTTTGGGCAAGTTGTATGGGTGGGGGAGGGGAGCTTTGGGGTTAAGACAGTCACAGAAGTCTCCTTTACTCTCACAGACACAGTTTGTTCTGTCCTGGAGAACAGCTTTGGAAAACCTTATAACCAAAAATGTTTCCTGTCATTTATATCTCCCCTCCCCTCTCCACACACCACAGTTGACAGGAAAAGCAGGCAGACATTGTTAAGGGTACTAGAAAAATATGTGTGCAAATGCAACTGGCGGGGGGAGATTCAAGGGTGCATTCCATGTGTTCCAAGTCCTGGGAAAATGCTTGCTTCTGAGGTAGAACCAGGCTTGGCAGCTTACACCCAAGAACAATGATACTGTTAGCATCGGAAAACAGTGGGCAGGTTTTCAGATGCACCAACAGTTTGTGGAAATGTCAGGCTCCTTGTCCCTTGAGATTGTCTCACAACACAATGCAATTCCTTGTCCAGAACCTGAAAGAGAGACCTCAGATAGCCAGGCAGCATGAGGAGATTATTCAATGAGAAATTCTCACAGGACCATGACTTTGTAAGTGGAGAAGATTTTATCTTCTGGTTTTGGGAAAGAAAGGGCAAAGCTGAAGGTGTAAAAAGACAGTGGAAAATTCAGAATAGAAAGTACACAGGAAAATTCAGCAAATGCCAAGTAAGAAGGCTGGAGTCAGCTCAGGGCAGGACCCCCCTCCTCCCCTCCAGTGTGCATAGAACACTCATGAGAATGAAAACTGCAGGGGAAACTGTGAACCCAGGAAGGAGTCCAAAACCAACCCAGAGTAAGGCACCCAGGTGGTAGAGTCCCACATGGGAGGCTGGGGAAGCCAGCATCAGGCCTAAGCTGATCTAAGTGCCAGGAGCTCTAAAACAACCATGTAAGGCCATGAAGGCCAGGATCAGGCCAGAGCTGAGAGAGGATATGGCTCCCAGATATGTGGAGTCCCATAACAGGCATGGAAGTACAGAAAAGCCAGAATCAGGCCACAGTTGACCCAGCCACACAAAACAACCAAAGAGCCAAGAGTGTGTTAGCCCTTAGATAGTGGCTATCTTCAAAGAGGAAGATTACAGAGTCCAACTGTATGTGAGTACACTGTCACTGTCTTCAGACCCACCAGAAGAGGGCATCAGATCCCATTACAGATGGTTGTGAGCCACCATGTGGTTGCTGGGAATTGAATTCAGGACCTCTAGAAGAGCAGTCAGTGCTCTTCTTAACCACTGAGCCATCTCTCCAGCCCAACACTTAACTCTTACATGACTTAGTTCTCTTAGAAACATTGTAAATCCTTCTATTGAATGAAGAACATGGATGGGGCGAGCAGGGGGCTGGAGAGCTGTGGGGGACACAGATTTACATAACCAGCAAATGAACTCCAGAATCACAAGTCCTGGTGCAGAGACAAAAACAGAGTGAAAAGACACAGGGCAGCAGGTTTCCATCAAGCTACAAATTCCACTGTAATGGCGCCCAATAAAAATGAATGGAAAGAACTTTCAGAATTCAAGAGAGTGAACTCACTGTGCCTGAACAACTCCAAGGAGATACGTCATGAGAATGAAAACAAACATGAAGTCAAGAAGCAACTTTGAGATGTGGAAACAGAGTTCAGTGAAGAAACAGAATGGATGAAGAATAAATTAAAACTATATAGACGATCTGAGGGGAGGTCATAAGAAAGCATGAGCACGCAGAGCACGCAGGGACCAGAAGGTAAGCAGAGAGCTCTGCCTCACTCCTGTATTTCAGCATCACAGAAAATGGCCTGAGTCCCGGGATGTAAGAGAGAAGAACGGCAGGCAGGGCCTTTCATCAAAATATTGAGGCAAGTGGATGCCACAAGCGGAGTGGGCTGGCCAGAGGGGCCCTTCTAGGCTCCCCTCTATGACATACCTCCCCTTCAAAGCAACCCACTTGCTCATTCCACAGCCAGGAGGAACCTGCTGAGGGCTACCATTCACAGCCTGGCTCAAGGAACAGTAGCTACTTGGAATGGAGGGCTTCAGCTGAGAGAAACACTCCCATTGCCTCTTCCAGGGCCCCTCCCTGTGGGAGGGGCATTCATATTAAGCAGTTGAGGAATAGGGAAGATGGAAGAGGGAACACAGGCTAATATAAACCTGTATGGACATGGTATGAAGCTTATCACCACTTGGATCTGTGAGGTTGGCCTTTATTTCACTTCTCAGCTTGGCACAAGTTGCAAGGCTTGAGGGCCAGCACACAGAACTGAACAGACCCAAGGGAGGAGAGTTTCCAGATTTTAGCCCTTGTGATGGTTTGAATATGCTTGGCCCAGGAAGTGGCACTATTAGGAAGTATGGCCCTGTTGGAATAGATATGTCAAAGTCACTGGAGGACTTCAAGACCCTCATCCTAGCTGCCTGGAAGTCAGTCTTCGGCTAGCAGCCTTCAGATGAAGATGTAGAACTCTCAGCTCCTCCAGCTCCATGCCTGCCTGGATGCTGTCATGATCCTGTCTTGATGATGATGGATTTAACCTCTGCAAATCCAGCCCCAATTAAATGATGTCCTTATAAGAGTTGCCTTGGTCGGGCGGTGGTGGCACACGCCTTTAATCCCAGCACTTGGGAGGCAGAGGCAGGTGGATTTCTGAGTTCAAGGCCAGTCTGGTCTACAGAGTGAGTCCCAGAACAGCCAGGGCTATACAGAGAAACCCTGTCTCAAAAAAACCAAAAAAAAAAAAAAAAAAAAAAAGAGAGAGAGAGTTGCCTTGGTCATGGTGTCTGTTCACAGCAGTAGAACTCTAAGTAAGGCAACCCTAGAACGTGTCCGACAATCAGAAACCTTTGGTCAAACAGACAGAAGAGGCAGCAATACCAAACACAGTAATCCAAAATGCCAGTATATAATGCTTTTTAAGTGTTGCCCAGCATCACTTGGTATGGTGATGCATGTTTATAATCCCAAACCTCAGGAGGCAGAGGCAGAAGGATCACAGAAGGGAGGCCAGACTGGTCTACATAGAAAGATGCTGTCTGAAAAAAAATGCTTCTCTAGTCTGTATTCTTACCCTCTTCCATATGTTTTTCTCCTTCCCATTTCTCTAAACATAACTCACTAAATCATCTCTGCCTGGCGGGCCTGGTGAAGACAAGTCTTCACGTGTATAACACAACATGAAATTTAATTTTATACCTTCAACACCAAAGGTTGGCCCGGCCACGCTAACTTTTTTAAAATTCTGTCAAGATTTATATTGTAATCTGTCATCTAGTCACTGGCCTAGAAACAGAGAGGAACCACTTCAGCTTATGAGAAACCTCAGAGTCTGTAGTATCATTTTTCTTCTCTCAAGTTTGTCGTCAAACATGTAGCAGTGTAATGCAGATGTCTGAGGCGTGTCTCAGTGATGTGTAGTGATGTCCTTTGAAACATCTGACTGTGAAGGCATGGGGGCGGAACCTCCTGATATTCCTCCCAGCCTTCTGGACCAATCAGGAACAATTGGGCTGTACCTCACTTGTGCAACATATTAGCCCTGGCCCTGGTATCCCCATGAGGCAGTCTAAGGGCTTATGTACGGGAGATCTATCCCCTCTTCCATGCCATACCCTACACACACGCAAACACGCACGCACGCACGCACTCACGCACGTGCGCACGGACACTTGCGCGTACCTGCAGCAAGTGGGTGAGCTGGTCCTGAGGGTGGGAGAACCGGAGAGCTGTCCCTGTCCTTTGCATGGGCAAAGCTAGAGAACTCACCCTGGTGGCATGAGTGATCCAAAGCTGGAGGATCTCCATGACACAGGATACCTGAGAGGAGTCCTGTGTTAGCAGAGGCTTCGAACAAGACCAATGACTCATTGCCATGAATGTATCCAAGTAAAGCTGTTTGAGTGAAAGGATGTGTTATGTGACGCACTGTGACACACGGAAGCTTCCATGACACAGATGGTTTGTTTATTTATTTATTTATTTATTTATTTATTTATTTATTTATTATATGTAAGTGCACTGTAGCTGTCTTCAGACATGCCAGAAGAGTCAAATTTCATTATGGATAGTTGTGAGCCACCATGTGGTTGCTGGGATTTGAACTCAGGACCTTCGAGAGAACAGTCAGTGCTCTTACCCACTGAGCCATCTCCCCAGCTCCCGACACAGATGGTTTTTGTTTGTTTGTTTTTGGTTTCATCTTTTGTGGGGGAGGTTGCAAGTGTAGAGGGCAGATATGAAGAGATGGGGGAGCAAGTGGGATTGGGGTGCATGATGTGAAATTCACAATCAATTAAAAAGTTAAAAAATAAAATTCAAATGCCAGAGTTCTTCCTCAAGCAAGCACACCCTCTACACTCGGCCCAAGATCATTTCTCAGAATTTCTCATCTTCCCTGGGCCCAGAACTGACAGCTCTTCCTCTGAGCCATCCATGATCACACATACTTCCATCTGGTACCCACGAGCCACCCATAATCACACATGCTTCCATCCAGTACCCATGACCAAGCTTGCCTTTGAATGGCAAGAACTTGCTTCCTTACTATTTTTCTTTCTTTCTTTTTTAACAGTTGAAGCAGGCCAGCATAGGGATGAATTGAAAACCCAGGACTCTGCTTAGCTTGAGTTAGACCCAAACCTCTTTCCCAGTAATGTACTTAGCAACCTGGAGCTCCCATCTGCATTGAGCTGAACAAGCACCTTGTTTCAAACAATGAAGTAGGTCACTCCTAGCAACACCATGGTAACTCTCTCTGCTGGTAATCCCTAGTCTGTGGTCAAATGCATTCTGGAATGTATCAGGAAAGTATTGACAATGGGCTGATCCAGCATGGAGTGGTTTTCAGCACATGCATAGTAAAACAAAATTAATTTCTAGGGAAAAAAGAATCCCTGTTTGCTATCTTATGCCTATTCACGCTTGGCTATGCATGTGATTAAAATCAGATGCATCATGGGAAAGAACAGGTGCATCAGACAAAGACTTACAGAGCCCAAGTCTATTACAGAAAGCAGAAAATCACCCACACTCAGCCCTTAGCAACCAACTCATAGACCACAGCAGGACATCCTAGGAATAACCAGGTGCTCCGAGCATTCTAACTAAAGCAGCCCATTATTCCAGGGCCTCATGTCTACCCTAAACAACACACCAAGACCAGATAGGGACCACTGAGAACAGGATCTCACTGTGTAACCCAGGCTGGCCTGGAATTCCTTGTGTATCCCAAACTGGCCTCAAACTTGAGATCCTCTTTTCTCAGCCTCCCAAATGTCACCATAGGTCACAGCCCTCTCTGCTTTATTAGTAGTCAAGTCCCGTGACATACAGGAACCTTTCTCTGTTCATCCCAGCCCTGGTCTCTCAGACTCCCGTGCAGTTCCTCCAGCACACTTAATTTGAAGCATCTTCCAGCCCATGTCACCATTTGCTCTTGTCACACTACTGTGCCTCTCCTCACCTAGACAGGAAGTCTACTGAGAGCAGGTCCGTGCCTCGCTTCACCCCTGTGTATAGCCTCAACACCTAAAACAGGATGCGACAGGCACAGACATCAGGAGTGCATGGAAGCAGGCACCTGGTCACTGGAGGATTCGGAATATCAGCTTTTCCCTGCTGCAAACCTTTCTAAACACAGGCACCAGCACTCAGCTCACCACATACCTTTTGCCAGTCTGAGAGCTGCTGTTGGAGAAGCCAGTGCTGGGTTCCTGAGGAACAGTTACAGTTAATAAACTAGAGCAGGACATGTATCCACTGTGCATTACAGGAAGACAGGTGCCGCGGTTCCTCTAGCCTTACAAACTGCTGCTCCCAGTCGCATCAATGTCACCAGCGCCTGCGGCATCTGGCAGACACTGAGGAGAATCTTCACAAAGCTCTCCCAAGCCTCATCTCGCCTTTCCTTCCTCCGGTTAGTGGAATTTGTTCTATACTGGTCCTCTCCCTCCATTTGACACCGGAATTCTGTCCACACCCAAGGAAGAACACCCCACAGCCACTGACAGAGCTGCTGAGGCATGGCCATCACTGCTGGTTTCAAAAAGCTCATCTGTTCTCTGTGGACTTGCTGCATGTCCTTCAGATTATGTAACTGAGACCTCAAAGCCTCTGCTCATCAGCACACATCCTCCTTCCTGCCTTCTTCACTGGGAATCTTACACCCAGGGGAACTAAGATTAGCACAGCAATAGTGGTCTGGTTAAGGGGAGGCTAAGGAAAAAGATACGTAAAGGGTTTCAGTCAGAAAGGACGTTTCTGAGAGGTATGACTGGCAACAGAAAGGGCATTCTAGGTAGGCAGAGACTCTGGTTCCTTCCTCCACAGCTCTCTTGAGAATTGAACTGCAGCCCCATATCCTTCCCAGCCTTTCTCCTGGGCATGTCTGTGACTCACGCCATCATAAACCAGAAGGATACCATCTCTGCTAATACTCCACATGGAGAAAGATATCAGGAGCCACTGCTGTGGCCACTGTGATAAATAACCAAAACTGCTGCTAGCTATGGCTGAACTGCGTTCCCTTCAGATTCATATTGTGAAGCCCAAAGGTGGCAGCATTTAGAGACAGGACCTTTAAAGGAGATGAGTTCTTTTAATGGGAAGTTAGAATTGGCCCTAATCCAGTCTGGCTATTGTTCTTACTGGAGAAAGATGGCTTCCTGGTCTAGAGCACTTGAATTCCATTCCCAGAACCCACATCAGAAGGTTCCTAACTCCCTGCGACTCCAGCTCTCAGGAATCAAGTACCCTCTTCCAGTCTTCATAGGCAGCCCACATGCGGCATACACACACATCGTACATAAATAAAAATATAGAATGCTTCCTTAAAGTGGGGGACATCTGAATCTGCTAAAAAGGCAGCAAGGATGCTTATGAACAGAAGAAAAAGCAAGTGGGAAAGGCAGCCTAGCCGCACAGCAAAGAGAAGGCAGAGAAGAAGCCAACAGTGTAGGCACCTTGACTGCAGACAGACAGACAGCCTCCGAGCTGTGAGACAAATCAATGCTGTTTAAGCCATGCAACCCATGGCACTTTGTTATTCCAATAGAGGAGAACGCTTCTCCCCCTCTCCTCCCCCATCTCACTCCTCTTCCTACTCCTGCTTGGTTGTTTCTGAAATAGAATCTGACTATGTAGCCCAGGCTAGCCTCTGGCTTTTGTTCATTCTCCCTACCTCCACCTCCCAAACTGTGATTACATGACTGAGTGAATGCCTTTTAAAGTGAATTTTGCTCCTTGTCCTACAGAGCAGAGAGTTTCCTTGGAGAGGTGAAGTCAAGTGTGGTGGTGCACGCTTGCAACCCTAGCACTTGGGAAGAAGAGGAAGGGTAAAGAGTTCAAGGCCAGCCTCTGCTACATAGCAACTCCAAGGCCTCCCTAAGCTCCTAAACACCACTGGAAAAGGAGGTCAGGAGAGGTGGCTCAATGGGTAAAGGCAGCTGCTACCAAGCCAGATGCCTTGAGTTCAATGCCAGGAACCACAGAATAAAAGAACCAGCTGCAGAAAACCCTTTGACCTCCGACATTCAGGTTGTGAAACATCCATGCCCACACAAACATAAATACATGTTATAAATACATGTTATAAATACATGTTATAAATACACGTTATAAATACATGTTATAAATACATGTTATAAATACATGTTATAAAATTTAAGGAAGGGTGAGGAGAGAAAGAAAAAAGAGAAAAGGAAAATAAGAAAAAAGAAGTTAGCCACGTGTGGCAGGAGGCACTAGAATGTTTGATTTTAAAAAATTCTATGTGAGGGCCAGTGAGATAGCTCAGTGGATGAGGGCAACCTGGAACTCTCGTGATAACAGAGAAATCCTACAAGTTGATGTCTTGGGGTTAGGGCAGAATTACCAGCAGTTTCTGAAATGGCCTTAAACCTATTTCTGCCACTTTGTATTATGTTTTCATGTGAAACAGCATTCTCAGTACTGTAAAATCAGCTATTGTCACTCTGAGAAGGGTGGAAGATGCTCCCCACTCACGCCTCAAATATTCAGGCAAGATTCTGTTCTTTATGGAAAACAAGCACATCTGTCTCATTAGTATGCAAATTTGCCTTTATATTTGACAAACAGGAAGATTATCTATATAACAAAGAGTTGTTTAGAGTAAATTTCTTTATGATTTATTATGAGGGAATGTTTGATTTGTATGCCTATTTTATATAGCTATATCCTTGGGGCTGTGTAACCGTGGCTTGGGTATAAACGGATCTTGACTGGAAAGTGTTTATGAAGCCTGGCTCTGAGGACATGCTAGGTCCAGAGCCAAGCCTCCTAACCAGTGTCTCTGTAGCCCTCAGCCATCGTAATGGCAGAGTGAGACTAGAAGCATCATTAAGATTCCTTGCTGCTCTCATACTCTGTCTTTTAATAGAACTGAGGGTTAATACATTAATAAGAAGCCACTGCATCAGCACAGATTAGTCAGGGAACTGACATGAGCCGAGCAAGCAATGTTTTCCCAGACCCATAAATATATCAGTACTCACAGAAGGTTTGACATCTTATGACAGGAATGGAATGGACAGACCATTGGAGAGCTGTGAGCTCTTAGCTGTTAGCTTGAGCTTCTCTATCCCACTGGGCATGGTCGCACATGGCATAAGAACATAAACAACAGAAACCAAGGTTACTTGGCATCATCAGAACCCAGTTCTCGCACCACAACAAGTCCTGGACACACCATCACACCAGTAAAGCAAGATTCAGATCTAAAATCACTTCTCATGATGATGATACAGGACTTTAAGGAAGACATAAATAACTCCCTCAAAGAAATACAGGAGATCACAGGTAAACAGCTAGAAGCCTTTAAAGAGGAAGACCCACAGGAGGATCCACAGGAGGACCCACAGCAGGATCCACAGGCAGACCCACAGGAAGACCCACAGGCAGACCCACAGGAAGACCCACAGGCAGATCCACAGGAAGATCAACAGGAGGATCCACAGACAGATCCACAGGAGGATCCACAGACGGACCCACAGGAGGATCCACA
>NW_022196905.1:92615412-92635655 GCF_008632895.1 Mastomys coucha
CAGGAGGACCCACAGCAGGACCCACAGGCAGACCCACAGGAAGATCAACGGGAGGTTCCACAGGAGGATCCACAGGAGGATCCACAGGAGGATCAACAGGAGAATCCACAGGAGGAATCACAGGCAGATTTGGTCTATAATCTCTGAGTCCAATCTCATCCATTAAGGCCCCACCTTGAAGCCTTGATACCCAAGCTGTGTAGGGGTGGGGAAGTGGGACTCGCTTCACATCCAAACCTTGACAGCTACATAAAACAGGCACGCAAGTCAGACATTCCCTGCATGAGGATGTGTGAGCTAAGATGGAGCACAGCAGATAATAGCAGTACCTCATCGAAGGAAGGACTCACATGAGCTATGTGCAAGCCTTGTGGCTCTATACAGCCATTACTGGACAATCTGTGGGCTAGCAAGATGGCTCGTGCTGCCAAGCCTGACCACCTGAGTTCGATCCCTGAATCCACAGGGTGGAACCAGAGAACTGACTCCCCAAGTTGTTCTATGGCCTCCACATTTGCCATGCACACCCAATAAATAAATATGATTCTTTAATAATATATATGATTAAATATATATTATAAATATTGTTATAAATAAAAGTACATCTTATTTATAATATAGGTATAATGTATTATTGTATTACATATAATATATTATTATAGATAGCAACATTAATATATACTTCTATAGTTTGTGTTATATAGTAATATAAATATAAATAAATATTATTAAAAATTATATTTTATATTTGTATATTTCTATATTAAATAGTGAATAATAAATAATAAAACATTTTATTTAGAATATAAATTATAAATAAATATAAGTAAAATTATAAATATAAATAAAATTGTATTATAAATATTATTATGAATAAAGTATAAAAATCAATTTCAATATAAATATTACACATATATAAAAACTCACATAATCCATGATCTATATTAATAGGTGTAAACTATGTCCATGATGTGTTAACAAATTAAGAACAGCAACAGCAACTGAAATAGGAGAACCTGTGATTGCAGGGAATGAGGCTACAGTTAGGCCCAGAGGGCAAGGGGTCTGATGATCACAGTCCACATGTTCAGAAATAATTGCTTTCTCTAAGATGGACAGACATAAAGATCATTCAACAGAGAACAGAAGACTCTGAGAAAGCCTTGGGTTTCCCCTCTCCACCCCTTCTCCCTTCCTGCCTCTGAAGTCTGCCCCACCCCCACCCCAGGAGCTGAGCTGCTGAGTCCTTCATGGTTGCTGTAGAAGGGACTTCATGACACAGTTCCCATCCCTGGAGAAGATCCAGCAGGGTGTTGGCCTACACACGTGCTGATGGTTTCTAGGTGTAAAGCTTGTTTTATAATAATGTACAAATGTTCATGTTCCTCCTTTGGGAATGTTCCTCCTTTGGGAATGTTTAATGACTCCATAATAATTAGAAACTGTGAAGGAGGGGGCTAGAGAGATGGCTCAGTAGTTAAGACACTGACTGAGTTCTTCCAGAGGTCTTGAGTTCAATTCCCAGCAACCACATGGTTGCTGCTCCACATGAGATCTAATGCCCTCTTCTGGTATGTCTGAAGAGATCAATAGTGTACTCACATACATAAAATAAATAAATCTAATAGTAATAATAATGAAGAAGAAGGAGAAGGAGAAGGAGAAGGAGAAGGAGAAGGAGAAGGAGAAGGAGAAGGAGAAGGAGAAGAAGAAGAAGAAGAAGAAGAAGAAGAAGAAGGAGGAGGAGGAGGAGGAGGAGGAGGAGGAGGAGGAGGAGGAGAAGAAGAAGGAGGAGGAGAAGGAGAAGAAGAAATAGCACAAGCCTGAGAGGCGAGAACGTGTACTTCAGCAAAACGGTAAATGCTGTGACCTTCAGAACAGTCCTTAAGGCTGTGGGAAAGAACTCTGAAAGCATAAGTTCAAAAATATATAATTTGTCAACCATGCAAAATATAAGATTGCAATATGAATTGTATGATGGGCTTCATGGACCTAAAAGAACAGAGACAGCTGCACAAATGATCCAGTTCGTCAGAAAGACACTAAGCAAAGAGAAAAAGAGATTTAGGGAATGGTGATCTCAGGGCAACATTCAACACAGCCAAGGCAGACAGATTCCTGAGTTCAAGGTCAGCCTAGGACAGAGTGAGTTTAGGTCCAGGCATGGTGGGAATGTTAATCTCAGGATGGGATCCCACCCAGCTAAATTTGCAAAGGCAAGCAGAGCTCTGAGTTCATTTGCTATGTTTAAAAAATGCACTTGCTGTCTCTAAGAATCAAGGGGCTAAGGTTATATGAATCATGGGATAATCAAAAGGAAACCTGGAGTAATGGTTGGATTGATAAGTAAATAAAAGACTGGGCTTTGGTCTGTAAGAGCTGACTATCTACACAGCTGTCTTGAGAGCCAGCTGAAGCAGAGCACAGAGCTGTCAGCTTGTACCTACGATTGACTTCTGTTGTGAGAATTATAAAAAAGGAATCCACCCCACAAGCTCACTTTCCCACTGAGCCGCTTTCTTGTGCCGATACCATTTGGCCTCAATACTAAATTCCGATGGGTTTTGTTATTTTCTCCCAGCAAGCTACATCTTGCTCACATGCAACTCTTTACACACCCCCACAATCATTCATCTAAATAGCGCCTAAGACCCAGTAAGTAAAGCATGACTCTTAAGGCCTTAATATCCAATCAGATTTATATAATAATAAAATCACAATTTATAAGATGCCAATACAATAATTCCAGAACCAAATAATAAAGACAATATTCTAACCCAATTAATCTATTTTGTAAAAACCTTTGTTTAGTTGTATAACCTCGTAGGGTCTGGCTCGTCCTCATCATGACTGCCTCCATGATCCGACAACCCTCCTTCTGCTCCTATGGCCTTTTTCCCCTCCAACTCTAGCTCCACCTCTCTATTCCTGTCCAATTACAGGCCTGTCACTGCCCTAATGTGATTGGACAGAGAAAATGCTACAGACCCTTTTTGTTCAATTAAAAAAAAAACTTTCTCTCAAAATATAAATTGAACACTACTATTACATATATTGTAAATTATCTGGTATAAGGTATATCTGACACCCAGTCCAACATCTTTGTCAATAAAATTGAACACTATCTTCTATCTTAACTTAAAAGACAAAAACTTTGTACCTGGTTATGTCTTGGCTTAGATTGGATGCCATCTGAAAACCATTTTCTCAAAAGTAAAAAGCCTGGGCTGGCTAAGAGATTATGTAGTTTTTCAACTCCATCAGAAATCCAAGAATGACTGAATAATTGAGAATATATGGGCCGGGTGGTAGTGGCACACGCCTTTAATTCCAGCACTTGGGAGGCAGAGGCAGGTGGATTTTGAGGCCAGCCTGGTCTACAGAGTGAGTTCCAGGACAGCCAGGCAGCCAGGGCTACACAGAGAAACCCTGTCTTGAAGAGAGAGAGAGAGAGAGAGAGAGAGAGAGAGAGAGAGAGAGAGAGAGAGAGAGAGAGAGAAAGAGAGAAAGAGAGAATATATGGAAAGCCTAACAGAGCTTCTAAAGTTTTAGCCAATTGATAGAGACTGCTGGACACCTGGACAGTCCTTACTTTAAAATGTTAGAGCATTGGTCTTCAGCCTTCTGGCCAGGGTCATCTGACAGACCTTTGTAATGCAGAATTTTGAAGGGCTGATCACCCTGTCTTGGCAGAGATTATCAGTTGACTATTCTGCACAGGGTGTCCTTTCCTGGACAACAAATTTGTCTGTAGATGGAATGAGGCAATTTCTGCTTAGTGGCTGTCTTGCCACAACTGGAGCAACTCCAGTGATGCTCAATTTCTTCTTTGAGTCTGAGAAAGGGGTGCTGTCAGAAGCAGACAGGTCTCTAATCAAATGAATAAATAATATTAACTGTCACATTCTGTGGATTTCTGATGTTTTAAAAAACCAACTATCTATGTAAAGTAATCTGGACTGTTGTCTATTAACTACTCTCAGCTATTTTTAGTTAAAGTCTAGAAATCACCCTAACAATAAACTCAGAGCCATGAATTTGTTAATTTGTCCCTAAACTCACAGGTCTAAACATCTCAGCTCTGTCTATAATAACAGTAAAAGGACTGGGTCTAAACCCTGTACTTTTAATTATTTAGTATTAATAGAAGAAATTTATACCAAAGATAACTTTGATTTTGAATCAAAATAAATTCTGTACAAAATAGGAACATATGACTTTAAGTTAGTAACAATTATAAGGTTTTCTATTAAATGAGATTATGGCTATACAATTAATTCTGGCTATTTCCACCCTGTACCAAGTATGACCATTTTTTACATTTCCTAGAAAGACAACCTATTAATAACCCTCTCCAGCCCCAAAGCCCAGGGAACTGGGTCAACAACTCTTCATAACTTCTTCAAGCTGAACATGGGCGTTGAGATATTATTGGCGGGGGGGAGGGAGGGAAAAGAGTATTTATTAGTCTCTGATGTCTGTGTCTTGACTGGATCAGGCTGAAGTCCAGGATATCAGGAGTTCAAGCAGGCCAGTTCAGCATGTCTGATGAGGAAATTCACCAAGGCTGTATATTCTGTAATATATAAATCTCAAAACAAAATTTTAGTATCATCAAGATACATTTTTTTGTTTCATTCTCTGGAATCTAATTTTCTGGAAGGTGTAAATACTTTAATCACCTTTTCCAAAAACACAAAAACAAAACCTTTTCCCCAAATCAGCATATCTTTGAGCCAGTAACCAGAAAAAAACCTTCATTTTGACATCTCTCCCAGAGGAATAATATAACCACAAAACTCAACATCACACCTATTTGAAAATTAAAACAGTCTAAAACAAATGAAATAAACTAATATATTGTATAAGCCTCTTTACTTAGGCAATTTCTACCTAGCCAAGTAGGAAAATGTCACTCAAAATTCCCATGTAGGCCATGTTTGAAAGAATATGAGCGTCCTCTGGCTAAGTAAATAAGTTACATTATTTGTTTGGCTCTTCCTAGAGCCCCAGGCTTTCTTAATACTTATAAAAGCAGGCAATGTTTAGCTCTGCACTCTCTACTCTGGAGTCAGACCAGCTTGTAATTCCACACAGCAAAGAACCTCAGAGCAGTTTTCTTTGTTTCAACTTGGCAAGCTTGAGTCATTTGGTTTGGGCGCCACTCAGCTATCACCCAACAAAAGAAAAAAAGTGACCAGGACCCCCCCCCTCCCATCCTGGACCTTCTTACATAATTCAGCACACACACACACACACACACACACTCCCTTATGTCTACCGTCATTATTAGATATTCTGTCTTCTATGTTCACATACATACCCAGTTGTATGTGATGTGTAGAAGGGAGTGTAATGGCGGCTTGCTGCCCGGACGGCAGCAATATCGACGAAACACCGAGACTTCTCTCACGGTTTACTCAGGAATTTTCTTTTGTGTTACAGCTCTTCTAAGTGTTACAGCTCTTTTAGGTACGCGGCTCTTCTTGCTTCTGTGAAATGGGCAGCAGCGGTGGCCACTGCTCTTGCTTCTGTGGAGTGGCATAGACTGCTCAGAGAGAGCCCCTCATATACCCATGCCTGAGCTCTCATGGTCCTCCTGGATTGGTTCCCTGGCAATTGCCTCATTAGCATACACCTGCTTGGGAGGGGCGCATGCGCAGCATACACCTGCTCAGGAGACACCTGCATGAGCCCGTTCGGGAGACACCTGCATGAGCCCGCTTGGGAGGGGCACATGCGCAGTGGAATCGTCTATTGCTGCCGCAGCCGCCTTGGATTTGATCGAGCGGCTGCCTACATCTCCCCCTTTTTTATTTTATTTGAAGGCTGCTCACAATAAATCAGGGAGCGATGCACTCTGCCATGGTCCCTGGCTTGGGTCATTCCACTTCGAGATCACAGCCTTACCCGTTGTTGGATTACCCCCCCCCCCTGCCTGAGGGCTCCGTGTCTTAGGTTGGTCTGTGCTCAGGGAAGGTTGCCCATCTTTGGGGTGCCATGGAGCTGGTGCGTTTCGCCAATCCTGATTGTTTGAGGCAGATTATTGTTTTAGTGAAGCCAGCCAAACACTGGGAGATGTGTCATTCTTGATAGCCACCAAGGCTTGGTAAACCACTGCTTTATGTTTGGCATGCTCCCTTTTCATTCGGCAGAGTAGCCAGAAACAGAGGACACAACCCAGGAGGACCAGGGTTCTCCAGGGTGCTATGCCCGCACACTGTGGTATAGGTCTTGGAAACACTGACAGAATCCTCCATCTCGGCTCCGCTTGGCTCTCCACCAGGAACAGAAGAAGGGTGCACAGGGCTCTCAGGCACGATCTCTCCATTCTGCGTGGCACACTTCCTTGTCAATCGCTCAGAGACCCAAATGGGATCTCGGTGGTCCTGTGGAAACACACAAACAGAGCCTCTCACCCACGTCAATATTGGATCCTGGCATAAATCCCTTCAGGGAGCCTCTGCTGCACTGATGATGATCCACAGCAGAAAGGCCATCTACATCCAAATTTAAAATTTTTCTTTTGGGGTACGGCCTTGGCCAATTCCCCCTTTTTGTTTTTGTCAGTAAACATATTTGGAGCCCCAACTATAGCTGACATAATCTTTGGAAAGATCACAGGATGCTCTCTAAAGGATTGAGCATCTTGAAAACCTGGACAGGCGAGCTGGATCTCTGACCTCACCCTTCGCCAAACCTCTGGGTAAAAGAATAGGCCTGGACCCCCACTGTTGATTGGATTATAGGGAGGCACTGACAGCATCCAGTCTGGAGGGCCTTTTTCAGTCTCTGGCCCCCTTTTCTTCCGCTTCTTCCTAAGGGAGCTTTTCTCTATCCTCTCAATTAGACCTTGTAATTCCTCATCTGTATCAGACCAATCTGTGCCTGAGTTCCCCTTTCCTGATTTCACTGACTGCTCCTCTTTCAGCTGTTCTGGAGCTGTCTGTCCTTCTCCATCTGCCTTACAACACTTCTGATCTCCTAGGCAGCTCTCTTTAAATTGGGCTGACCCCTCTATCTCATACACCTTAGAACTAACAGGTCCAACTATAGACCGAGGATTTGTGCCAAACAATCGAATTGAAACATTTCTTCCCTTAAAGATACAATGTTGGTTCTTTTCTCCCTGCACTCTACACTCCTCCTGGTAAAAGGCCATCCATTTAAGGAACATGGGTGAGGGAAACACAGCCTTGACCACTTGTTCCTAACAAGCTTCCACACAGGTCTTAACAGCTCCTAAAGAGTCAGAAAAATTAGTTTAACATTAACAGCTCCTGGAGAGCCAGAAAATTTGAATACAAAACGCCCATGTTTACTTTTGTTACTTTTCCTTCTCCTCCTGCCTGTTTCTCCTACTTCTGTCTTCTTCTTCCTGCTCTAAAGGCAAACTCGTCCCTAACCAGGAGCTTTGTTTGAGGGCTCAACTTTACCGAGCACTTTTCCTGCTCTAAAGGCAGACTCATCCCTAACTGGGAGCTTTGTTTGAGGGCTCAACTTACCGAGCACTTTCCAATCGATCACCCTGTCTGACGAGAGTTCTGGAGTCTCCTACAGGTCACTTTGACACGAAGTCACCGTACCGGGCCACCACTTGTAATGGCGGCTTGCTTGCCCGGCAGTATCAACAAAACAACCGAGACTTCTTCTCTCGCGGTTTACTCAGGAATTTTCTTTTGTGTTACAGCTCTTCTAAGTGTTACAGTTCTCCTAGGTTCCTAAGTGTTACGGCTCTTCTAGGTGTTACGGCTCTTCTAGGTGTTACGGCTTCTTCTTGCTTCCTAGGTGCTGCGGCTCTTCTTGCTTCTGTGGAATGGGTGGCGGCAGCGGTGGCGGCAGCTCTTGCTTCTGTGTAGTGGCCGCTGCTCTTGCTTCTGTGGAGTGGCCGCTGCTCTTGTTTCTGTGGAGTGCCGCTGCTCTTGCTTCTGTGGAGTGGCAGAGACTGCCCAGAGAGAGCCCCTTATATACCCATGCCCGAGCTCTCGTGGTCCTCCTGGATTGGTTCCCTGGCAATTGCCTCATTAGCATACACCCGCTCGGGAGGGGTGCATGCGCAGTATACACCTGCTCGGGAGACACCTAATTTGCATGAGCCCACTCAGGAGACACCTGTATGAGCCTGCTCGGGAAGGGCGCATGCGCAGTGGAATCGTCTATCGCTGCTGCCACCGCTGTCTTGGATTCAATCAAGCGGCTGCCTACAAGGGAGGATGCATTCTGCATTTCAGGCAGGGCCATGAATATTTCCTCATCTCCATCCCAAATAAAATGCTCATCTGACAGCTTCCAGGTCACCCTTCCAGGCATGCCAAAGGTGGATGCCCAAACTGTGACACCATTAGATGTCCTTTGAATGGTCCTAGAAGAGCTGCATTTGTGGTCTGAGGGACACCGCCTGTGAACTGGCCAAGTCATCCCTCTAGAAGGGGAAAATGAGATCATAGAAGTAGCAAGCTTGATGATCCTTCAATGTCCTCACCATAAGCACAGATCTCTTCAAAGTAAGCTATACATAGCTAAACACACCTATCTAAATAGTCCCTACAATAAATAGAGGACCAAAGGTGTGGGGAGCCGCAGCTGCCACCCTACCTATATATTGAACACCTGGTCTCCGGCCAGAGCAGAGAGCATTGATAATCAAGCCCTTAGTTGGAAAAGCTGAGTGCCTCTAGTTTGTGATGCAAGCTGGCGTGGTTTCCTGCAGCCTATTGTGCTTTGCCACATAGCCAATGCTGATTGGGACCAGGGAAAGTATTTAACCCACAAGGGCTGGGGGCTGGATATAAGAACTAGGAGTAAGTGTGTAGATAGATTGGAGTAAGTATATAATAATTAGGAGTAAGTATGTAGGGAATAGAAGTAAGATGTAGGAATAGAAGTAAGATGTAGGAATACACGTAAGATGTAGGAATACAAGTAAGATGTATGTAAGACTAGGAATAGAAGTAAGATGTATGTAAGAATAGGAATAGGAGTAAGTAGGAAATAGGAGTAAGTAAGATGTAACTAGAAAGATGTAAGTAGTAAGATAGAAGTAGTAAGATGTAAAGATGTAAGTAGTAAAATAGAAGAAGTACGATAGAAATAAGTAAGATGAAAGAAGCAAGATTACAAGGTTCATAATTAAACTGCTTGGAGAAGAGCTTGTTGTTGCCTCTTTATTTCCGCTGGACAGAAAGGCAGCCGACACAAAGGCAGCTCCCCTTCCTTTGGTGCCTGGGTAAGTGTGGGTTCCTTCCCCCCTGCTTGGGAGCAATTCGGAATCTGAAAGCTTTCTCGACTGGCCAGGAGCTGAAGCTGGCCAGCTGCAGTGCAGAACACTGACAATGCAGCTCGGAAGATCAAAAGAACTGAAACTCAACCTGCTTCTGCCAGAACTCCGTTTGAAGTTTTGTTGTATATACAGACTGTTGTGCTTCTATGCCTGCTATCACGTCTATGCTAAAAAACTAGATTGTTTTGGTTTCGATTCTGCCTTTTGCTATATATACCCAGTTTTCCCAAGTAAAGAGACACCTTGATAAAGCTTACTTGGTGTTGTCTCTTTGTGTCCTTCCCACCCACTTATCTCAACAGGTTCTTAATAATCCCCAGTCCGAGATCACCTATGAAGTGTGGGCCCACTGGCCGGACCCCCACAGGTAAGTTAGATAGAATAACCTCAAAGATGTTCCCATCTTAGGTCTTGGTGTCTGTGACTGTTACATTACAGGCTGAAGAAGAATCCTCAACTATGTAAGTGTTCTCAGCCGAGTCACAAGGACCCCAGAAGTGGAGAGAAGCCAAAGAGGAGATTGGGGTGAGGTCCTACAAGAAGGTTTCAACATACTGTTGATGGCTTTGAAGATGGAAGCTGAAGCCATAGACAAGGCCAGAAATAGACAAGGAAACACACTCACTACCAGCAGCTCCCAAAAGAAGCCTAGTGTGTCAGACACTTTGACTTAGCTTAGTAAGACCTCTCTAAGCTACTAACCTACAGAGCTATTAGAAAATAAACATGTTTGCTGTCATTATTAACTTGGTGATAATACCCAGTCCTCGGGGATCTGCTCATCTGATCTCTGCAATAGACAGAGCAGAACAGAGGCATAAAATAGGTTCTCAGAATGCCCCACACTGCTCCACTCATAACAGGGACACTACCATGCAATCGTGAATAAAGCAAAAGATGAGAGAAATAAGTGGGACGTGGTTGCCCCTGCCTGAATCCCAGCACTCAGGAGGCAGAGGCGGGAGGAATGTGAGTCCAAGGCCAGCCTGTGCTTTATAAACATATTCAAAGCCTGATCCACAGAGAGCCTCATCTGCAATAATCCAAGCCTGGAATGGTAGCTCAGAGGTAGAGCAAAGACTTTGCATGTGCAGGGGCCTGGGTTTGATCCCCAGCACTGATAAAGCTTATATAGCATATCTTTCTGTCTTTTCATTATCCCACAATGTGAGGAACTCACTCAGTTGGGGACTCTGTGAAGACCCATCACATAAAGATCCACTGAACTCAGAAACCCCCAAATTCCCCTTCACCCTATCCTGACCTAATGCTCCTGTTGATTAAATAAAGCGTGATAATGTTGATATTGGTGGTAGATTTCCAAGGAATAATGGATGGCAATGCATAATGAATATCCATTCCCTTTTTGTCCTGTCATAAGGAGCCAGAAGGTTTAACATCAACTTCCTCTAGATCAGCACAATTAATTGTTTTAAAGTCCAAGGCTCTGCTCAGATCCTGATGGAAGAAAACTGCCAATGGACCCAAGACCTCATATGAAATTTTCTGATGCCTGTAAAATGGCTGAAGCAGAGTGCAGCCCAGAAGTCCTGCTCAGATGCCTGGGACAGCTGCAGAGCATAATCTGAGGGCTTTATAAAGCCGATGTCTTTAAAAATGACTTTTCCCACTGGCTGCTCACTCTCACCTGGCACGTGAGGCTGGTCCTGGCTTTAAACTATAAAACTCCAGAATTATTTTCAAAAACATCTTCTTTGCAACTGGCTTATTTGCAGAAACTGAAGGGTTTACAAACAGGAGATCGGGATGGGAGGGAGATCTGATAAGAATGAAGGCTAAACAGACAGAGCCTCATCAGCTGCCTGGGGGCCCTGCTTGCTTTTTTTCTTTTTTTAAATCAGGGAAAAGCAGATCATGGAGACAGAGACGCACAAACTCTTCATTCCCTGGAATAGTATAGCTGAGAGGGCACCTGGGCCTCCATCTCCACACAGGCCACATGGGGAAAGTGGTACCCATATCTTCCTTACTGTCACCAATACGGCAAGTCATCAGGGCCCAGCCACTCCAGAGTCACTCATGCATCCAAGGACCCAGTAGCTCCTTTGTAGGACATCAGAGCCTGTGGGAGAGTGTCATCTAAGGATACCTGGCCCCAGGCACAGAAGTTCCTGTGCAAACTCTGACTGCCCCTTCCCGGCTCTGTGATCTTTAGAAGCATCCCCTTCCCTGGCACAGGTTTCTCCCATGAGAGATGTCCACAATCCCTTACAAAAAGCCCAGGAGCCTAGTGTGCTTCAACATTCAGAAATGTTTGGACTGTAGGAAAGTTATCCTGCAGAAATGCACCAGCACCGACCTTACCATGAGAAGTCAGATTGTGCTAGCCAGTGAATTAAGCAGGTGATGTTTCCCCTATGAATTGGCAATAAAATATCTTTATTTTCAAAGTCGTGTTCAAAGTAAAGATCCCAAATACTGTTACCATTGGGTGGACTTAGTCACAACCCAGAAGGCGATGAACCAGGTACACAGAAGCACACGAGTGCTTGTGGGAATCTTTGGCCACCACCTTTCCTGCAGCTGCACATCTCACGGCTAACACATGCACCTCACATCTCACGGCTAACGCGTGCACCCCACATCTCACGGCTAACACGTGCACCCCACATCTCACGGCTAACACGTGCACCCCACATCTCATGGCTAATGCGTGCACCCCACATCTCACAGCTAACACGTGCACCCCACATCTCACGGCTAACGCGTGCACCCCACATCTCGCGGCTAACACGTGCACCCCACATCTCATAGCTAACACGTGCACCCCACATCTCTCTCACAGCTAACACGTGCATCCCACATCTCACGGCTAACACATGCACCCCACATTTCATGGCTAACACGTGCACCCCACATCTCACGGCTAACATGTGCCCCCCACATCTCACGGCTAACGTGTGCACCCCACATCTCACAGCTAACACGTGCACCCCACATCTCACGGCTAACGTGTGCACCTCACATCTCACAGCTAACGCGTGCACCCCACATCTCACGGCTAACACATGCACCCCACATCTCACGGCTAACACGTGCCTTCGGCATGCTTGGATGGAGCCTTTTCCCTTGCTTTCTACCTCAGGACTCTCACCTTTTCAAAAGTGACTTCACGTCACTCCATCACACAGGGGACCTTGACCACGCATTTTCCTCCTCTAGCTGCCCCTAGAGCCCCTTTTTCTGTTCTGGCTTCCTCACACTGAGTCATAACAGACCTCATCACTTCACCCAAAGTTTCTATAGGCAAGGATGGCACCCGGCTTTCTCGGCCCCTCTCAATATGGCTGTGCTGGTTGGTTTTGTGTGTCAACTTGACACAAGCTGGAGTTATCACAGAGAAAGGAGCCTCCTTTGAGAAAATGCCTCCATGAGATCCAGCTGTAAGGAATATTCTCAATTAGTGATCAAGTGGGGAGGGCCCAGTGTGGGTGGTGCCATCCCTGGGCTGGTAGTCTTGGGTTCTATAAGAAAACAAACTGAACAAGCCAGGGGAAGCAATCAGTATGTAGCATTCCTCCATGACCTCTGCATCAGCTCCTGCCTCCTGACCTTCCTGACTTCCTTTGGCCATGAACAGCAATGTGGAAGTGTAAGGTGAATAAATCCTTTACAACTTGCTTCTTAGTCATGATGTTTAGTGCAGGAATAGAAACCCTGACTAAGACAATGGTCTATAGTAAGACCAGGAATACAAATGTGTGGGGGATGAAATTTAATTAGATTTTGACGGTCTCTCCAGGCAGCCTGTGTCCACACGGGTTCTCTCAGAGATCCTGAGTCTGAGCTCCGAGCACACCAGCATGCTACTGAATGTCATTACTGTGCTGCCCAGAGATTCTCTTCTGCATTTGAAAATACTTTATCTTTTTCATAAACCCAATTAGTATCCATGAGGGATGTGCTGGCCAGGGGGAAACCGGGAAGTTAATTAGCACCTTAGCTACTCTATGGCAACCTTTAGGTTAGAGACACATCTGGCCACCCCTGCAGGCCATAGTCAGGGATATGGCAGGGGCTGGAGGGACTGTTCTGCTCTTCTTCATAATATATGTTGCTTCTTTCCTGAAGCAGGGTTGCCTGGGCTCTCAGCACTCTCCACCTGTCTCTCCGCTCATGTCCCTGAACAAGAGAAGCCTAAAGAGGAAAAGCTGAATACGCCTCAAGATTTCACAAGGTACCAGAATGGCTGAGAAGTGTCTGCTTTTCAGAATTTGGAGGGTAAACTTCAACATGAAAAGGAACTCAACCTTGTCTGTGTTCTTGATGCTGTGGGTTGACTGTGTCCCCAAGGTTCAAGTTTTAGAAACTTCCAGAAGCCAGGAGCCTAAGTAACAGGATCACTATGAGCTGCAAGTCAGCCCAGACTGCAGAGTAAGAATGTTCCAGGGTGGGCAGGTGAGATGGCTCAGCGGGCAAGACTGCTCTTCCAAAGGTCCTGAGTTCGGATCCCAGCAACCACATGGTGGCTCACAACCACCGTAATGAGATCTGACACCCTCTTCTGGTGTGTCTGAAGACAGCTACAGTGTACTACGCTGGAGCCAGTGGGGCTGGAGCAAGCAGGGACCATCCTGAGTTCAATTCCCAACAGCCACATGATGGCTCACAGCCATCTGTACAGCTACAGTGTACTCATACACATAAAATAAATAATAAAAATAAATAAATCTTAAAAAAAAAGAATGTTCCAGGGCATTGTGCATGTGTCGAAGGCTCCATTTGCATACAGAGAATCCAGGGAAGAAACAAACATGCTGGAGATACTCATGGGACTCACAGGCTGTGAGGAGGTGGGAGAAAGTGGCTTTTACCCTAGACATGTGCGAGTCAGAGGAGCAAATTAACTTCTGAGCTCTAAGTCTGATTCGATGTGTGGAAGTTCCACAACTGCCTTGAGAACCATAGTTGGGGGGAATTCCGACTTGCTCCTCTGAGGCACCCCTTAGAAGGGTGTGCCCACTATGCCTGCACTGAGAGGCTGAGGCAGGAAGGAGGATTGCTCCAAATTCTAAGTCAATCAACCTAAGCAATAAAGTTGTATTGATTTATGAGAGTCTGTCTCACATTATAAATCTTTGTGTCCTAGATGTAATACAGGAAGGAAATAAAGTTAAAGCTGAGCTTTAATCTCTATTCCTGTCAAGTTCATGGAGAGAGGACTTTTCTATCAGAAACATTTCAGAGACTCTGTTAGGAATCTGCTGTCTGGGAGCTCCAACAAGCATCCAGCACAACACCTACTTAGCACCTACCTTAAGTAAGTGATGTGTATGTGTGCTGGACAGAACGATTTACACAATGGCTGCATTTGGGGTCTTGTTCTGCATATCTACACTTTTTTTTAAAGATTTATTTATTTATTATATATAAGTACGCTGTAGCTGTCTTTAGACACACCAGAAGAGGACATCAGATCTCATTACAGATGGTTGTGAGTCACCATGTGGTTGCTGGGAATTGAACTCAGCACCTCTGGAAGAGCAGTCAGTGCTCTTAACTGCTGAGCCATCTCTATTTATTAAAAAGTATTAGTAAATAGAGCTATCTCTATTTATTAAAAAAATAAATAATTTTTAAAAATTCCTGAATGGAGTGAAACAAGAACCCAAGATTTAAATGTATCTTCCTTAAGGAAAATACAAAAAGTCTGTTTGTAATGCCATGGCAGATCCTGTGTCACCAAAATATGAAGAAAAAAATGGTCAACCATGAGAGCCAGAGTCTAGGAGAATGTTGTGGGAAGAAAGGCATTCCGAATCACCCAGTTTCTTTGTTTCCTTTTAACTGGGATTCAGAATTCACCTCCAAGCAGGGTTAACAATTCCCTATGTTCAGAACCAGCTTCCCCGCTCTGCATTCCACATGGGACCCTGCCAAGCCAAGAAAAGCTGTAGATACTGAGTCTACCCTCCAGGTAACGAGGGATCTTAGGGAAGACAGATCCAAAGGCAAGATTTCCAAGGCTCGAGAAAGGCCTTTGTATTAGTTACTTTGTGTTACTTTGTGTCTCTGTGATCAAATGCCGCTAGAATCAGCTGAGGGAGAAGGGAGAAGCACTTCCTTTCTGCTGCGGTCAGAGATTCCAGTCACTTGTCAGGGATGCACAGAGTAGGCCGTTAGGAAAATCAAGGCAACCAGAGCCTTGGAAAGTGACCCCAAGGACAAGAGAGACAGAAAGTGTCCTAGCAGCTGTGTCCTCCTTGCAGAGCCTAGCTTCTTTGTGTCTTTTCCAGCCTGAGGTAGCTTCTACGGTTTGTATATTTGTGTCCTTCTAAATTTCCTCTTGGGATCCTTAATTCCTCATATGGTAGTTGAAGAAGGCATAGCCTTCAAAACCAGATCATCCCACTGTATCCTTATGGAACGGGATCCATTCCCTCAAAAGAGGAACCCCAGAAACCCTTCACCCCTTCTGCCCCATGAGTGGACATGATGAAAAAGTGCAGGCCATGACGGGGAAGCTGACCTCCATGGACACCACACTCTCCAGACACCCTGATCCTCCTAGTCCCAAACTGTAAGATGTAAGTTTCAATTGTTTCAAAGCTACCCAATGGCTTACAGAGCTAGTAGTCACTCCTGCTTAGGCTGAATGGATTATGCTAATCCATGGCTATGCCAGAACATGGCTTACCAAAGAATGTTCAAGCCAACCCTACGAGGGAAACTGAAGGCATCAGAAAAGAGCTTTTACTATAACTAAATGAGACTTCAGGAGGGCCAGGCTCTCCCTTCTGCAGACAAAGCCTCTTCAGAGAGGTTCTCGGAAGTACCTTTTCTTGAACTTTTTTTTTCTTGTGCTGTAAAGAACATGTCCCTTAGGCTACATGCCAGATAAGTACCCTACCGCTGGCCTTCACCTCCAGCCCCTGTGTCTACTTCAGGATTTCTCATTATTAAATTAGGTGTCTTCCTTATATGAGGTAGAGATGAGATGACTCTGTGACCCTCGTGGGAAGGATCCAAGTCCAGCACCTAAGTCAGGCAGCTCAGAACCTCCTGCAACTCCACTTTCATAGGATCAGATGCCCCCTTCTGGCAGCCAAGGGCACTGCATTCATGTGCATGAACCCACACACAGACATACAATTGTAGAAGAATTTTAAATTTTTTTAAAAGGAATTTCCCTTGTTATTTAAACCATTTGCAGCTTATCCTTGTCATAACTGCAGAAAATTGCTAGACATGCATTAAAAATTCATATATATATACACACATATATATGAATTTTTTACTTAGTGTTTTACTGCTGTGAACAGACACCATGACCAAGGCAACTCTTAAACAACATTTAGTTGGGGCTGGCTTACAGTTTCAGAGGTTTAGTCCATTATCATCAAGGCGGGAAGCATGGCGGTGTCCAGGCAGGCATGGTGCAGGAGGAGCTGAGAGTTCTACATCTTCATCTGAAGGCTGCTAGGAGAAGACTGGCTCCAGACAGCTAGAATGAGGGTCTTACAGCCCACATCCACAGTGACATGCCTACTCCAACAAGGCCACACCTCCTAATAGTGCCACTCCCTGGACCAAGCATATACAAACCATCAAAATATGTGTGTGTGTGTGTGTGTGTGTGTGTGTGTGTGTGTGTGTGTTTTAAAGAAAAGATAGGGGTGCTAGAGAGATGGCTAAACTTTCATGATAAAATTTGTTTCTGAGGCTGTGCATTGAGTTTCGTTCAGCACTGGCGGGGGTTAGGGTGGGCACCTTGGATTGTAGGAGGCCCTCTCTTCAGAACACTTCACTGTTCTCAGTGTAAACAGACAAGCTAAACTCCATGGGCCATGCACAGGGTCTCTTGGTTATTTCCCCTGGCTCTGTTCACAAGAATAAAATTAATTTTCCTGCCTATGAATTAAACATCACAACTGCTGCAGGCTAAAAGGCGTCAGCAACAGCCTCCTGTTGGTTAGAAAGGTAGGAGCCTGACACATTCTAAAATAAGCTACGGGAATCAGAAGGGTTGAATGGTGTTAAGGTAGAGGAAGCCACAAAAAGGAAAAATTGGAAAATCCCATCAAGTTCAGCCTCTAAATTGAAGTCTAGGTGCGTCGCTTTTGGTGTGTGGAAGAGTCCTCTGGAGAGATGGTAAAAATGCAGGAACTGATCTTTAAAACTCTCTAGGGCTGATCAAGGAAGGCCACCAGAAGGCTCCTAAAGCCTATAGGTTGGGGTGGAAGGGGTGGGGGGGAAACAGCTGAAGGGCGGGGGGAGGGGAGGAGAGAAACAGCTGAAGGGCGGGGCAGGGGTGGGCGGAACAGCTGAAGGGCATATGTTAAGTCCCTGGATGACTTCAGATAGAAGCCTGCAGCTGTGGGCCCACAGAGCTCTCAGGTGTGACCTTGGCACTCAGGGAGACAAAGTATAGGCTGTAGGAGGATCCATCATCTCTGAAATGTGGGCTAGGAAGAACCAGCTGATTTCACGCCTTAAGGCCAGCTCCAGGTCACCATCCTCACCAGACACCTTTAAAAGCTCCTGCACCAGCCAGCCCAGGAAATCACAGGAGACTCCGTTAGTTGCCCCCTCCACCACCACCACCACCACTGAGCTGTTTTGCGGCTTTAGAAAGCAACCCTCGGGGCCTGGCAGGTAGAGTAGGTGAGTGGGTGATATATTGATTTGGTTTTTTTGTTTGTTTTTTTTTTTTAAAGACAGAATTTCACTGTGTAGCTCAAGACAGCCCTGAACTCACAGCAGTCCTCCTGTTGACACTCTCCCAGGTGCTGGTGTTAACAGGCATGTGCACCATACCCCATTAGTAAATATTACATACCGTTTCTGTGGCTGGTTGTGCTTCAGTGACACCTAAAGAATGGACAGAAACACAAGGGTCATGATGGGAGACCCCAGCGAAGCAGGGTAGGATACCGACCACACCCCTGAGAAATACTTTAACTGTAATCCTGATGCAGCCACTGAGGTGGAAAAGCAAGCAGACGAATCAGTAGCTTACATGTAGCTGTGTAGCTGTATGTGTATGCATGTGAGGTTCTCTCACTACCCTTCACACTCAACAGCGTTTAGGAGGGAGGGCGGCTGCTGCCTAGTGAGGACCCAAATGGATTGCCCAGGGAAATGAAATCAGAGACAATCGCTCTGCTAGTCACCAGGCTTCCTGGCCCGCAGAGGAGTTTTCCCCGAGGTGGGGGGCCTGGCTGCAAACCTCACCCTCCAGAGAAAGCCCTCGCCCCAGCTAAGTGAGTGAAGAACTTCATGAGTGGCCCCAGAAGGCAGGGTGTTCCATGCAGGCCCAGCTTTGGTGGCATCGCTTCATTTCATTCCAGCTGCAGCCTGGTTCTTGTGGTCCATGCCAGTCCCATGGTATAGCTAGAGACTCTAAGGAGAGGGAGGAAGAGTTTTGGTCCAGGCTACATTTCCTGGGCAGACTTCCAGGTCCAGACCCTCTGCCTTCAAAGTCCACACTCTTTGTTTTCAACATAGGGTTTATATGTAGTTAAATCAAGTCTACAGGTCACTCTATAACCCAGGCTGCCTTTGAACTTACAACACTAGCAAATGCTAGTGTTACAGGCATGTCCTGGCTTGAAACCCATACTCTTAACCCCAAGACTATGTTGTTTCAGTGAAATGTAGGGCAGAGGGACTGGAAGGTAGAGAGTATGTAAGAGTTGAGCAAACAGGGACACCTCATAAAAATACCTGGAAGCCAGGAATGTACATTAAGCTTAAAGTCAGGAAGCTTTAAAAGAGTTTACTGAATAAACACCTGTCCCCAGGAGATCCCCTAATTGCAGGGAGTAATGCTTGGTTCCAGGAAACGTCCCCACCCCCAGGGAGGGGCAGATCTCTCCCACACCCCCTCCTAGTGCAGAAGGTATCTCCTCACCTGGGGCACAAAGGGCAATGGAAACAAAGAACAATGAGCTCCACCAATGAGAAATAGCCAACTCATGCTGTAAACCTATGTTCTGGAAGGGTATAAAAGTGTGCACTTTTGTTCCTTGTGGTCGCCTTTGCCCGGATTGCATGACGACCCCAGTATACTGGATCATTAAACTTCTTGCTTATTGCATTGATCTCTGTCTCTGTGTCTTTGTGAGTGGGACGGCATCCTGGACATAAGACTCGGCTCTCCGAATCTTACATCTTGGTGCATGGACCAGGAAAGTCCTCCTTTTGGGACCAGTGACTGGAGATCAGAGGATCATCACTCGAGCAGGTACCATGGTTGTTTTGTGTCTGTTTAAACATCTGTCTGACTTTTTGAACCTGTGCCTTTGATCTGTACGACCACAAGGAAGTTTGGTTTCAGTTTTCAGTTACTTGGTGATTGTTGACTAGAGGTGGTCTTGCGTGGCGGGTAGATGTTCCTTAATGTCACAGACTACGAGAGTCCTAGCTCTGGACTCTGTCTGGGAAGTAGAATCAGAAAGGGTTCGACTCCATCTGGGGGTGACGGCAAGGAGGCCACTACCAAGTTCCGTCTGTCTAACCTGGTTTATCTGGCCTCTGCTGTGTGCAGGAGTGACTAGTTCATCTCAGTGTGGCAGGCACGGCTGAGCAACTCTGTGATCTGGCTTTGATTATCTATGTGTGCAGGAGCACCTGGTGTCTGTAACTGGGCCCATGGAAGGGGCAAACTGTGTGTGAATTGTCTTTCTCTATGTTGATGGGCCTGGCAAGGTGGAGCTGCTGTCTGTGTGGTAATTGTTTTTCTCTGTGGTACCTTGTTCTATGTTCTTGGACTTTAGACTGACAACTTCTACCCTCCTTGACCAATGGACGGATGTTAAAGCTAGGGTGTAGCCTGCACAGTCGTCTCACCGGGAAGAAGACACGCGGACACACTAGGTTCCTTCTGCAGCGACGACGTTTACTGCCCTCTCCCAGAGGGAAAAGAGAGAAACCGAGCCCAAAATCCGCACTGCTTATATACACCACAGTGCGGCGTGTCTGCCCACAGCGTGGCGTGTCT
>NW_022196905.1:92636157-92636612 GCF_008632895.1 Mastomys coucha
GGAAGGTTGCCCGTCTCTGGGTACCCTGGAGCTGGCGTAGCTTGTCTACTCTGACCCTGCTGAGCGGTCGCTAGCAAAGGCGCTATTGGCCAGGGGAGGAACGAGACAGCAGGAATTTTTATGATTTGTGTAGCATGGACAACCACACCACGGGAGAAGTTCCCTGTTCAATGGCCACAAGTGCCTGAGTGACGACTACCTTGTCACGTTTTTACAGATCAACCAGAGCAAAACACCAGGCCATAGCATAGGGCTGCACCAAACAGGCCGACTCCCACCCATTCCTTAAAATAAAAAAGGGCTGAAGAAATCCAGGAACCGAATTCTTCTATAAACGACAGATCCGGACGTGTGCAGACAGGTCAGGATCTGAGTCCTGAAAGGCCAGTCATGATCTGTCCTCCTTCGCCTCAATTCTTCTTGTTAGCCTCTCTGGTATCCAAATCGGGTTATCT
>NW_022196905.1:92636623-92690243 GCF_008632895.1 Mastomys coucha
AGTCGAGTCGAGATGCGGTATCTGGTGTCAGTTGGAATTCTTCTGTGAAGACAGCAGGGCTACCACAAGACCGAGCCCAAAATCCGCACTGCTTATATACACCACAGTGCGGCGTGTCTGCCCACAGCGTGGTGTGTCTGCTCATGATTGGCTGTCCGCTCATTACCCTACGTAACGCCCCAGAATGAGCCGTGACATGGCGTCTTTTCACTCTACACACATGCGCAAACAGTTCTCTACGCACATGCGCAAACAGTTGTTTACTCGACAGCGGAAGTAGGTGCCATCTTGCCATGGCGAATGCCTGTCCAGCTTCACGGCTCCCCACACTAGGGCATGGGCTGCAGCGGTGGCAACAGGCGGGGCAGGTGTTCCCGGAGGCTGGAACTCACAGCTGCTGCTGGGCTTGGCCAAAACTCGGGCTGTGCACTCCAAGGCTCCGTGGTGTGGTCCCACCTGGACTAGCAGCAATGGGAGAGGCGGCGGGGATGCACAACCTGCCACCATGGACAACAAGGCCCGACGAGACCGAGAGAGTCAGATGGCAGGGTATGTACCCACCCACACAGGCTACCGGCCACCACCCAGACACACTTCCACTGTGGTGGTGCTCAGCAACCGGCTCAAAGATGGCTGGGAAGGCCCAGCAAGAAATGGAGTTTGCAGGTGGACTCATTCTTTATAATTCCTGCTAGTAATTTAATATTATTACCCTGAGAGTTAAAGTTTATATTTTATTTCTTTTTCCTTTTTTCCTTGGTTGGGTGATAGCCTGGGTGATGTGACTCCAGTGGCCAAAGTTGAGTCACGTGACCCAAGCACACCTAGTTGGAACAAAGAACAGCTCTAAGGTCCCTTGCTGTGGCAAATTACAGGCTACTCTGTGTGAGAGAGAACAGTGATAATTGCCTGCTTTTAACAGTTATTGATAAGAGTCTGAGGTGCTCTAAATAAGAAAGCCAAACAGAAGAGAATCAAACTATATATACATATATATATATGTATATGTATACATATATATATCTTGATGATACTAAAATTTTGTTTTGAGATTTATATATTACAGAATATACAGCCTTGGTGAATTTCCTTGTCAGACATACTAAACCAGCCTACCTGAACTCTGGACCTCAACCAGACCCAGTCAAAACACAGACATCAGAAGACTGATAAATCCTCTCCCCCCGCCCCCATGATATCTCAACACCCATGTTCAGCTTGAAGAAGTTATGAAGAGTCATCAACCCAGTTCCCTGGATTTTGGGGATAGAGAGGGTTATTAATAGGTTGTCTTTCTAGAAAATGTAAAATGGTCATATTTGGAACAGGGAGAAAATAGCCAGAATAAATTGTATAGAAAAGTTATGATTGTTACTAAGTTAAAGTCATACATTCCTATTTGGTACAGAATTTATTTTGATCATAATTTGGAAAAAAAGAACCTGATAATATTTACCCTGTACTGAAAATGATTTGATTGGTGCATAGATAATTGAAACTAGAAGCATTGTGTGACTAGAATTTGATCAGATATTTGAGTATTTCTTTAGATACACAGTTTATTTTCAGAAAGTTTGCTTTAACATTTATATCAATAGTTTTGAGTTTTGTATCCCATGTTTGTAGTAGTAATTGGTAAAAATTGAGGCTTGTGTTATAAACCATTTACATCTTAAACTGATATGCAAGAAATGAGTAAATGCTTTTAGAATGAGAATTTGTTGATAAGTTAGGTGCACAATAGTGTTCTTATTGACTGGGAGGTAGCTAATACAGTTCTGTTGTGCATACTTCAACACCAAAAGTGAAGTTTTCTGTATCCACTTAAGAAATTTCTGGTCTTAGTAAGAGTTGTCTGTAGGCTTATAAGTAATTGTTTTATTTCCCCTAGTAGACAGGGCATAGACCCAGTCCTTCTTTTACTGTTATTATAGACAGATCTGAGATGTTTAGACCTGTGAGTTTAGGGACAAATTAACAAATTCATGGCCCTAACCTTATTGTTAGGAAGATTTAAAGATTTTAATTAAAAATAACTGAGAGTAGTTAACAGACAATAGTCCAGATCACTTTACATAGATAGTTGGTTTTCAAAAACATCAGAAATCCGCAGAATGTGACATTTAATATTATTTATTCATTTGGACAGAGACTTGTCTGTTCCTGACAGCACCCTTTTCTTAGACTCAAAGGAGAAATTGAGCATCATTGGAGTTGCTCCAGTTGTGGCAGGACAGCCACTAGGCAAAAGTTGCCTCTTCATCTATATACAATACTGTCTAAAAATGACACACAGGCCTAGGACAGCTTTTATCTACTGAGACAGAGTAGGCAAGTCCTTAATATTCCTGTTTCTCTTGTCTGCTAGACATTCACAGGCCAGAAGGCTGAAGACTGATGTTCCAACGTTTTGAAATACAGCCCGTCCAGGTGTCTAGCAGTCTCTATCAATTGTCAATATTTTTGGAAGGCTTCCCATATATTCTCTATTATTCAGTCATTACTGGATTACTATTGATGGAGTTGAAAGACTACGAAAGTTAGAAGGGATGCAAGACAAGTCATTAAGGGAAATAGTGCAGGTAGCTGAGAAAGTGTTTTATAACAGAAAAACTGAGAAAGAAAAAGGATGTTGCAGAAGGACTGTGAATGTGGAGAAGGCATAATGAAGGGAGAGAATGTTTAGAAGAGAGGAGACAGAAAGAATAAAAGGCTAGAGAGCTGAAGAGAGATAAAAGACAGGGGAAGAAGAGAAGCTAGGGAGCCTCGAGAGCCTAGTAAGATAGTACCTGGCAACAGAAGAGAATTCCTTGCTAAAGACCAGTGTGCATACTGCAAGGAAAAAGAGGATTGGGCAAGAGAATGCTCCAAAAGGCCAAAGATTAGACCTGTTATTCTTTAAAGAGAGAGTTCTGTGTGCTGCATTAAGAGAAGAATATTGTTTTTACATAGATGACTCAGAAAGAGTCAAGGACAATTTAGCTAAGATTAGAGAGGGTTTAGAACCAAGGAAAAGAGAAAGAGCTCAAGGCAAAAGCTGGTTTGAAACCTGGTTCAATTCCTCTCCTTGGTTCACAACTTTGGTCTCTATACTTCTAGGACCGCTGATTATACTCCTATTATTGCTTGCTTTTGGCCCCTGCTTTTAAATCGCCTTCATTAGATAGTGTTTCAGTGTAGTACAGATTATGATGGTGAGGCAGCAATATCAGGAAGTGAACCAAGATGAGATACAGCAGTATAATGCATAATCTCAGGATTGCGATGATTCCGAGAAAAAGGGGGGGAATGTAAAAATTGAGCAAACAGGGACACCTCATAAAAACACCTGGAAGCCAGGAATGTACATTAATCTTAAAGTCAGGAAGCTTTAAAAGAGTTTACTGAATAAACATCTGTCCCCAGGAGATCCCCTAATTGTAGGGAGTAATGCTTGGTTCCAGGAAATGTCCCCACCTGCGGTGAGGGGTGGATCTCTCACACATCCCCTCCTAGTGCAGAAGGTATCTCCTCACCTGGGGCACAAAGGGCAATGGAAACAAAGAACAATGAGCTCCACCAATGAGAAATAGCCAACTCATGCTGTAAACCTATGTTCTGGAAGGGTATAAAGAGTGTGTGCTTTTGTTCCTTGTGGTCGCCTTTGCCCGGATTGCGTGAGGACCCCAGTATACTGGATCATTAAACCTCTTGCTTATTGCATCAATCTCTGTCTCTGTGACTTTGTGAGTGGGACGACATCCTGGACGTAAGACTCAGCTCTCTGAATCTTACAAATACAGGAAGTCAGAATAAATGCAGAAGGAAAATGCCACCTGAACACTCTTTCTTTTGTAGATCCTTTAAAACAAAACAAAACCACATCTGTGTCTCACTTTTTGCCGAATGTATCTCTAGCTTTTCCAAGCAGCTGTTACAGCACAGTTGTGCCAAAATATTTGAATTTAGACATTTAAAGTCATGTCTCACATTTGAATTACAACTACTCAAAGTCACCTCTCCCCTGGTCCCCATTTTTTTGGAGGTAAAAATAGTAGCTAGGATTGAGTGGCTGTCCTTGGTGAGCACTTTGACAGATGCCCCTCGGCCAACTCAGCATTACTATTCTTGTTGGCTTGTTTGTTCTTCCTGAGACAAAGAAGCTGAGGGTTACAGTTGTAAATGGAAGAGTCAAAAGATGAACTGGAGTGGGTGAGATTACTCAGCAGGTAAGGGCACTTGCTGCTGAGCCTGAAAACCTGAGTTCAATATCAGGAACTCACATGCTGGAAAGAGACAACTGACTGGCTAGTTGCCTATGACCTCCATTTTCCAGTCACGGCACACTCATACTCACACAGTATACAACCACATACTAAAAAGTGAAAACAAAAATCACTGTGTTTCCATGGGGCATGGTTAGGAGACACTGACATTTAAGGAGTCACCAGAAAAGTTCCTGCCAGTCCTTGCCATCAATGGCTAAGAACCTGGAGGAAATACATCAAATTTTGAGAAGACAAATTGTCATCACTCAGCTCCCTGGGAGGTAGCCTCAGGACTTTTTGCTTTGATACCATGGTATCCAGAGATTCAAGGCACTGCCTTTCTGCTTCTTATGAGGAGGATCAAAGTGACCCTTTTATGGGATTGTTACTGCCTGCAGCTAAATATGAATGGGTTTTCTGGAAGAGAAGTAGGAACCTAAAAAATAAAGGGAACTGGATGGCAAGAGGGGATAAACAATGGGACCAAGCCATGGTTATGCTTTCAGTACACCATGTAACTGGGTAACAAGCAGGCAGGCAGAAATCCCTCCCCCAGTCCGTCAGCATTTTTCGACCCAATCAGCATCTTCATCTTCGGCCTCTGGAGGCAGGAGTTCCGGCGTAACTTGGAGGGAGGCATGGCTATTTGTGGCAAGGCAAGGTCTGAAAGAACCAGCTCCTGGCTGGGGGGCTAGGGGGTCACAGTTCCTCCTTATTTATTTAATAAAAATTAGCTGGACATATTTATGCACCATAGTCCTCCCTGGGAATTTTACGGTGGCTTAGCGACCCCACCTGTCTTAGGTGTGGATTTACTGGTCTTTTCCCTTACCCATCTTTGGAAATCACATGCAGCTAGTTTGTGTGTTTTTACACAAACCGGGCATTTTCAGTGTTTATGATTAATAAACACAACCTCTTGGAACGTGACCCTGTCTTAGGTTGGTGAAAGCCATAAGCCATTAATTCGTCATTGGCCGCAGGTCCTCACAGCACACCTTATTCCCATACAGACCAAAGACACAACATGCCTATAATGCCTTTTCTTCATCAAGACGAATAATTGCCATGTAGAGTCTCTCTGGAGTCCAGCATGGAGTAGGGTCTGCATGTCTGTAATGAACCTGCTTGAGATAAAAGCTCAAAAGTTTAAAAGCAGCAAGCTTAACATCTTGAGGATATCCCAGGCACTTCAGCTGCAAATTGGCAATGCTCAGGCCCAAGGTTTGGCCTCCAGGTGTGTGGCAAGGAAAGGTCTGAGAGAACCAGCTCCTGG
This sequence comes from Mastomys coucha, assembly GCF_008632895.1. NCBI lineage: Eukaryota > Metazoa > Chordata > Mammalia > Rodentia > Muridae > Mastomys > Mastomys coucha. Next base: position 92,642,147 of record NW_022196905.1, read on the forward strand.
CTGGGGGCAGGGGGTCACATGGGCTTGTCTTCAGGTGGCCATTTCTCCACAGTTGTTTATGTGTGGATTATTGTTTGTCTGTTTGTTTTGGGTTGTCCATGAAACTCATAACCTAGCCCTAGGGACCTCTAGGGAGCAGGTACATCTGACATCTCATCTGCTCAGAAAATGGAGACAGCTGGGCACGGTGGCAGACACCATGAATCCTAGCACTCAGGAGGCAGAGGCAGGCAGATTTCTGTGAGTTCAAGGCTAGCCTGGTCTGCCATGGAATGTTGGAGAGACTAGGGTGTTCACAATGGAGGGGACTATAATACACTGCTTGGCTTCTACTACCACATGAGTGGCTCCATGATATTACACACCCTCCAGGGGTATACTGAATGTTTGCTCCTATTTTCTGTGACATCCTCACTTGGGGTAAAGAAGGGCAAGCAATGAATGACTTCAGCCTCTTCCTTTGGAAACTCAGGTCTCTAAGTGGATGAGCAACCTATTGGGACAGCTTAACTGAACCTCTGAGTTAAACAGTGGACAATGACTCCAACTTGCAGAGATGCATGTGTCTTTCACTGAGAGTGGCTCTGAGTCAGCAGCCTCCCTAGTCCCCTCTGGTTCCTGAGTGAGCCTAGCTATCTTCCAGACCAATCTCTGCTGGAACCTGATTGGCTCACTTACTCATATACAAAATCCATTGCTTGGAATGTTTCTGAGTCACAACTACAACATCCATCATCACTGACTTCTCTTTTTGTTTTTGTTTGTTTGTTTGTTTGTTTTAGAGATCAGTGAAAGGGAGAGCATTGAGTTTCAGAGCTCAGGGGCTCACTGCCTACAGTCTGCAGTCCTCAGATCACAAGCCTGCTCCTCTCCGCTGCCCACTCATTTCCAGTCAAGGTGCATGATGCATTTCTTTTGCTCCAGACTGGAAATCAAATAGCTGTTTCTGTCTTCTTTCTCCAAAGCCCGCGGCTCATCCAAGTTCAGTTTCCATCCTCGCAGAAGGCTTGTAGGTTATATGCCAAGCCATGGTAGCAAAGGCAGATGGATCATAGGCTCCAGAGCCCTAAGCAAAGTCAGAGCCCTCGTCCTGCTCCTTCCCCCTTGTTTTTCAGCCAGGGGAACTGAGGCAGAGCAGAGGGACATGCACTGCAGCCTTTGGTGGCTGTTCTTCTGTACTGTCCTTCCAGCAGTTGGGTCACCACCCACGACTTCTCTCCAGTCTAGAACCCTGGCTCCTAACTCCTCCCTGCCGTACTCTGCAGGAGAAATCCCCAGCACACAGAGAACTTCTGAATCTAAATGACTTCTGAAGCTCTCAACAGCAAGGTAGAGAGAAGCTGCTCCCAAAGTCTGATGGATAAAACAGACCCATCAGGTTCGCATCTCATCTCAAAGTGGGAAAGTGGGATAGCTCCACTTCACACACCCAAGGAACACAAAGAAGGGTAGGGATGGGAGCTGGGAGGGTAGCTCAGTGGTTAAGCGCTCTGAGGTTTAGTTTCTATCACCCACATGGCAGCTCACAACTGCTTGTAACTCTAGTTCTAGGGGATACGATGCCTTCTCCTGGCTTCTGTGGACACCGGGAATGCATGTGGTGCACATACATGCATGCAAATGAAATACTCATATAACATAAAATAAAAAAGCAGAGGTAGGTAGATGAGTTGAGATCTAATATAAAAGACCCCAACCCAGAAGATAGCACTAAGCACCACAGACCACATTCCCTCAGAACCCTTCCTCTGCTTAGAACTGTGTTTTTAAAAAAAATACAAGCACAAAACAAGAAAACTCAGCATGTCTGGGCTAACCACAAAACAGGAACTGCTGACTGCACATGGCAGATGAATGTGTTGAGGGAGCCGTAGTAGACAGCAGCCGCTCGTATGCCCTTAGGTTTTTTTTTTTTAAAAGACCATTTCTTCTACATAGTATATACAGACTAACTTTGCTCTCATCCTCCAGCCTCAGCTCTCTGCCTGCTGGGATTGCAGGTGTTCTCACCATACAAATGATCTTCACTGGATCATTAAGCAAGCTGAGCCTTGAACTGGAGTTCCTGAGTTGTAGAGGCATATATTAAAGTAAAACCATTTACAAAATCAAGTTGACTAGAAAGGAGAACAACAAGGTTTATCTTGAAATAACAAACTGCTCTTTTTTTTTTTTTTTTTTTTTGAGACAGGGTTTCTCTGTGTAGCCCTGGCTGTCCTAGAACTCACTCTGTAGACCAGGCTGGCCTCAAACTCAGAAATCTGCCTGTCTCTGCCTCCCAGGTGCTGGGATTAAAGGCGTGTGCCACCACCGCCCGGCTCAGCTGGAGTCTTGAACTTAGCTGCAGTTCATTGTCTGTCCAGAAGGCCAAACAGTATCCACCTAAATCACAGAGGCTCAGCAAATGCTGCAGTTTCCATGTCTAGACTGCTGCTAACACCTGGACACTAGCTGAAAGGGTGCTCTTCCTCTTATTACAAAACTATTCAGTTACAAAGTTGAGTGTAACTTTTTAAAGTGTGTCTAGGAGGAGGGGGCTCAATGAAGAAAACAGGTTCTTGCCACCTGCTTCACCAAGGCTGTGAGAGCCTCCGGGACAAATCTCCACCTCCCTGAAGCAGCCATTGATCTACCCAGTAATAAATGGGACTGCAAGTCATACTCTTCTACCCACAGGCAGATAATAATAAGCCACCCAATAGAAAACTTGGCTGGTAAATGTAAGGCTTTTATCTAGGAGTCTGGCTGTAATAATGTTTTCTTCCTGAACTTAACCTCAAGACTACAGGTAACTTACTAGAAAACAGGGGAGCAAATCTCTAACTATGAAATAAGACAACTCGATCTTGAATCTAGGCAGAACACTGAAAATGCTTGTACATGGAGAACACAGTAATGTGTGGCGAAGGTATGCAGATGGCGCCATCCTCCTGCATGTATCCAAAGCTAATGATCCACACTGTTGGACCATGAAAGGCAGTGTTCTTGGTTGAGCGAGGCTTACTCCAGAGACCCAGTAGAGAATTCTACAAGGGACGGAATAGTAAGCTACACCCCAGACATAAGACACTGACACCTTGAGCCTTCACTCCCTTATCCTGTGGCTAGACAATGCCCCAAGCTCCTAGTATTCTGGCTGGACTCCACCCCCAATCGCCTGACCACAGTTACCACAGTTACCTGGGAACAGAAAGGCTACACAGCCCTCTATAAAAGGAGCAGTTTGACTCCTCCCCTCCCTCCTACTCTTGTCTCACCTCCTTCCCTCTCTCCCCTTCCCCCTCTCTCCACATGGCCATGGCTGGCCTTTACTTTTCAACCTCTCTCTCTCTCTCTCTCCTTTCTAAAATAAACGGCTTAAGACCATGGATTGCCTTCTTTCATCTACACTCGCAGTGCTGGGGCAATGGATTCCAGCTCCAGTACCAAGGACTTACGCCCCACACGTGCACAGGAACCACCGGACCCAGATGGCAACTTCCCCTGTCCACCCCTTTTCTCCCTTCCACCCAGGGCTAACTGAGCTGCCCCAAGGGCCCCCAATTTGTTCTCAGCTCTTCTGTGGTGTCCTGTGATCCCCAGGAGCTGGAACCTGTTGTCCTTGGACTCCATAAGGCCCAGGGACTCCCCACGCCGGATTGTCCCCTCTCCACTACCCCCTGCAGACTGGGATATTGGTTTACTGCAGTCAGATGCCCACCCAAAGGGGGTTGACTGATCCTTTCACAGGGGTTGCATACCAGATATCCTTCATATCAGATATTCACATTATAGCTCAAAAACCTAGCAAAATTACAGTTATGAAGTAGTAACAAAAATAATTTTATGGTTGAGTCACCATAGCATGAGGAACTGTATTAAAGGGTTGTAGCATTAGGAAGACTGAGAACCACGACTCTACAGCAACAGGAATGGAAGCCACAGTCTTACATATGCCAAGTGCTCCTCCAGATACTACAGCCCAGCCAACAGCCTGTTTTAAAAAGACTATAGGTTGGTGAGATGGCTCAGTGGACAAAAGTGATTGCTGACAAACCTGGCAACCCAAGTTCCGAGACCAAGACCCACGTGGAGGAAGGAGAGGACTGACCCTACAGACTGCCCTCTGGCTTCCACATACAGTGGCATGCACACACCCACTCACTGAGAAATCAAGAAAATGCAGTAAAAAGGTAAAAAAAAATAAAGACTGACCAAGTAAGATAGGATTACACACTTTAATCTGATTGATGTGGAGAAAGTAGGAAAGACATCAAAGAAATCTATTTTAGGTCTGTTTTATCCATAGCCAGATGCAAGTTTCCTAAAAAGTACACTGAAGTTTTAAAAGCTGCATTTTGTCAGAACTCCTCAGGAAACCATACTATGTGTAATCCAGGAAAGACACTATTTGCAGAACAGGAAAATCATAAAGGCGACAAGAGATAAAAACAAAGGACAGCACTGGAGTCCAAGCAGCTCTAGGGGAGTATGCCAGCAGAAATAATGTCAAAGCTCCTGGGTAGCCACCACGGGAGCATGCTAATGAGGGGTTGGTCCCGGTCTTAGCATGGCTTTCTTTGGAGAGGTGGCAATGTCACCGAATAGTGCAGCTGTCCTCAGACGCCCAGCTTGCTGGCCTGACTGAGGACAACCTTGAGGACTGGCATGAAGGCTGAGGTCTCACTGAAGTTGCTGGTGCTGACGATGTGAGTGTGGACACTCAACCCTTCAGAGTAGTTCCTTGTCTCAATGCTTCTTGCAATGGTGTGGAGACCATTGATGATTGTTGGAGAAAGCTGAAAGAAAGGACGGGGCAGGAGAGGGAGTTACCTTACAGTTTCCCACAATGCTCTGCAAGCATTTAACCCAGAGGTTTACACGGAGCCTGAGACACTCCTTATGAATGTGTAACTAGTTAGCACTTTGGAATGTTTTAAAGCAAACAAAGATTTTAGACCAAGTGAAAGTTACACTTTCATGTAGAAGCCTGGTGGGACACCTCGTGTGACAAGTCCTTTATGCTGTAGAGCAGGTCTTTCCTTACTGACTTCCTCCTGCAAGCCAAACTGCTTACATCTCTTTCCAACGAAGAGTTTCCCTTCTCCAGTTATGTTAGCCAGAGGACTGGAATCACTTCTTATAATTCTACCTTCTCTTCTGGCATTTTAAAACTTTGTTTTGCTTTTTTTCTTTGCAACTAGCTCTTGCTGAGTTGTCGAGGCTGAATTCACACTCCTGGGCTGAGGAGAAGCTCTCCCCAGGAGCTGGGGTCTCTGGTCCATGCTGCTAACCTGGCTACAAAGGTCAGTTCAAGAGGGCCACGGAGATCCCTGGCTGTGGCTTCTCACAGTCATAGGTTATCACCCTGACCAACTGGCAGCCACATCTGGTTTCGCTTTTCTATACCAGCTGTTGTGGGAGAAAAGGATCAAGAGTCTAGAGAGATGACAAATTCTTCTCTAGAAAACAGGGTACCTGCCTTGCCTCTGGTTTCTGATACATGGGCCATGTAAAATGAGCATCACCAGTTACCCTGGACCCAGCACGGTCCAGTTTGTATTTCTGGACTTTGTCATAAAAAGGGCATTTCACCTCTTACGTTCACTCCCCCACCCTGCGCAAATGGGATTTGGGAAAGACCATTCTGTACCTTTCATGACATGTTTGCCATCCCCCCAGAGTGACAGTGTTGGTGAGTCACTATATTAGCAACAAAGAATAATGGATTGCCATAATTGACCTCTTCGCCCCCAAAAAACGTACTGTCTGTTCTCTAAGCTTGTCGTAGAGGAACTCCAGGCGCTTGCTGGCATCATCCAGCTTCCTCTTGGTTTGCTGCAGGAGAGGAGAACAGGTGTTAGCTTGACCCTACACTTAGGATGCTGCAGGAGAGAACAGGTGCTAGCTTGAACCCTACACTTGGGATGCTGAAGGCCTTTGTCTATCAGGGCAGTGGAGGCAACTATGACCACAGCTCATTCAATACTGAAGGAGCACCACAAATGACTTTAAAAAGATTTTTTAAAAATTTATTTTACAGTTTTAAGCATACATGTGTTTTGCTTGCATGTCCATGCACCACATGTGTGCAGTGCCTTCAGAGATCATAAGAGGGTGCTGGACCCCCTGGGAGTGGAATTACAGAAGTGTGAGCTGCCATGCGGGTGCTGGGAATGAAACCCAGGCTCTGTGCAATGTAACAGTACAGCCCAAACTCTCCAGCCCCAGGTTTTTTTGTAGCTAAGTAAACTATGAGAAGAAGAATACATACAGGGTCTGTAGCTGAGGAGAGGCAGCGCTGGATAAGATCCTCAAATGTAGTCTTTAGAATGAGGTGCTCGTCTGGAATAGGTTTCTTGGTAATTTTTTCTGTTGGTAGGGCCTGCACATGCTGAAAGAATTAATGTTATAAAAACAATGAGAAAGTACTAGAAAGCGCTCTATATACAATGTCCTGATTCTATGTAAAGAGAACCAACAGCTTTGGAGGCAGATCTGTTAAAAATAAAATGAAAGTTTAACATGTTTGTGAAGAAATGGGTAAGAGGCCAGTAGGAGGCGCTAGCACTCCTTGGACAGCTTCGGTTTGTATATCTAAGGACTGGGTCCAAGCTAAGTGGCAGAATGCTTGTCCAATAAACGTGAGGCCCAGGTATCCTTGCAATAGACACAAACACACACACATACACCCTGAAGTACCTGACTGGTTACACACAGTCCCTGGTTTGTGTTTATTCTGGTATTCTGCTGTGCTTTTACCCCTTTACAGTTGATTTTATTGAAATAGTTTTACTGTAATGCCCAACTAGCTGAAATCATGGGGATTCTCCTACCTTAATCTCAAAGTGCTACAACTGTGGGCCACCCCTGACTACTCTCTTACTATTCTTAAAGGGTGTTGATTACAGAAAACCTGTGAGATGAAGCCAAAGGGTAAGTAAGACTGAGCGGCCGGTGCCATTGCTCAGTGACAGTGATGGATGGGCAAGCAGGAACTCTTCTGCACTCTTCCTCATCAGTTCATTCTTTCACTCCCTCAAAAGGCACCAGGCAATTATGCACGAACTGGTGAGCCAACACAGAAATGACTTCAGTCCTAAGAAGGTTCACAGGCCACTGGGAAAGAAGCAAAGCTTAAAACTGACAAGATATGTGACAGTGTGCCTACAGTAAGTTGATGCTTAGCCCCCCTCCCATGCCCGCACAGACGTGCACATGTGCAGCCTGGTCTTCATGTAGGTCCCTAGCTTGGCTATCTTGTCTGGCCTCAGTGGGAGAAGCCTAACCCTGCAGAGACTTGATGTGCAAGGGTTGGGAGATACCTGGGTGGGGGGCACTCCACTCAGAGAAAGGGGCAAGGGATAGGGAGGCCTGGGAAAGGGACAGCGATCAGCAATTGGGATATAAAGTGAATAAATAAAGCTGATGCTTACAGGAACTCAAAGACACTATAACTCAGATACATAAGATGAACTTGGCTAACCACTTAAGGAGAGAAAATCATTCTAGACAGAAGGAATAACAAATAGACAGGAAGGGCCACACTTCTACCAGGGGACACAAGGGAGGCTGGAGCGGAGAGGACTCTAAGCACAGGAGTCCTTTATAGGGGGAACTATTTGGTCCCTATCCATTAACAACAGGAAGACACAATGTTCTAGCCAAACACTGAGTACGAGCAAACAGGTGTCACACTTGTAGTCCTGAAAGTGTCTTGAGGCAGGATGTTCTCTCAGCCAGTCTGCATGGCTAAGACAGAGGCAGCAGAACCAGTGTTTCCCAGGCCGGCTGCTTGGTTCCTCAGTGAGCACTGACCCCAGCTCTTTACATTTTTATGTACTGCTCCTTCTAAGTGGACTTGGAAATGTGCTATGAGTTCTTAACTTCTGGGACTCTGCCAACTAACTTTTTCTGTGAAAAGCACATACAAATGTGTCTCCCTATCTAGAGGTAAGGCTAACTTAGTAGGGTTTTGTGTTGTTTGTCTGAGTTTTTTTTAAGAAAGGGTATCTTTGTGTAGCTCTGGCTGTTCTGGAACCCATTCTGTAGACCTGGGTGGTCTTGAACCCAGAGATCTGCCAGAAACCTGTGTATGTGTCACCACATTCAACTTAGCTTAGTAGGTCATTTAGTACACACTAAGTGACATAACTCATAACATTTTTACTTAGCATTTTAAAAAGAAAACCCTATAAAAACAGCTTTTGCTTAGCAGCCTCAGATACAGTGCTGACTCAGCCAATCTTAACTTGTGTACTGACTAGATTTAAGGAAACACTCAGTTACTGAGACCCAGTAAGCACACACTCCCCAAATATGTAACTCTTGTCTAGAAAGCTTATGCATAGCCATGCATAGCCATTTATGCCAAGTTCATACCGACCAAGCCATCTCCCCAAGCATTCCTACAGATATACTGATACCTGGATGGTGTTTCCAATGGGAGCTCCCGGGGCCCCTTCAGTGTTGGGCTTTGAGAAAGGCGGTGGCATGCCTGTTTGAGCAAGAGGCTGCTGTACACCATGGAAGGGCTGGCCGCCTGCTAGGTGCGGCTGCGGGAAGGAGGCGTGGCTTGACAGTGGCCCTGGAGTTGAAGGCTGCTGCTGTAGCCCCTGTGACTGGGAATCACCCGAAGGGTTCATGATTGGTGACGTAATGGGAACAGGAGGCATGAAGTTTTCAGGCATCTTTTAAAAGATGAAAAAAAAAAAAGTTAAAGCAGAAAAAGTAAGAGAAATTTCCTTAGCTAATCCAAGTAAAGGCCTGAGAGTACCCCACAGTTACATTTCTTAGCAGAATTTTATGCAGAATTCCAGAGTAAAACATCAAAGCAGACCTAACTGTGCTAACATGGGTGCGGACCACACTCGGGGTCATCTCTTTGTCCTCTCACAGACTCCCAATAACATGCACTTTATCTACAGGAACCAACGTGTCATGTGTGTGCGCTCATGTGCGCATGTGTACACATTGCATGACAACAGGATGTAATTCCAGTTTCCTAGATCACTATGTAGCTGCTACTTGGCATTAAAAACAGCAGATGAAGTTTCAGAATTATTACATATAAGTACACTGTAGCTATCTTCAGACACTCCAGAAGAGGGCATCAAATCTCATTACGGATGGTTGTGAGCCACCATGTGATTGCTGGGAACTGAACTCAGGACCTCTGGAAGAGCAGTCAGTGCTCTTACCTGCTGAGCTGTCTCTGCAGCCCCTATTATTAGCTTTTTACTGAGGTTTCCTACCTGACTTAGTATCTCCCAGTGTTCTGTCCTAGCCTCTATTCTTGGAGAATAAAATTACCAAGAATTTATAATATATATAGCTTCAGAGAAAGAAAAAAATACCATTAATATTCAATAGTTTTTTTTTTTTAAGTAAGTACAGTGCATTTCTTCATTTAATGTTACTTGTGACAGGGACAGCAAAATGGCTTGGTAGACAATTGTCAGCAAGCCCAAACACCTGAGTTAAATCTCTGGGACTCACATGGTAGAAGAAAAAGCCCGCTCTCTACAAGGCATCTCCTGACCTATATACTTTGTGGCGCACGCGCGCGCACACACACACACACACAAAGGGGGGGGAGGAAGAGAGAGAGGTGGGGAGAGAGGAGAGAAGGGGGAAAAATCAGAAACAATTTTTAAAATTATTGCAAGAGGCTGGAAAGATGGTTTAGTGGTTAGGAACACTGCTGCTTTTCCAAGAGGATCTAGGTTCATTTCCCAGCACCCACATGACAGTTCATAACTGTCTATAACTCTAGTCCCAGGAGAGCTTACAACCTCACACAGACACACATGCAAGCAAAACATCAACATACATAAAATAAATCATTAAAATTATTGTAAAAGAAAATCTAAAATGTAAGTATAAATTACTGTTGATTATAAAATATAATCATTATTATTGCTAGAATACCAAAGGACCAAAGAAACTTCAAAAATTCAACAGCAAAGCCAAAAATTCTGCTTCCTACTGCTGGAGAAGCTTTAAAGAGGCTTTAATTTCCACCTCTCTCAGCAGAGGAAGGCTGTCCTGGAGAGGACATTTGACACAAGTCTCACTAGAGAGCTAAGCCGAGACTGGCCTCACACTGAGGCTGGGATCTGGGCTGTTTCCAGGCCCTTAGCCTCTTGTTCTCAAGACTGGAATAAGGGACTACAGTAAAGCAACTTTATTTAAAGCAGAAAAGCAGAGGAAGGCACATTTCGATGAGTTTCAAGACAGTGAGAAGCATACAGAGAAACCTTGTCTCAGGTTGGGCGGGGAGCGGGGGGGGGGGGGGGGGGGGGGGGTGGGGGGAGTAGAAACACTTGTCTCTGCGGACAGCAGGGACACATGAATGAGGTTGCTTGGTGGTCCTAGCTTTGCTGGTATTGCTTGAGTCCAAAGGCAGGGGCCAGGCTAGTAAATGTAGTTTTTGTTCTCTTTTTTGACTGATAGGTTAATTTATTTAATCATCTCTCCACTGCAAATATGGTTTGAATCACATGCAAGCTAAATCATGTGTAGACACAGATGGTAAGCAGGAAATTCTTCCTAAAAGTTGACTTGTAGACACAGTTTTGCTTTATTACATGTACATCCAACGCTAGGTCAGGCCACATTAGCCTTTCTACTCTTGTACTTGAATGTAAGCAGAGAATGACTGGATAGAATCGTCCAAGTCTGGTAGTCAAGAAGGGGAAGAGAAACTTGAACTGCACTGTTCAGGGTGGGGTATGTGCGCTAGGTGTGTTGTTCAGAGAGAAAGTCTGTACATGGAACACGCACAAAGTGTCGCAGGCGGCCAAGCACACTGCGAGGAGATGACAGCACAGGCCAAGCCAAGGAAGCCCCAGGTTCCCGTGCTGGCCTGCCTCGTCCTTCTAGTCATGGGGACTACTGTTGTGTGTCACCCACAGTAAGGCTTTGATGACACACTCTGGCTTCCCTCCTTTTACCATGGATTAGACGACAACTTGGTATACACATCAGCCGGCAAGCTATGCCTTTAAAGTCACTGGATAAGTGTGCTCCACGTAGTATAAAGACATGCACCAGGTAGAGAGCCTCCTCCATTACCTTCTTCTTCTTCGGTACTCTGTTCAAAGCTGGAGGATCATTCCAACCATTCTGAGGACCTACAACAGAAGACATTTTCCTTCAGAACCCTACAAGTTCTCCTTAACTGTGAGGTAACTGCTGGCACACAGGCTCTACCAATCAGCTGGGGTCACACAGAGCCTGCCTTAGACAGCTAATCCTAATAGCACTGCTATGTAAAGGGATTGCCCTAAGCTTCAGGCCTTCAAAGTCAGTTCTCTTTTCTCCTGATAAAGGAAAACTAGGTTGGCCATGTGTGCTTCTGCATAGCTCTGTCATACTCAATGTACAAAGAAGAAAAAAAAGAGAGAGCCCTCCATTGCAACTCAACACACACGCTGCAAAGATGCTGAACATGATTCTATTTTTTAAAAAAAGTTTCCAGGCCAGGAAGCAACTCAATGACAGAATGTTTGCCCAGAATGGGAGGCCTGGGTTCTATGCCCAGTATAACACAGGACAAACAAACAACAGCAGAGCCCAAGCACAGAACAGCTGGTAACTCTTGTCGTTTGCTGCCTTATGAAACTATGGTCAAACACAGTGAGCTTCCTCAGAAACTGAAAACCCAAGATGCTGGCATCTCAGAGTAAGAAATGGCCACCAGCAGAGCTCACTGCTTTCGTACCAGCATATTACAAAGCATGCTGAAATCAGAGAGCTTCCAAATTACAAGGTGATTACACCTCACCATGGAAGCAGACAGCTGCTAGAGCACAGGTGTGTGCATGAACATATGAAGACAGAAAGGGAGTTGGTTTGGGGGATGCCCCTCCTCCTTGCTGAGCTGATACAAATATTATATCACAACAAAATTGCTTGGCAAACCAAAGAAACTGAACAAGGTCAGCTCTTTCCCTAAGCACTATGGACTTAGTTGCTTTTGTTAAATAGAACTTCCTACAAGTTTACCATGAGACAAGCCGGATAGGGCTCTGAACAGTCAGGAGTTGGTCCAAGCTACAGCGTCACATCTGCTTAACAAATTCTCAAATGTACCACCACACAGAGGAATCACTGAAATTTCACCCACCACCTCATGTTCGTAGCTGCACATAACAATCCTGTCCTCACCAAGGCAGGCAGTGTCCATGATTTAAAGCTGGGAGTCGTTATATACATTTAATCATTACTAAAATTTGATTCAATTAAGAAGCCAAATAAAAATGATACTAACCACATGCATTATTAATGCCCATTCATTAGCTGTATTTAATGATTAAATTATTTACTAAAGTATGTTTTGCAACCAATTCACCTTCCAATATAGATGCCTGGTCTTGGAAAGATTGATTTTCTGTAGACAAAATGTAAAAGTCACTTAGATAGTATTATGGAGACATTCTAAGATTATCACTTTCTACTTTTTCTTCCCTGCTTAACAGGACCCAGAAAAAGCAAACTAACCTCAAAGGAACAAAACTTTACAATTTTTTAAAACTTACTTATTGACACTAAGTAGCATAGGCTGACCTTAAACTCATGATCCTCCTGCCTTAGCCTCTCAAGGGCTGGAATAACAGATATGCATGACCACATTTGCTCTAAAACTTACTTTTAAGTCAAGTTATGTGAAATGTCTTCTATCCAATTAAGAAAGTCATTACAAATACAGAGGTGGATGCCCTCAGCCAACCATTGGACTGAGCACAAGGTCCCCAATGGAGGAGCTAGAGAAAGGACCCAAGGAGCTGAAGAGTTTGCAGCCCCATAGGACGAACAACATGAACCAACCAGTACACCAGAGCTCCCGAGAACTAAACCACCAACCAAGGAATACACATAGAGGGACTAATGGCTCCAGCTGCATATGTAGCAGAGGATGGCCTTGTCAGGCATCAATGGGAGGAGAAGCCCTTGGTCCTGAGAAGGCTCTATGCCCCAGTATAGGGGAATGCCAGGACAGGGAAGTGGGAGTAGGTGAGTTAGTGAGCAGGGGGAGGGGGTTAGCACAGGGGCTTTTCAAGGGGAAACCAGGAAAAGGGATACATTTGAAATGTAAATAAAGAAAATATCTAATAAAAATAAATAAATAAAGAACCCTTAATAAGAGTCATCAGTTGTTGTGAGTTTTTTGTTTGTTTTTGTTGTTAATTCCTTTGGGCTTTTTTTGTTTGGTTTTTTTTTTTTTTTTTTGGTTTTCCGAGACAGGGTTTCTCTGTGTAGCCCTGGCTGTCCTGGAACTCACTCTGTAGACCAGGCTGGCCTCGAACTCAGAAATCCACCTGTCTCTGCCTCCCAAGTGCTGGGATTAAAGGCATGCGCCACCACTGCCTGGCTACAATGAACTCTTAACAGCACTGTTTCCTCCTCCTAGCAGTCTCTTCTAAGACAGGCTCATCCTTCATGTAAAACCTAGTGTTTCCCTAGTTCTTATCCTGGCCATTTCTCTATGTAACATCCTAAGCGCATAGCACTTTCCCCACTCCCATCTACCTACTCATGCCATTTGCCGATAAGTGTGTCATGTTGGCGTGATTCAAAGCCAACTGAGAACCTGTTCAAGAAGAGTAATTCATGAGGCTGAGGTAGGGCCTAATGCTATCTTTCCAGCAGGTTCTTAAGTGACACCAGGGCTGCTGTCAAGCCTCCAACAATGGGGAAGAGTAAACACTGACCACAAAGCATCCATTGTCAGGTTCTCAGGGCTGGGTAGGCCCAGAGTGGCTCAAAAGCAGGTATACTTCTCTGCACACACAGCCTTCAGAACCCAACCAGCTTCAGTGGGCAAAGCAAGAGCCAAGAGCCAAGAGAAACACCCAAGCAGGAACCTTCAAGTGTTCTGCTCTCACCCAGCTGCAGCACAAGGAAGTCTGAGGAGCAACTGTCACATGATCCCTCAGTGACCGCAAGGAGGTCATAACAAAGTTAACAGCAAATCAGAATCAAATAAGCATCAAGACTCTGGGAGGGCAGGTTGCTGGCTAGCTCTACGCCATCATAGTTTTGAAAGTGTTTTCTCTTAGAAACAATCACAAAGTAAACCAAGGACTGGAAAAAAAAAAAAAAGAGTCAAACAGCACTCACTCATCCCAGACAGTGAGATGGGGCCCACTTTCCGCACTGTTGCCACTTCACCCCAGGACTGGGGGCAGCATGTGTCACAATCTCTTCCATGAGGAAACCACCAGATTATTCTCCTGAAAGTGCCACTTAGGTCACCCCACTCAGCAATCCAGGATCTCTCACTAGACTCTTATTTTCTTATTGTATAAACTATAAACTCTTTATCCTATTACATGAGGCTACTCAAAATCTGATACAGATACAACCTTTTATTTTCTAGGAGGTACTCGTTATTCCTTAGAAATACACTGTCCTTTTCAGCCTCTCTACTTCTTCAATAATTCCTATTACAAAGTAGACAGGTTCTTGTTAAGAACTGACTGAATAAATGTTTTGCTAATGACAACATCCATTTCTCTGAGCCTTTGCCACATAATCTCATATATTAACAGGAAGCTTGGAAATCTATAGGCTCTAACAGTAATTATTCACTGGTCAACAGAAATTTCTAAATCTCAAACAAATTCATGATCCAAGACACATTACAGTATGACAAACTTTCTGGTCACAACTATGTAACGTCAACAAACTCTTTAGGAAATCCAAATTGAAAGCGTGGTGAGGTGACTGTAACTAAGCTGTACAAGAAGGCTTACATGCAGGAAGTGAACAGACAGCGAGCCATACACAGTGCATGCTCAGCACCAGGGAAGGTTAGTGTGGGTGCTCTTCCCACTAGCCATTCTGCTCTCGGCCAGGTTACAACTGCACAGTGAACAGAACCTCGTGGCAAACGCACTTCTGCCTAAGGCGGGGAAAAGCTGTGCACTGTCTCATTTTCTGTGCAAATATTTATTTTCCGTAGAAAGTGACAAAAGCCTCCAGCAGTGGTGCTGTGGGATTCTTGTGATCCCACCACTGAGAAGTCTCTATGCTGACACGAGAACTCCAACACCTGGCACAGAACGAGCAGGTTAAACCGGAGCAATGTGTGAGCTCTGAGACTGTTCGCAACACTCGGAAGCTCCAGTTTCCTCAGCTCCATCTTAACAAGACTAAGAGGTTCTGTTTCTCAGGGCTGTGAAGAGTGAAGGCAAGACATACAGCAAATGCCAGGTCACACCCAAGGCATTTTAATAACAGTGAGTTCCTCTTCTACTTCCTGCCGCACTTAAGAGGCCGTTTACCTGAAGCCACACTGTCTTTTCCTGAAGAATCACATTCAGATGCTCAGAATGGTTTGCGTATCTAGGTTCAAGGGCATTTTTGGAAGTCTAGGAGCTAGCACCCATTTCTAAACCATCCAACTACTAGGACATGTCTGTGGTGTATTAACTGAAATGTGTGTGCTGGGCCCCCCTTCCGTGTGTTTTTTCTCTTCCATGGTCAACTCTGCCCACAGTTATTAAGTGGAATATTAAGCATTTGTAAGCAATAGCTGCCAAGTCTGATATGCTCGTTTCAAGACAGAAGAGTACAAGCTGCCCCTTCGTCCAGTGTGTCCAAGCTAGAGTCTACCCTTACCTCAGTTAACAAGGCCCTAAAGTGAAGACTGTATCGACATAGCAAGTTATTACAGTCTGTTGTTTTAATTTTTAGTTACCGTCAATCCAATACTATTCTTAGTTAACATAACAGTTTATCCCACACGTGGGGTTGGTGGTATATGATATCAAACACAGGCTGAGCTTCCACAGATAAAACCAAGACAATGCAAGTTTCCAAAATCCCTGTAGTGTGTAATTTTTGCTCTTTGGATGTTAATATTACATATTAGAAAACGGGGAAAGAGATGAGCTTATAATTCTAGGATCAATTATAAGATTTTAAAACTGTAATATTTTTAAAATATTTTATATCCATATTTATTGTTGTATTTATTTGAAAAGAATGCTTCTATCAAGCTGGTGAGATGGCTCAGTGGCTAAGAGCAGTGACTGCCCTTCCAGAGGTCCTGAGTTCAGATCCCAGCAACCACACGGTGGCTCACAACCATCTGTAATGAGATCTGATACCCTCTTCTGGGTGTCTGAAGACAGCTACATTGTACTTATAATAGTATATAAATAAAGTAAAAAGAATGCTTCTATCACAGACTTATGACACTTTTATCAGAGTTCCTCTTAGCTTCAGGGTCAGGGTTAAGCGGGGCTTCCTCAAGCCTTCTGCCCCACTAGTCTGAACAGCCATTATAATCTGAAGAGGGCACTATCAAATGCTGAGGAACTGGGCCTTCAAGATTTATCTTCTTACATTTATTGCCTTGTGTTTATGGACGTCAAAGGACAACCTCCAGACGCCATTTCTTTTCTACCAGCATGTCAGGCTAGCAGCAAGTGAACCACTTGACCCACTGAGCCAGCCCACAACAACATTCTAAGAACACTGAGCACACTTCAGCTCAAGTAAAGAAATGGGCTGGAGAGCTGATGCCCTCTTCTGGGGTGTCTACAATAGAACATTTCGCTAGTACTTGAGGCCTACGTTCAATTCCCAAGGATGGCCCCACACTCCCTGCTCCACCCTCCATAGTTCTGCACTTCACATAACAGTACCCACTAAATCTGATTTTGACTATCATTCATCTTGCCAACTGATTTTCTACCTTTTAAAGCACGTGCAGCAGCAGGTTATACAGTCTTAGTATTTTGAAGCGCTAGTCTGTTTTCTTCATTTAGTAGCTGATGTTCGTTATGGGAGGCTCACACTCATGCAAATTTTAGAATTTGTTATAAAAACTCAACCGATACCCCACATTACCCAGCTCACAAACACTTGGGAATAATGCCCCTCCAGCCACCCCTCTGCTCATGAACCAGGAGCCCAAGCAGATCCCTTCCAAGCGCAGACCTGTTCTTTGGGACGCAGGCAGCTCACTGGCAGCAGGCGGTGTACCTGTTGTTCCAGGAGGCAGTGCATAAGCTGAAGATGATGGTGGAGCTCCTGGTCCGCCATGCTGGAAGGATGCTCCAGAGGGCGGGGGAGGGAAAGCAGCAGCAGAGCTGGAGGTAGGTGAGGAGGCTTGCTGGGCTGGGTACATCTGAGGCTGCCCAGAATAGGAAGCGACAGGAGATATATACGGGGTGTTAGGGTAAGCGCTAGAAGTAGGAGGAGCAATAGGCTGTTGAGGTCGATAAACTGCTGACCCCCCTGTTCCGAAGGAATACTGCTGGGCTGGCTGGTAAGCTACATCAAGGGGAAGAAACAGAAATCTTTAATTAGTTACATATTTATTCACATAGAAGTAGGAAGAAAAAGTAATGGTATAGGAAGATGGCTCCAATCATTAATCTTATAACAGTGAGACCAAAAGCTAGCACTTAGGTCTGAGAATGTAGCTCAGTGACAGAGCACTTGCCTAGCATGGGAACAACCTGGGTTCTATCTCCAGTACCTCAAAAATAAACAGAAAAACAATAACAACACAAAACCTTAGCATGCTACCTCTGAGAGACACAGACCATCAGATCCAAGAGCTGACACCCTTCTCTGAGACTGCCTGTTCCTGTGAAGAATGCAGAGATAGCTAAGAGCCACCAGATGGAGTCATGAGGATGTATGGACGCAGAGCTTCTGCTTTTCTGGAATCCTATAGTTTCTTGTAGCTGGACTTCAGCCTCCACCCTCAACCCTCTTGATGGAGTCTAACACTCTGCATAGCCAGGGCAGGAAGAGGGGCGGGAGAGGTCCTGTGGGGAGAGGCCCTGCAGTATGTGCCTGGGCCATCTGCTACCCAGAAACAGCAGTAAGTATTGCATGAGATGTAGATTTATGTGAAGAACCCCTGCAGCCCAGAAAGCCCTCATTTGGACCAGTGGTTAGGGGCATCTTGTTTTGTTTTGTTTTTTTTTTTAATAGCTGTTTAGGCCTTATGTTCTTAATTTTTAATAGTTATTTAATTTTATAATCTCCCTATTTTACTTAGGTTCTTTGTAGTTGTAAAACAGTTTTGGGTTTTGTTTTGTTTTGCTTCTTCTTCTGAGATAAGATCTTTACATAGCCCTGGCTGTCCTGAAACAATATTGACCAGGCTGGGCTCATTGCCTGCCTCTACCCACCCGATCTCCCAGGAATGGGATTAAAGGTGGGCATCCCCATGCCTTTTTTTTTTTTTTTTTCAAGTGTACCTGCTTTCTTTGTCAAAGTCCACAGAATATACAAATCTAAGAGTGCACACACATAAAGTCTGGGCTTTGGCACAACAAGACAGCATCATTTGTTCGTTGCTGCAAAACATATACTACCGTGGAGCAGATGCAGAGTCTGTGTGTGTAAGTGTGTGAGTGGCCTATACTTTCTGTGTGGGTGAGCATATGTGGGTACCTTGTACTTTCTGCTCAATTTTGCTCTAAAGCTAATTTATTTTTAAAAGTCTACACTAAATAAAATAAAGGCAACAATAATAAACAAAATGGAAACTGACAATAATAAAACAATAAATACAAAAATACAAACAATAAATAAAACCACAAATATCTCATGAACCAACATGTCAAAACTGATTTGTGTCATGTTGTCTGAAGAAAAAGAATATATACTGGCTAACTTCTGCAGCTCTCTTTGTCTATACCAAACCACAAGACACATTATTCATTTTACAGGACTTATACATGACCCAGGAACAGAGGGTGCCACTGTTCTGAACAGGGTGACAGCAGCTTCTTCCTAGCACACAGACTCTGAACAACTCCCTGCCCCTTGCCTCTATCTCTCTCTCTCTTGTGTGTCTATTCCCCGCCTGTCCCCTCTCTCCTGGTGCTAGAAACTGAACACTCTAAGCAAGCCCTCTAGCACTGAGCGACATCCTAGTCCCCTGATTTTATCTGTCAAAACTGACTTGACCATGGTTTTGTTGCCGCTAAGTAAATGAAGGGAGGCAGGCTACTGTGGAGATCCCAAGGCTCCGTGACTTACGCTGTGGCTGAGGATAAGGTGGTAGCTGGCTGTGCATGTGGCCTGGAGATGTAGGCAATGGGGCAGTGGTATTTGGAATAACATTGCCATGCATTATGAAACCTGGAGGTGGAGGATTTTCTCCCTGGGAAATGAGAAGAGAGTAAAAGAGATTACATTTGGGATCAAGTCTCATCAAATAGCCCTGCAGTCTCTGAAAGGGAATTGGAGTTTATTTGTTTTTTAAGCTATTATATGAGAAAGCTGCATTTTGCCTATACTATCTTGCTCAGAACACAGTCTGAGTGATCTAAAGGTCCAAACTGACTGCAGTGAATGGCAATGGCAACGGCCTCATAACAGGGCTGAGAACACTGTGGTAACGCCAGAAGTTCATCTCTCCTAACTTCTATTTACTGCTCCAGACTCTAGAGATAAATAGCATAAGAGGACTTTTGGTTTTCTTCCATTTCTGCAATGCTTACAAGAAAGAGAAACATCTTCAGAAATTCAATTTAAACCATTATTTGAACCTTGGTTGAGATTTTTCTAGCTCAAGTAAATTTAGAACTGCAGAAGAAGAGAAAGGATAAGAAAATAAATTAATAGCACTAAAAATTGTCATTTGTATTCCACAAGCAATAAAATGCCCCAAGCAGGCAGGTGGATGCAGAGTAGGGACTGGAGAGGAATGAGGAAGAAGGGAGAGCATATATAATCATCTATATAATCAGGTGATCGTTCCATTTAGTGTTATATATAGTCAGTGAGCAGATATACCTGTGTGTCAGAGGGAGAGGCTGCAGGTGGATGGCTGGGGAGGGCAGTGGGAGTTTTGTTACTCCAGGTAGTGACAGTAGGGGCAATTCTAACCTGAATTGAACAAAGAAATACCAATCACAGAAAATAAAAAATAAAAACGTTAAAAGAAGAAACAAACAACTTAAAAGGGCTTAATAGCAAGATGCAAAGCAAAAAGTAAAAGCAGTAAGATTACATGAAGCAGAGCAATGGCTTCCAGGCCGCCTGGTTCCAACGGGAGGAAAAAGTCAACAAAACAGCTGGAGGGAGGCAGGGAAGGCAGTGTGAGCGCCTCAGTCAGTACAAGAACAAGCCATTCAAAAGTGCATGAAGGGCTGGAGAGGCAGCTCAGTGCTTCTCTTCCAGAGGATGGGGTTCAATTCCCAACACCTACAGGACAGATCACACCTATCTGTGACTCCCCCAGGGGGTCTGGGTACATGCAGGTAAAACATTCATTAACACACACTAAATGAATAATAAATGCAAAAGTAAATAATAAAGAGTGAGTAGGAAGAGGTCCTTAGGTAGAGAAAGAAGACACTCAGAGTAGATGGGTTCCATCTACTAGTGATCAGCAGCATGCTCCGTCAGGCAATTCACAAGGCGGAACACTTCCTCGGAAGACCCACACAAGATGGACCCTCCAGATTACTCATCTAATGCGGCCTTTACTAAGGAGTAACTTTAAGGTGCAGAGGACTCAGTGGTGACACTGAGCTGGCCTCTGCTACACCATGCAGCTTACTCTACAGTGCAGTCTAAAAGTTTCCTAAAACCTTCCTTCTTAAAGATGTATTTACTTTATGTATAAGTACACTGTCACTGTCCTCAGATGCACCAGAAAAGGGAATCAGACCCCATTACAGATGGACGTAGCCACCATGTGGTTGCCTGAAATTGAACTCAGGACCTCTGGAAGAGCAGTCAGTGTTAACTGCAGAGCCATTTCTCCAGGCCTTCCTAAAACCTTTTTAAGCCACCAAAATCCTTTTTGGTATGCAAATCCTTACAGAACTCCAGCAGAGACATATGCATCTAAAACACCTTTCCTCCTTCCCTCCCTCCCACCTGCAAACATTACTTTAAAACTTCAACCAGTCCTCAACGACTGAGCAAACATCCTTGTTCACTTGATGGAATTTACCTGCTTTTCTTAAAATACAAGACTGGTAAAAGTGAGACAATTGTTTTGTGATTTCGTTGTTGTTTTATTCTGAGACTGGATCTCAATACATAGCTCTGGTTGGCCTGGATTTCCTATGGCCATGAGGCTGGCTGGCTCTTCTCCCCGTGTAGAGCAAGCCCTGCTTTATTTACTACCTCAAGAAACATCTCAGTCTAAACACCAGCTGACTGAAAACTTGAACCAAAGTCTGGCCTTCAGCCAGCTGTGCGGTGCAGAGATAACATCTCTGGGCCTTGAACCCTGCATGGTCATGTGACATCCCACCTCTCTGTTGTCCTGGTCAACATTTCACTCCCATTTCCATGACAGGCTTTGTACGTACAATGTCCATAAGGGTAGAGAAATTATGTAGCTTATTTACCGGGATAATCCCTACAGCAAGACTACTCACAGACGAGCTGCAATAAATACTTGCAAAATGAATGGGGGGAAAACCCCAGAAACACAGTGTTCTACATACTAAAGCTGTATCTGCATACGATCTGAATAAGCTCTGTCCTTGTTCAGTTCTGAATAGGACTGATCCGAAGTACAAGAAAGAGAGTGCTAACTGATCCAGGTTTCTCATGATTTTAGATTTACTTTTCCTGTAATGAAAAAAAAAAACATCCTGTTGACTGTATCACCAAGTTGTTCTATCTGAAATGTCAACTTCACTATAAGTCAAGACTATTTATACATTATTTTTAAAGAGTATCTTCCATTTAAGAATATGAAGGAGGGCCGGGCAGTGGTGTTGCACGCCTTTAATCCCAGCACTTGGGAGGCAGAGGCAGGCGGATTTCTGAGTTCAAGGCCAGCCTGGTCTACAGAGTGAGTTCCAAGACAGCCAGGGCTACACAGAGAAACCCTGTCTCGAAAAAAACAAAAAACAAACAAACAAACAAAAAGAATATGAAGGAGGGCTGGAGAGATAGCTCAGCAGTTAAGATCATTGACTGCTCTGCTTAAAGTCCTGAGTTCAAATCCCAGCAACCACATGGTGGCTCACAACCATCCGTAATGAGATCTGACACCCCCTTCTGGAGTACCTGAAGACAGGTACAGTATACTTACATATAATAAATAAATAACCTCTTTAAAAAAAATGTGCCAAAAAAAAAAAAAAAACATGAAGGAAGGGCATGGTGTGGTAGCACACACATTAACTCTGGCACTCTGGAGAAAGAGGTAAGCAGATCTCATGAATTCAAGGCTAGACTGATCTACATACTAAGTTCCAAGCCATCGAGGGCTTACATGGTAAGACACTGTCAAGGAAAGGACAAAAAAAAAAAGCTTATCTGTTGTCTGTAGACAGTTTCTATATAAACTGTAAAAGCCAATAGAATCACATTTTGTGGCATAAACAAGATTAAATAAAACTAGCAGTCCTATCCCAACTCTCCACAGGCTTCAGTCAGTTCTCTTTACAATGGCAGTGGTTCACTCAGTGTCTGTCATCCAGTTATTCTTGACTGTGTAGACAGAGAGGACACAATGAGCACACCCTGGGGATGGGTACAAGAATGCTCAGAAAAGGCCTTCTAAAAACGAACCAAGTCATTAATTCATTCTCACTACTTTCCCTACATACTTTGTTAAATGAGTCCAGGGGAATTTAGAGAGCAGAGGTACATGTACAAAGGGAGGCCTGACTGAGACTGAAGAAACAGTCTCGCTAGGGAGATTTAGAACTAATTTAAACCAAACAGAAATGACTGCATGAAAGAAGTGATTTTGAGAAGCAGATCATAAACCCCTTCAGGTCCACTGAATGCAACTGTGACACCATTTGCTCATGTAGTCTCACTGCATCTCTTACCAAGCACATTAAAACCATCCATTTAGACAGACGCACACACATCGTCCCACATCACCTAGACCATATCACTCACATGGGGATAATATTGTTGAGTTTGAACTCTGGGCATCTGCGGGTGGCCAGCAACTGGTCCAGGCCTGCCCTTGGACAGCGGCTGCCTCTCATATGGGTTCTTAGACGATTCCTGTCCCGGCACAGGCTTGCCTTGTGCTCTACAGAGTCTGTCACGCAGCTGTACAATATTTGGCTGTAGGAAGTGGAAGAAAACAGAAGTGTGAATTGACCCAGCTATAGGGAGCACGTTGATTATTCTTGAAGTAATCTGATCATTCAAGAGACCCCTTCCAAATTCTTATGTCGAGCATTCTAGAAAAGACACTGCTACTCATGAGTCAACACCCTGGACTGGCACTAATGGACGGAGACACATAGTCAACTTGTCACTTGAGAGACAAGTTGTCTCTTTTGGATTCACAACTATATAGATTTATAAAATTTAAATGTGTATACACACACATATATAGAGAAAGAGAAAGAGAGAGAATGTATATATATATACACACATTTTTAGAACTTGACAAAATTTAAAAAGCAATGGACTACAAGGTTTCAGAAACAGTTTCCTATCTTAAAAAGAAAGGACTGCCTTTAGTCCCAGCACTCAGGGGCAAAGGCAGGCAGATCCCTGTGAGTTCAAAGCCAGTCTAGTCTATGGAGAAAGTTCCAGAATAACTACAGTTACACAGAAAGAAAGTGTCTCAAAAAAGAAAAAAAAAATGTTTATTTTATGCTTGCAAGTATTTTGTCTGCATGTATGTCTGCACACCAAGTCCTAACTCATACCCGGGGAGGTCAGAAGAGGGCGTCAGATCCCTAGAAATGGAGGAACAGATGGCTGAGGGCTACCTTGTGGGTTGTTCTGAAGTCCAGTCAGTGCCCCAACAACTGACCATCTCCTCAGCTCTAGCCTCTTGAAGATGATAAAGTCTAAGGCCACTGGGGAGGAGAGCCGTAAAGACAGCTCAGCATTTCCTGCTCATCCAGAGGACCCCAGTTGGTTCCAAGCACCCATGGTAGGCAGTTCACAGGCACCTACAATTCTGGCTCTAAGAGACCTGATGCTGTCTTCTGGCACCCAGGTTCTGTGTGTCTCTGTCTCTTTCACACAAACACACAGGGACTCACTGAACCAGGCATTCTCTGATCACACACACTGGCTGGCAGCCAGCCCCAGATATCCTCCTACCTCTGCCTCATCAGGCACAAGGCACATGAGTGCTGAGGAGCCACACTGTTCCTCATGCCTGCACAGCAAGCGCTCTGTCAACTGAAGCACCCTCTGAGAACCACACTTTATAAGGCATACCTTGTATGTATGGGAGAGGAAGTGTACAATAGCAGCAAAAACTCTAAAGAGTCCACTGAGATACATAGGGAACAGTGATATCAGCATTAAGGTTCTTTCTCACAATAAAGTTCATTAAAGTCCAAAGAGCAGTATAAAGAATAATATAGAGAGAATATATGTGATTAGCCTGCAAGACAGCTCAACAAAGAGGGAAGGGCACTTGCCAACAAGTCCAAAGATTAGATTTTGCCCTCTGGGTCCTACATGGGTGGAGAGAGTTGACGACTCTGATGCCATGATGGGTCATGGGACATGCACTGCGTCTCACATTAGCTATTGGTCAAAGTGTGCAACAAGCTTGGTGGAAGCAGGAAGACAAGCAATTCAAATCCAGCAATTCAAATCCAGTTTCGAGATCTTCTCTCAGAACAAATACAAGAAAATATACGTAATTATAAGTGATATTAAAAATACAGGGTTTGGGGCAGGAGAGGTGGCTTAGCGGTTAAGAGCACTGACTGCTCTTCTGAAGGTCTTGAGTTCAAATCCCAGCAACCACATGGTGGCTCACAACCATCTGTAATGAGATCTGACGCCCTCTTCTGGTGTGTCTGAGGATAGCTACAGTGTACTTACATATAATAAATAAATCTTAAAAAAAAAAAAATACAGGGTTTAAGTTTATGATTAGATGATCTATAGGTCTAAGCCAGCCTTAAGGTAAAAAGGTCTTGTACACCAATACAATGAGACCAACTGGGCACAGTGGCACATATCTGTAAACCCAGCCCTGGTAAGGCAGAGGTACGAGATCACTGTCAGCTTTATAGTAAGTTCAAGACCAGCCTGGAAACATGAGATTCTTAAAAAAAAGAAAAAGAAAGGAAGGAAGAAAGGAAGGAAGGAGGAAAGGAAGGAAGGGAGAGAGAAAAGAAAAGTGAGTTAACATAACTCCAGCACTAGGGAGGCAAAGGCGGGGTATCTTTAAATTTGAGGTTAGCCTGGTTTACAAAGTGAGCTCCAGGATAGCCAGGGACCTGTCACAAAAACAACACAAAACAAACAATGCTGAAGATGGATACTAGTTACCTGGTTGGTGTTGTCAGGCAGAAAGGCCAAGGCTGCGGCAATGCTGCCCTGGGCTGCCAACAAGCTAGCATACTGGCTCATCTTCTCGGCCAGCAAGGCCCCGACAGTGTTTGTGTCCAAGGCCTGGGTGAGCTGTACAGCTTTGCGGAGGATGACAACTTTCTCAATCAGATCCTAAACAAGAAAAGCAAGGGAGAATGAGAAAATCAGAGACTCCAGCACATGTGCATGAAAGCACAGGAAAGAAACAGAATCAGTAAGCTTCCCAAAGTCTACCAGAAGTGCAGCACCTACTCTCTCCCTACCTGAACAGCACACAAGAGCCGAGCACCATCTGGATGACGGCCAGCGAGGAGAAGGAGAAGGACACCTGCCTCTCATGGTCAAAGTGCAGGCCAAAATCTTCTAAGCATCCTCAACCTGCCAGACATTTGCCCAATGATCTCAGACACTAAAATATCCAAACTAAAAGTGATGGGCAGGTACCCAACAACAGACTCGTCTCCTAGCAAGCAGAGAAGGAGCCATGTTCAAGCGTACACACCATGTTTCCTGCAACATTACTACGAAGACTCACGAGAGGCACGAGACCTTTATAGGGCTCGCCACATGTTCGAGTTCAATGTTCCTCCAAAGGCTGGCTCTACTGAGGAATGGCAGAACCTGGGAGACATGGGCCTAGTGGGAGTTCCCTGGGGGTATCCCCTGAGGGAATGGTTTCTTAGCCCCTTTCTGTTACTTTTCTGCCTCCTATGGCTCAGCCATGTGCCCTTGCCAGAGACCCGAAGCCATGGGCTACTTACCCAACCTTTGACAGGACTCTCCAAACCATGAACCCAAATAAAAAAGTCAACTGGTCCAGTCATTTCATAACAATAATGCAGACTGACTAATATGGTTGTGGCAAAGCCTGTGGAGCTGTTCTTGGAGCTCTGCTCTGAGGGAATGTGCAGGACACTCTCCCCTCAGTCCACAGACGGGAAACATGGTACTTCTCAGAACACTTGGAAGAAAAGCTTGCTTTAAAAAAACAAACCTGACTTTTAGTCTCAAAAGAATGATCTTTAAAACAATGACTCTGAGGCCGGGCAGTGGTGGCGCATGCTTTTAATCCCAGCTCTTGGGAGGCAGAGGCAGGCGGATTTCTGAGTTCGAGGCCAGTCTGGTCTACAGAGTGAGTTCCAGGACAGCCAGGGCTACACATAGAAACCCTGTCTCGAAAAATAAACAAACAAACAAAAACCCAAAAAACCAAAAAAAACAGTGACTCTGGATAAATTTATTTCCAGAGAAAAATAAATACTACCCTGAGCTATCGTAAGCCTGCCCACTAGGTGCCAGACAGTCTCCACAGTTTGGTTTCATTCTGGTCTCTGTGGTAGAGCTAACGGAGTTCCATTTATCTCGGACCTCACATTCCCTGATCATAAGCTCCTCAGTGTTGGGATACCTTCCGTTCTCCAGGCCATGCTGCCAATCTCTGCCAAAGGTAGGAGCTTAAAAGCAGAGCAGCTAAACCCTGGGCTTCCTCCAATGTCCCTGCCACCTACTGCTCCAGTAAACTGCCACACACCACCTGACCCCACAGCTTCATCCACTCCTGACTAGCCTGTCATCTCACACCTGGCTTCTTCAAAGATAACAATGAACAGACATGATGATACATCCAGAAAGGCGTATGACAGGTGAAAGCAGCAAGCTTCTAGGGCAGAAGCGTTTCTAGCTCAGCGCTAAGCCAGCTGAGGGCGCTAAGCCAGCTGAGGGCGCTAAGCCAGCTGAGGGCGCTAAGCCAGCTGAGGGCAGGTTAAAACATAAGCACCTCTTGTTGCAGAGACACTAACCTGGAGAGACAAGGGGTTGCCACCATCCTGAGCCTTTGTCCAACAAGCAACTAATCTCTCTACATTCCCTGCACAGATATAGCAGAGGCAGGCCTGAGTCCGCAGGAGGCTGTCTCCTTCACTTTCAAGCCTGGCTCCCAAAACATCTGTGAATTAAAAGAAAAAACAAGGTAAGATGACACCCACGTTCATCTATGTGTGAGGCTGTGAGCAGCTCAACAGTATCTTCAGAAGCATGACTAGATTTTACAGCCAGTTAGTTTTAGAGTCAGAGAGAAACACCATCATCCTAAGTGCACAGTAAATTGTTTTTTTGTTTTTGCTTTTGTTTTTAAAGATTTAACTATTTATTATATGCAAGTACACTTATATGTATATGTAGCTGTTTTTCCGACAAACCAGAAGAGGGCATCAGATCTCATTACAGATGGTTGCGACTCACCATGTGGTTGCTGGGATTTGAACTCAGGACATTCAGAAGAGCAGTCAGTGCTCTTAACCACTGAGCCATCCCTCCAGCCCCCCAGAGTAAATGTTAAATGGAGACAGACAAAAGCCGCAAATGCTCCTGTCTAACTGCACACCTGCTCTCCAGCAAGTAGGTTAGAGAATAAATGGAAAATTTTGAACAAGAAAGTCTGAATGCACACATAGAAGAAGTTGTCAGTGGTGGCTTAATGCACTACACATAACAAAATTTTAGAACAATATATAGTGATAGCCATGCCAGCAAGAGAGCGTCCGAGTCTCCTCAGCCAGCAAGTCCGCCCTGGCCTGCAGTGATGAAGTCCACCTGTCACAATTAGACAGCGATCCCTACCAATGTCTGCTAAGAGCCATGCGTGTGCCAATCACAGACAATGAGAGGAGGCTGAGGAAGTGATCTTTGCTCCTCACACAGCTAAGGAGCAGAGGCCAATATATTCTGCTCTGTCCAAAAGCACATCTCAGAAGAAATTACTTTTTTTAAAAAATTTATTTGTTACATATACAGCGTTCTGCCTGCATGTATGCCACCAGATCTATTATAGGTAGCTGTGAGCCACCAAGTGATTGCTAGGAATTGAACTCAGAACCTCTGGAAGAGCAGCCAGTGCTCTTAACCTCTGAGCCACCTCTCCAGCCCAGAAGAAATTACTTTTAAATGACATATTCACTCTCTTACCCCCTCCTTCTGTCTGTCTGTCTCTCTCCCTACTGAGAATCAAATTCACAACCATGAGTGTTAAATGAGTGAGCATTGCCTACCTTTGTATTTTACAATTCTCATCTGTGATTAGACAAAGATTTCTAGTAAAACTCCTGAATCATGCGCACCGGGCACCTAGGCAACAGTGCCACAGGCAGCTTGTTTCTTACCGCACAGGGACGAGAACTCGTCTGGCTTGGCGTAAGTGAGTACTGCAGCTAAAGCCTCTTTCCAGTTTTTAAGATCACAGGACTCAACAATCTCCTTCCAGTTCTTCATCACCACTGCAGTGATAAGCTTGGAAAAGGAAACAGGAAACATGAGGATGAGCTTATCTTTATACTCCTGCAGTGCTGTGGTCTAACCTGGGGTAATCACTGCCACATTGTCCCATACCTTTCAAAATGACTGCTTATGGTTTTCACGACAAATCAAACACCAGCACAGTGAAAACATGCTTTGAACCAAATAAAAGACATTATTGTCCTTCAAAAAGAAAATTACATCAATGTATTTTATAAAGGGCCTCAGAAGAAAGCATAGGATACGAAGAAAACAGAAAGATGTTCCTGGGTCTAATGGATCAGGAAATGTTGTCTAAGCATGGAGCCTTGGGAGACATTATTGGAAGGACAAGGAACTTCACAAAGAAAGGGTCAAAGACCAGATCAGGCCCAGTGCAAAGGCAAAGTAGCACAGAGTGTTTGTTACAAAGGATCAAGGCCCAGGGCCTCCTTGGTGGAGGAGAATCAATTCATGCAAGCTGTCCTCTGACCTCCATAAGTACTCCATGGCATATGTGCATGTATGTATGCACACACAAAACCTTACATGTAAAAAACAAAACCCAAAGCCTTCAAGGCTTAGGAGTGCAGTGTGGAAGATGGGACTGACATGCTGCCAGCCTGACAGAACAAAGGGGCATGCACATGTGGTGGCCTGGGGACAGCCACCACAGACTCAGGATTATAATAACTTTACAACAGTAATGTCCACGCTGGGCATGGTGGTGCGTGCCTTTATCCCAACACTAGGAAGGCAGAGGCAAGTGGATCAAGGCCAGCCTGGTCTATAGAATGAGTTCCAGGACAGCCAGGACAGCCAGGGCTACACAGAGAAACCCTGCCTGGAAAAAAATTTCCAAAACTACTTTTCTGAGACATGAAAAATAACATCAAGCTTAAAACTGTTCCCAGCTATGCCAGAGATTCCAGTAACTGTACAAATCTTTAGGCATAACGGAGGTTTTACTCACTGTATAAAACAATGTTGTTTACCTATGTGAGGAAAACATTCAAATGAGCCTAAAGAACCCCAGACTGGGGCCTGATACATCTTGATCAGAATAGTGTAGAATAAGTCAGGATATCCCAACAGTCCTTAGCAAGGCACAAGAAGCTTACACTGTGATAGTGTCTACAATGACACATGTGTCTATGTGTGATCTTGACTCTGTCAGGAATAGTCTACAGACATGCAAAAAGGTATGGGAAGATGTCCACTAACTTCTGGAAAAGGTCAAGAGATAACTACAATGTTTACCTACAGTAAACCTCTGGAAATGTTTCAATTTTTTTAGAAAGAAATCAAAACACTGGAATTGTTTCACATAAACTACCATTTCTGTGTCAAACCATTAATTCTTTACTGTATCTCAATTATCAATAACAATAACAACAACAATAGGACGTCACCTTCATAAGCAGAATAACCAACAGTCTTAAAATTCTGACATTGAGGGGGCCAAGGCAGAATGATTGAAGGCACAGGGAAAGCCTGGGCTATGTAGCAAGACCCCAGCTGAAAACTGAATATAATTTTGGGGGGGAAGGGTAGATTTGAGACAGGGTTTCTCTGTGTAGCCCTGGCTCTCCTAGAAGTCATTCTGTAGACCAGGCTGGTCTTGAACTCTGAGATTACTAGCCTCCTGAGTGCCACATCACACTCAGCTAATACAAAATTTTGTAAAGTATATCTGTATTTAAGTGTGTGTGTATGCTACTGCTTATTCTGAAAAGTAACATACCCTGGTAATTTTACTTTGGGATTTTGCAAAGTATTTCTTTTGTGTTTGAGCCAAGAGTTCTTGTCCACCGGCTATGGCTAATATGATGGCATCAGCCATTCGGTTATCATGCAAACAAAGATCAACTGCACTCTCAAAATTGCCCGTCAGCAAAGCCCGGGTAATTAAGCCGTCAATATCTGTAACAAGAAAACATAGCATCCACATTAAATAGAGTTTGTTACCAAAAACAATGACAAGAAAACTATGTACAACAGACTTCATCCACAGACAAATGGAGAACACTAGCAGATTAAAGTCCTAAAGTAAGCTGTTAGTGTTTATGGCAGCTATGGAAGTAAGCAGGATGTATGCAGAGTAGCACTTTCTGTATCAGTAAAGGCCGCTTAGGTGAGTGAGAACTCACTACCCTTTTCCAAGGCAAGTTCTTTCTTAACCCCGCCTACCAACAACACATTCTAGTTATGCCTATTGGTAGGCAACTGAAATCCCAGGTCTTGTGAGGACGAGACAGGAGGATTGTGAGTTCGAAATCCTCAACCGTGTGCTGTACATACTCACACTCTCTCTGTCTTTCTCTGTCTAATTTGAGCTGGAAGACGACTACTCTTACATCTATGCCCACGGTACTTACCCCCACTGACAGAGATGTTAAACGTCCCTCCAGCAGAGGGTAGAAAGTCACATTCCTGTTTTTCCTCTTTAATGCGCTAAAGACATAAAAGGATGCAATTTAGCAAAATGGAAATCACAGTAAATTTACTACTAAAAACCCTGTGTGATTATCATCCACCTAGATGACACACCACGTTGTTTCACAAAGTTCCCACATCCAAGTTTACACTAGAATCCGGGCCTTCCTGACCCATTAATTCCCATATGAAACGGAAATAACCAAGCCATCCGAGACACCAAATCAGGTGTGCACACTCGCTACACATATAGGAAAAGATGCTGCCAAAAGTAAAGAAAATTTTTTTAGATCCCCCCAACCCTGATCACTTCAAGGATGCAAAATAGACATGCTTTTAATTCTACTGTCTGCAGATCTGTCTATGAAATTTTTTTGTCAAAGTTAAATCACGAAAACAAATCACTTGGCGTCTTCAGTACAAAGGTAAAGCAGGGTGTGGGGCTGACTCAGGTACGGAGCACAAGCCCAGCCAGTGGGTATGGTCTCCAGAACCACAAAAACCAAACACAAGAGGCAGTATAAACACTGTTTTTAAATATACAAAATTAAACTGTTCATTCCATTTTCCTTTAAATTAGATATATATGGAACAGCACATAGCCTGGCTGTATGTGTATATGTGTGTACATATAATCCTATTGTAAAGGTTACAAACTGTGTGACCCAATTCAAAATCTGAATAAAAAATGATCTGAAATTCAAAACACCAAACTTTGAGATCAGGGACTTTACCCTCCAGAATGTGACATCCTCTATCAAGCTGTAGAGTGGGGTCCAGCACAGGCTTATCACCCCTACAGCAGGAGCTAGCCCTCCCTCCTCCCCACTTCAGTGTCTACCTAAAGTTTATATTAACTATGCTGAGGGGTGAACCAGCTATCCATCCTCACTATCTCTGTTCACAAGTTCAGGGCTGGAGATGCACATCAATGGGAAAAATACAGAGCCGGGGATGTATGAGGCCTGGGTTCAATCCTCAGGACTGTACAAACAATACCATTTTTCCTTTTGCTAACTTACCATGTTCAGATGTGCTTTCTATACACAACTAATAAACCTTTATTTATGAACTCCTAAGATATTAGTAGGGCCCCAAATGTATAATTTCTTATGTACTGAAAAGCTCAAATATACAAGATACTATATTGAAAAGCAAACAGTACCATCGAGACAGAAGGGAAGATTCTTTTCCTTTTTGCCTCATTTGTTTCAAGCATTCAGAGTCTGCACTGATGACAGTTACTTGGCTAAGTGAATATTTCATCATTGATTACTCTTCATGCATGACCGAACAAATCTTTAATTTGATAAGTCAGTTAATCTATCTGCATGCAAATGAACATGCTTGTAGGTATGTATAAATTTCCCTAGGTATCTCCAAAACCAGTTCAAAGGTTAAGGAAGATTTTACAATGCTCTTAACTTCCTTCTTAAATTCTAAGAATTGATTTCAATAGGAAACATATTTTATATTCCGTTTGTAGTAGCCCAAAATATTCATGAATTATGTTTGTAAGCATTTCATAGTCAAGATATTCCCCTACCATAAAGAGCAATGGAAAAGTCAAAGATTAGATATGAAATAAGAACCAGATTAATTTTCCAAGATTAAATAAAATTAAAAAGAGAAAAAAGTAAATTCTAGAATTAGTTGTTAGTTGGGGGGAGAAAGAAAGAAAATCAAAGGGAAACAAATTAATGATACAAGTTTGGATCCAAGGCCTCTTCTCAATTAGTTTTGGGAATTCCCAAGCACAGCTGAGGACACACAGTGAATCATCACAATCAGTTTAGTTTTATACGCTATTCTTTACTGGTATTCCAAATCTGGACTAATTTAGAAGCCTCTATCACTGACAGTGGGTGATACAAATTAATGTGCTGAGAAAACAGCCTTAAGTTGACATGCAAGGCAACTGCATTTCCAAATAAAATATCTCTCCAGGTTAGCATCTTGGCAGCCTCCTGAGCCAATTAAGGAAATCTCATATTTGCTGCTAATTTTAAGCCATACAATCCAGAGGCTGGGCCAAGGAACTAGAGCACAGAGATACTTCTGTTACATGAGGCGAACAGACTCTTTCCCTATACATACCTGAGAAAACAATACATTCAAACACAGTTGGCAACAAGTAGTCAAGAATGTCCAAAGTTTCAAGTGAGATACACAATTATCATACAGTTGTCCAAAAGAATATAAAAAATCAGTACCTCTCCCAAGAGCTGCTCTTCGGCAGCAGGACTCTCCTCCCCATCACTCTGCGCTACTTGGTCAGAGTCCTTAAGAGCCTTTGGTACATAAAACAATCAGAGGAGTTGAGGAACGCAGCATTAGAGGTTATTAGTAACAAGAGAGACAAAGACCCAACCAACCACATCCAGAGCATGATCATAAGGAGCACAGGCAAATGGACTCCGGAAACAACATTAAAAGGAGAGCAAGAACTACCACCGCCAATGTCTTCCTTCCAGTTACCACATTTACATGACATACAAGAGCTTTACCTTAAGTATCTGAACAGGCACTGACTCAGTTTCCCCTTTTATAAAGTTCAAATACATCAAAAGTGGCATGCTCCAACAGCTAAACTTAAGGTGAGAACTATGAACTTAAAATACTTAGGTAGAACTGGTATTTTTTAAACCAGGAAGCGTAAGACAGATCAACTTCTCAAGTTACCCTTCCTTGTCATGATCTAAGCAAACTCTCACAAAACAGCTATTTTGACAGTCTTCTTACCACATTGGATCCATCCACTCTGTTCAAGGCCAAAGCAATCTGAAATGAAAATAACAACTCACCTACTAAGTAGAATTCTAGTTCAGGGAGAACAGCAAGGTTCAGTGTTACCCCATTCTCAGCAAAATTCCACATTCTTATCAGGGAGAGTATGTTTAGGGAAAGCAAAGATCTGTGCAGAACTGGCTAACTGGTTCTACATGGAATTCTACTGTTCAGATGTTCTTCAGCTCTGCTGTCTAGTCACAAAATCAACCTTAAAAGAAACATGCTTTCTTGCACTTTATTGTTTTAAGTAATTAGAAGTAATGTTTTGTTGTTGTTTGCTCTTTAACTGGGGCTCGCTATGCAGCCCTGGCTGGCCTGGACCTCAGAGCTCCGCTGCTTCTGCCTGCTGAGTGCTGGGCTTAAAGCATGTGCCACCATACCTGGCTTATACTTTTTAAAAAGACAAACTGCTTTAGAAGTATTTTGATAAGGGTTCAATTTCCAAATTTTTTTGTTTCCAGGCATGCAAATAAAACTTAAATCTCATGAAAACTAAGAAAAATCAAGAGCATCAAGGAACTACAGCTATAATGAAATCAAATAAACACTTTAAAGGCATAAGCAAAGACCCCAGCAGTGTAGCCAGGATGAGACTCCATCCCACATGCTCTCAGAGAGGCATACACCTAGAGAGCACACACTATTCAGGCAGCTGTGTTTTCTACAGAAAAGTTCAGTTGCTGGCAAAGGTGGTGGAGGACCAAAAACTAAGTGTTTTCAGGGTCCCCGTGGCTTGTGTACTGCTTGTGTTGCTCAGGCCAGCACCCACACAGCTAAGATCTTTCCTGAGAAGACGACAGACCTATAATGTGTTCTCCTTGCTCAAAAAGGGAATTCAATTCTTTCAAAACTCCAAGAGCAAACTACTTGTACTTTGTTTACTTAGGCCTGGGACAATTCAACACCATTCCTGCTCCATGTTAGCTGGCTAACAATGTGCCATTTAAGAATTCCACGATGGGGCTGGAGATGGCTCAGCAGTTAAGAGAACTGACTGCTCTTCCAGAGGTCTTGAGTTCAGCAACCACAGGGTGGCTCACAACCATCTATAATGAGATCTCATACCCTCTTCTGGTGTGTCTGAAGATAGCAACTGTGTACTCAAATAAATAAAATAAATGAATCTTTGAAAAAAAAAAAAAGAACCCACGATGGCCAGGCCGTGGTGGCATACACGTTTAGTGGCAGCACTCGGGAGAGGCAGAGGCAAGCGGAGAATCACTGTGAGTTTGAAACCAGCATAGTCCATAAAGAGTGTTCTAGAATGGCCAGGACTACACAGAAACTCTGGGAAAAGCATTGCTGTAGCTAGGTGGGAGGCTGCAGTAGCTCAGACAGTTTCTATTTCCCATGAAGCAGAGTTGGGAAGACACCACTGTAGCTACACACTGTTAACACCCCAATAAAGCTTCAGTGGGTGGGACTTTCTGTCAAGGTCAAATTATCCCTGCCGACTTAGGCTGAGTTAAAGATGGCTCTGGCAGCTTATAAATCCAGCCAGGAAGTGGAGTTTTGCATTTGAAAACAAGTATGAATTCTTATTAAATGTTTATTGACTGGTTTGATAAAATCTGTATAGAACTTTATAAAAACAAAAACACATAAGTGTTTTACTTCAGACAGTCACTTGACTTTCTCAGGGACTCACCTTCTTCCCCAGATCTTCTTTTCTGTATCCCAGAAGCTCAAGGTATTTTCCACGAGAATCCTCCTCAAAGTTTACCTGTTAAAAGAGAAGTTATCTTCAAAGACCTACATTTAAAACCTAGTTTTTCTATAAATTGACCAAATTCCAAATCAAATTATTAAACAATCAAAAGTCTACAAAATCTTGAAAATTCACCGTTCAAAAATAATTTAACTCTAAAAAAAACTACGTAAGAATGCGTGTGCCTGTGTGTTGTCTGTGCATGCTGAGTTTAGTGCTGGCAGAGGTCAGAGGAGAACACCAGTTCCCCACAGCTGAGGTTGCAGGGGGTTGTGAGGACCCTAACCCAGTGCTGGGCACCCGACTCAGCTCATCTGAAAGAGCCAACTCTCGTCCAATTCTAGCCTGGGGATGGCTTATTTCAGACAGGGTCTCACAATACAGCCTTGGTTGACCTGGGACTCGCTATGCAGACCAGGCTGACCTTGACCTTACAAAGAGTCACCTGTCTCTACCTCTTGAGTGCTGAGGCCACACCCCTAAATAACTTCTTTTAAAAACTAGTGTTTTGTTTTTCTGAAACTGGATCTCAGGTAGCCCAAGCCTCAGACTCAGATGCTTTGTGTGGCAAACACTAGTCCTGAAGTCATCACCTTCCCGCTCTAACTCTCAACTGCTGGAGTTCCAGGTATGTACCACCAGGCCTGGATAAGCCAGCTATTCTTTAAAGCTAAGAATGTGTAACTAATCATTCTGGATAAGTGAAGCTTGTTTTTTACCTATAATTTTGCTAAATACAAAGTAATTCATATTCAATGGTTTTATGAGAAAGAAGAACAGTATATACAGTATTCAATATCTAAAACCTTTTTCAAATCTCCCAGCTAAGCTGGGCATGGTGGCGCACACCTGTAACCGAAGCTCTAGGGAAGCAGACAGGTAGCTCTCTGAGGCCTGCCTGGTCAACACAAGAATGACATGCACAGTGAGAGACCCTGTCTCAAACAGAAATGAAATTTTACTCCTAACCAACAAA
This sequence comes from Mastomys coucha, assembly GCF_008632895.1. Lineage (NCBI taxonomy): Eukaryota > Metazoa > Chordata > Mammalia > Rodentia > Muridae > Mastomys > Mastomys coucha. Next base: position 92,678,575 of record NW_022196905.1, read on the forward strand.
TTGTAATTGTAGAATTATAGAATTTAACCTAATTGCATTCAAGATTGGTTTTCTTGGAAAAATCAATATCAAAAAACATCTGTGAAAGCAAAATGACCAAGAGGAAACTCTTAGTCTGCTCTGAAAAGACAATCCACTGAAGGGTTTCCTTTCAGAATCAGCTCTTCTGAATCAGCTCTAACCCTCCACCCCCACCCCCACCTCTCTCTCCATGCTCACTAACCAGGTCTAAGACAGATCCTAAATATTTTGTTTTTATTATAGCACGTCAGGTTCTAATGTTAAGTCTGCCTAATGATGTCCCTCTCCTTTAAGTTACTTCCACACTCTCTAGCTTATAATGACAAAAGAGATTAAACTGTGCTCTCTAAGTCTTTCTTGCCTTTAAGACAAGGCCCAGGCTGCCTTGAGCTTGGCATCCAAGTGCTGGCATTACAGGTGTGTGTTACCATGCCCAGCTTGGGTTTCTTGAATTTCATTGCATTTCTGAAATCTCACTATTTCAAATGTTTCTTGAAAAGAAAATCAGATTTTGATTATAATATGAATAATTTACTGATAATGAAAACTACCTTTAGGGCCAGAGAAACAGCTAAGCAAATAAATTATGTTCACTGTAAAATGAACATGCGCGGATACACACAAGAACAAAAATGAAAAATAAACCCAACTTTACCTTCAAGAAGGACCACACATTTTTCTCAAACTCAGTCTGGGAAGCATCGATCTTTTTCTGGCAGTAACTGATAAAGCCCTGAGACTGCACAACATGCTGCAGCTGCTCCGACCGGCTGAGAAAGTCTTTTTCTGTCACCACCTGACTGATGAACACGGGCTGCCGCCGCTGCTGCTCAGCTCCCTGCTGCACCTGCACTGCAACGTTCTCAAAAGTCACCAACTTCCCTCCAAACTGTGAAGAACAAATAAGCGCATGAGCCGTGAAGCTGAGCTCCCAGCAGGCACTATAAGCCTGCTGAAGCCAAAACTGGATACCACTGACACTCCTACACACACACACACACACACACACACACACACACACACACACACACCACACACACACACACACCACACACACACACACACACACACACACACACACCACACACACACACACACACACACCCAACAAAGGAATTGTAAGCCTGCTGAAGCCACAACTGGACACCACTGACACCCCCCCCCACACACACACACACACACACAACCCAGAACCTCGGTCTATCCTTCAGTTGTCCTGTGCAGTTTGCACAAGTCACCTTGGATAAGCAGCACTTTGTGCTGCCCCACAAGTCCTCAGTTAAGAAAATCCACCTACTGAGAAGGAAGCTCCCACAGGTCTCCGGATCCACTTGGGAGGCTTCTTCAGGGGCAGCACTATGCTGTGCTGAGCAGTCTGCTGTGGGATTTGTAATGGAGGGAGAGGTTGTCCTGTGCCAAAGGGATCAAGATTCCCAAAAGATGATGAAAGCTAGTTTTTTTTAAAAGAAAAAAGTATAAATCAGTAACCTATGCAAACTGTGTTGCAACCTTTCAACGACAAAACATCTAACAACAACAACAAAATACCTAACAATTATCCAGTAGAGTAACATTGCTGGTTGGTAAAATCACTGTAAAAATAACTGCACACAATGGCTATCTTTGTGGGTTGCAATTGTCAGAAGCCTTAATGCTGTCTGTTACCTTGTCAACTTGTTTCTGCCTTAAGCCGTCTATGCTCCCTCCCATGATGGAATAGACACTGATCCGTCCATCAAAGGAAGCGGCAGACAGGACAGCAGGATTTCGAGGACACCACTGGATATCAAAGCACCACTGTGTATTGGTGGGAAGTTCATATAATACCTAACACAACATAAGTAAAATAAGTAAAAGTTAGAAAAAGGAATAACCAGGTCATAAGCAAAATAAATAAGGTTGGTAATAAGTGCAGCTGAACATTTTCTTTAAGAAAGAGTCTTAACCAAGAAAACCAATAGTAAGTTCTCCTTACAGTTCAGTGGCCCTGAGATGGTCCACTAGGAACAGGAATGCTAGTCAGTATTCCTTTTTCCTAAAATGTCAACAGCATACAAACTGGAAAGGCCAGATCATTTTACCAAATTCTAATGCTTGCCCCCCCCTCAACTGGTTTTGCCTGGTGAGATCCAAATAACTATACTTAGGTCATTTAAAGACCAAACTGTATGAGCAGGTGAGATGGCTAAGTGGTTAAAGCATTGGCTGCTCTTCCAGAAGTCTTGAGTTCAATTCCCAGCAACCACATGCAGCTCACAACCACCTGGGATCTGATGCCCCCTTCTGGCCTGAGTATGTATATGCAGCAGAACACTCAGACATTAAAAAAAAAAAAAAAAAAGACTAAACTACACACCCTTAGAAAGAACTGACTACTCTAGCTTGTAGGCATAAGAGAAAACAAGTATATGCCACTCCCACTGCTGATGAATCCTAGCAGTTTCCTATAAAGGGAAAGGCCATGGGAAAACAGTTCAAGCCCCCACACCCACACTTGCCTGTAACCACAGAGCTGGGGAGGCAGAGACAGGAAGATTCCTGGAGTTAGATGCCAGCACTGAGGGAGGCCAACAAGAGATCCTGTCTCAAAAAAGAGGTAGAGAGGCAACTGGCAAAGAGACACTATCAATTTCTGGCAGTCAGGTCATATACACATAAGTGCACATGCATTTGTATGTACATGAACATATACACACAGAGGAAATTAAACATAAATAAAAAGTTATCAGAATTGCTGTTGATCCAGAGTATGATAATAACAGAGAAATTTAGGAGCATGCATCTGAGGCCATAAAAGCCAAATAACCTTAACTTTGGTATTGTACGGCATTAACAAAACAAAGAACAAACAAACAAAAATACAATCCCAACCACAGAGTGAAGAAGCTTCCAGCCTGCTCATGTCTTTGATGCTTGCCCTGGTTGATATGTAACTTGAAACTTCACTGAACTAGAAAATCTAGTGTTTTTTAGTTGTAGCATACAGATAGTAAAAAAGTCAATTCCTTCAAATTCCAAACAAATACAACCATACTCAAAAGTTTATTTTATAACTAAGAAAATGGTAAGAGAACAGTATGTTCCAAGAACCTACCTAGCCTGACATGAACAGATAAAGGGAAAAAGCACACGAGTGTTTCCTGACTTCAAGTCACACAGGCAGAATATATTGTTGGGTTAATTCTGTTCTCAGCTCCCTAACCTTAAGGTTAAACTGAAAACCAAGAAACTAAAAAACTTGCTTTTATTTTAATAAGACAGATGAAAATCTACTGACAAGCTAGGAATATAGCTTAGCCAAGCACTTGAGGCCCTATGTTTAATTCTCAATACCTGAGAGGAAAATCTATTAAAACATTTTATTTGCTCACTTACTGTGTGTGTGTGTGTATGTGTGTGTGTGCGCCACAGGACACGGTGGATGACAAAGTTCAGGAGTCAGCTCTCTCCACCCACCTTGTGGAAGTGTACTCTCTCTTTTCTGCTGTTGCAGACCCAAGTTAGCAGAGCTGGCTGCTTCCCACCTCACCGGAGGAGTGCTGAGGCTATGCATGGAGCCACTGCGTCCTTCTTTTCATGAGAGTTCCAGGAATCAAACTCATGTTTTCAGCCTTAATTGCTGAGCCAGCTTGCCAGCCAGAAGACAATTTTTTTTTTCTTACTTTTTTTTTTTTTGGTTTTTCGAGACAGGGTTTCTCTGTGTAGCCTTGGCTGTCCTGGAACTCACTCTGTAGACCAGGCTGGCCTCGAACTCAGAAATCCACCTGCATCTGCCTCCTAAGTGCTGGGATTAAAGGCGTATGCCGCCGCCACCACCACCCAGCCAGAAGACAATTTTTAATGGTGCTGGAAACCAAGCTTAAAACTTTGCTCCAGCTAAGCAAGTGCTTGACCGCTGAGCCATACTTCCAGGCTCAGCCATTAACAGTTTTCTTAGTTTTCCATCAGAGTAAATACAAAAGCACCTGCAATGATCTACTTTAATAGAGAAGAGGCAAAGATAGAAGGCTACAGTTTGGGGCTGGAGAGATAGCTCAGTGGTTAAGAGCACTCAATGTTCTTCCAGAGGACCCAGGTTCAAATCCCAGCTCCTACATGTTGGCTCTCCACTGTCTGTGACTCCAGTTCTATGGGATCTGATGCCCTGACACATACATACATGCAAAGCATCAATTCACAGAAAACGACCAACGCACAAAAATAAAAATAAGTGATTTTTTTAAAAAAAAAGACAGTAGCTAGAATCTATGTTCCAATAGAGAAAGATTAATTTTAAAGATTAAAGGAAATGAGCCTGGGTAATGTTCCTGACAGTTCTGATGGATTAGCATCTGTCACCTTCCTTCAACAGTTTTAATTATAATTACGTGCTTAATATCCATATGGAAATTTCTTATTCAGGTAGAAGTAAAATATTACAAGGGCTGCTGGGTTGAGAAGCACTCCTCCTCCTACCTCTCCTGTGTTGGGGTTAGAGCAGAGGATCTTAGCATCTTTTCCACAGCTTAACAACAATTCAGGATCTGCCATGCTCCAAGCAATTGCCAAAATCCCCCTATTAAAAAAAAATGCAGGAGAGAGGAACAAATGAGAACAAAGTACAGTGAAGGAACTCACCTCTCTACCAGTCCAAACCGTTAACCTAGGAAGGAAGAGAAGAAGGAAGGAAGAGAGAGAGAGAGAAAGAAAGACAGACATAGACACAGATGAAGAAAAACCACAAAGAGATAAAGAATAGTCCAATCTTAAGGAAAGTAAATTTCCAGTCAGGCCTGTGCAGGCTCAGGGATTCTGCTAACAGTAACCTGGTAATGAATGCTGCAGACACAGGGTGCTTAGCACCATGCACGGCATAGATGGTAAGAAATGAAAGCAAATGCCCAACCACATCGACTATAAATAATGTGTCATAGGCTACTTTTTAATGAGAAAAGACAAAGATAAAAGCGCCTTGTAACTGAGCAGTGGTGACACATGCCTTTAATCCCAGCACTTGGGAGGCAGATGCAGGTGGATTTCTGAGTTCAAGGCCAGCCTGGTCTACAGAGTGAGTTCCAGGACAGCCAGGGCTACACAGAGAAATCCTGTCTCGAAAAACTAAAAGAAAAAAGAAGTTCCTTGTATAGCTGGGTGTGGTGCCATGCACCCTTAATCCCAGCGTGGGAGGCAGAGGCAGATCTCTATGAATTCCAGGCCAGCCTGGTCTACACAGAGAAACCCTGTCTCAACAAAAACAAAGAAAAGCCTCCTTGTACATGGCAGGCAAGTGTTCTACCGCCAATCTACATCCTCAGTCATGCAGTTTAGCTTCGGCTATCAGAGAAGTATTCTTTTATCAAGTGTCATGACAAGTAAAAAATTAGATGTTTCAAGGAAGTATTAAACTCTAGCTTCTACAAACGTGTTTATAGATTACTGTCTTAAAGTAAGGGATATCTGTAACCTCAGTATAAGAATAATATACTTCCAGGGGCTAGAAAGATGGCTCAGCGAGTAAGAGAGCTGACTGTTCTTCCGAAGGTCCTGAGTTCAAATCCCAGCAACCACATGATGGCTCACAACCTTTCGTAGTAAGTTCTGATGTCCTCTTCTGGTGCGTCTGAAGACAGCTACAGTGTACTTACATATAATAAATAATTTAAAAAAAAAAAAAGAGCAAAACTTCCAAGCACTATCCCAAGTATTAATAAGCAGTATTCCTTGGGCTGTACACAGTGTAACAGTGTAAGCCTTGGGTTGGGAAGGCTGCTCAGTAGGGACTTGCTTGCTGTAAGCATCCTAACAAAGCCAGCCCATGAGATGACTCAGTAGGTAAAGGTACTCACTGCCAAGCCCTATGACCTACATAGGGTCCCATATTCCTGGGTCCCATATGAGACACACTGACTCCCACAGGCTATTCTGATCTCAACAATGTGTGAAGTATGGCTCGTGTGCACCCACACCCACATTCACACTCACATAGATAATGCCAGGCATGAGAGCACACACTTATAATCCCAGTTAGGGAGGTGGAGAAAGCCACATCCAGAGTTCGCCACTAGCTATATATACAATGGTGACTCCATGTTCAGTGCCCCAAAAACGTAAAGTTGAGAAATGCTCAGAAAGACATCAGGCATTGACTTCTGGCCTCCACGAACATGCGTGCACCCCTACATATACCACACAAACACACATACACAAAATTTTCTGTACTCTATTTAGAGAACAACAGTATTCTGCCCTTTCTATATTCATATCCATGTTATTCAGAGATTTTATGAGAAACCAGAATTATATCTTAATCATTCTTAGGAGCACACCATTGGAGGGTCTCAGTGGTTAGCTCAGTGGTAAGCATTAGCATATAAAAATAAGGCCCTGGGTTTGATCTCTAACATAGCAACAACAAATGGTCAAAGTTTGCTCATTTTTCAATTTTTTTTAAAGTATGTGTGTGTTCACATGAGTGCAGGTGCCTAAGGAAGCCAGAGCCATCAGACCCATGGAGCTAGAGACTTATTGACATGGCCATGAGCTGCCATGTGGGTGCTGGGAAATGAACTGAGGTTCTCTGGAAGAGCAACAAGAGCTCCTGATTACTGAGTCATCTCTCCAACCTAAAATGTATACATTATTTAAGAAACACAGAGCTCTAGGCTGGAAGAGACCTTACAGTGAAGCAATCTACCACTTAGTAATGTAAGGAAACAGTTAACTACTGAGATTGACTTGTTTCTGCCATCCAGCACTGTGCTTTGCTAAACTATGATGGCCTACTCCTAAGCTCTGAGGCAGAGCGCAGTGTTAAGGGAACACTCTGAGATCGGTGTTGGCCTGGAAGTCAGCACTTGGCTGGGTATCTATGCCCCTGGACAAGTTTAACCTTGCTGAGCTTCTGTCCTGTAAGACATGCAACAGCAGTTTCTACAGTCATTTCTGCAATGAGGATTGACTGCGGAATCATGTAAATGATTGCACATTGTCTATGTTATGAGAGTTTGCCCTGAAGGTAGTGTAATGGTTTGAATGAGATTGGCCCCATAGCCTCATACTTTTGAATGCTTGGTCTGCAACTGTTGCAACCATTTGAGAAGGAGAAGGTGTGTCACCAAGGGTCACCAGGCCCAGGCTCTCTCTATCTCTGCTTGTGGATCGGATGTGAGCTCTCAGGCACTGCCCCACTGTCATGCATGCCTGTTGCTTTCTTTACTAAGTTGCCTTGATTGTGGTCTCTTCACAGCAATAGGAAAGTAACAGAAACAGGTCAGAATTTTGCCTGTTTTACCGAATAATAAACTCAATCTTAATTAAGAATAAAAAACATTCAGACTCCTCAGGATCATCTTTTCTTGCTATAAATGATACTAAAGTATAACATCTAATACATTCTGACCAGATTTTCTCCTTTATGAGCATGTGACAGATCATGAACTTCAAGACTTTCTCCTTCATAAGCTGCTACATAGGAGAGTGGTAAAGGGCTTCAAACCTCAGGCTGCCTGTCACTAAAGAGGAGGAACAAAGAAATTCCTAAAGTACTTAAAAACTAGTACAATACTAAAAGGAACCGTCTTATTTAAACACAGGTATTTAAATAAACTTGCTACTACCTAAGTATCAATGACAAGCAGTTCACCAAATTAATGAAATGTAATGACACTGCAACATGAAAAAACTCCTGTGTTTTCAGAATACCTACTCAACATATCAATGAACACTGAAAGCAGAAGACCACCCAATGGCTCAAAACTGTTTACTTTAAAGTAAAATGAAAGCATAATCAAGTCATCCAGCATCCCATGTTCTTAAGTCTGATGACCACTAAGGACCTAACTGCCCCGTTCATGTCAAGAGCTCTCACAGTTCTTTGACAGAGACTCAGTTCTACTGATTATTCTGGTGACGTCTAGCCATTCTCACACTGTGTAGCTGAGGGGCCCTCACTTTCTGATCTCCTTGTCTCACCTGCCAAGTGCTGGAATACAGGTACACATCTCTATCCTGCTTAATTATTTGAAATAAGTGGTGGAAAATCTTTAACCAAGGATTCATGTGAGTATGGTATGATCTATCTTCTACTTTGGAGAGAAAAATTCTGACTACTGCTTAAAATAAAAATGACTAAGTATGTTTTAGAACAAAATATGAAGAAACAAAGTTCCCTGAAACAGCAACATGGTACCTGGCATGATTTTCCAGAACCCGGAGAGGAGAGGAGGCAAATCGAAGATCCCACATCTGGATCACTGGTAATCGATCATCCTCAGAGGCGAGGACCATCTGAGTAGCCACATCAGGGTGCCATGCCAATCCAGAGCAATGCATCTGCAGACAGGAAGGCTCATATCTCAGCAATCACGTTACTTTATGAAGCAGAAATAAACTGTGAGGACTATGTCACTGCTGAAATGAACAGGAAATGACCTGAAGGAAAGGATCAGTTCACACTAGTTCTGAACCTTTTACAGCAGTGGTTCTCAACCTCCTGCAACTCCTTAACACAGTTCCTCATGCTGTGGTGACTTCCAACCATAACATTATTTTCACTGCTACTTCATAACTGTAATTTTGCTACTGTTATGAATCATAATGCAATTATCTGTGCTTTCCAACGGTATCAGGAGACTCCTGTGTTCAGAGTCTGGCAGGCCTTGGTGGGGGTGAAATGACATGGGGACAGGCCCTGGGGACAGGGGCCAACAGGACATGGGCCTTCTCAAGTGTAAGTGTCAATGCTGCTATTGGCTTAAGGCTTGTTTGTATAATAATGGACATATTTTCACATTCCTCTGGGAAATGTTAACGTTAACCCTGTTAACTTAATGACTTGATGATGATTAGAAACAACATGTCCAGGAGTTGAGCGTGTGTCTATGTCTTTAACAAAATGGTAAATGCTGGGACCTTCAGGACAACCCTTAACGGCTGTGAAAAGGAATTCTAAAAACATGAGCTCAAAAATATAAAATTTCTCAACTATGCAAAAATATAAGGATGCAATATGAATTGTATAAGGAGCTTCACAGATCTAAAGGACAAAGGCAGCTGTGCTGTGAGCCAGCTGATGAGAAAGATACAGAGACAGGCAGATACAAAAGCAGGCAGACTCCTGAGTTCAAAGTCAGCCTAGGCCAGAGCGAATTTAGGTCGAATTTAGGTCCTGGCGTAGTGGGAATGGTACTACCCAGCTATCTTACTGTCTGTGCTAAATGCTTGCTGTCTCTTCCTAAGAGCCAAGGGGTAAGGTCACAGGACGCTGATTCCTGGGATGGTCAAGAGGGAATCTGGAATAAATAACTAGATTGACATGTAAATAAAAAGCTAGACTTTGGTCAGGAAACCCTGTGAGCTATCCAGAGAGCTTTTAGAATTTTTACTAGCAGAGAGCTGTCTCAGCCAGAGTTTTGTCTGTCTGGAGCAGAAAGCTAGTGGCCTCAACCAGAGAATTTTTTAGAATAGCAAGAAAAAGCTGTCTAGAGCAGAGCAAAACACAGCAGTCTGAAAAGCTGTCTTGGGCAGACTACAGAGCCAAGATCTATCTACAAAGAGCTGTCTAGGGAGCCATCTTGAGCAGAACATAGGGCACCAGCTTGGACCCACAATTTGACTTCAAGTCATTTGTTTTTGCCACTCCCAGACACCCCTTTTCTCAGTTCTTGACACCTGTGAAAGGGTGAGCAGACATCCCCCAAAGGGGTCGCAGCCCACTGGCTCAGAACTACAGTTTCCAGTGTTACAAAACAATCTTAAACAACAGTCTCAAACTTTAACATTTGGATGCCTTCTATTCATCTCCTTGATGCACACAAAGCAATTCAGAGTCAAAATAATTCTTTTATCCAAAATGAATTTCAATGCCAATGCTGTGACAAAAGAAATATTTTATATACACTTAAAATATAATTTTTCAAAAATGAAAATAAAAGTAAACTTTCCTCAAAAAGGATCGATTTAAAAAAAGAAATTAAAAAAAAAAAACTCAAAGAAAAATGTCGTAAGCAACAGCTACCATCTCAAGTTTCATGACACAGTTCAGATTATTGGGAACTACCCAGAAGATTAAATTCTAGGAAATAGTCTATGTGATGACTAAAGTTATTTTTGTACGTTTTATTCCACTGAAACTTTTGTTTTAAAATTTCTCATCCACTTAAACTGGAAAAAGGTTCTTTTCAACAATTCTGTGGAGTTTTTAAAAGTGATATACACACTGTGAGTCAGGCACTCTTACTTTAAGAAATCTTTACCGGGGCAGGCAACATGACTCCACATGCAAAGGCACTTGCTGCCAAGTTGGAGTGTAATCTCTGGCAACCGCAGGGTAAAGGGGGAGCGCCAATTCCTGCACACTGTCCTGGGACTACCACAGAAGTGCGCAAGGGAGTATGGACACCCAGACAAAGACATCCATCCTGCCACATGAACACACACACACAAATAGATGAGTGCAATAAAAATATTTAAGTTCTAACTTCAACAACAAAAATCGGGCCAGCTAGATGGCTCAGTGGGTAAAGGGGCCTGCCACAAGGTCCCCAACAGCCTGAGTTTGACCCTTGGGACCCACCTGGTAAAAAGAGAACAGATTCACAAAAATCATCCTCTCAACTCAACATGTGTATCATGGCATGTGTGTAGCCACACATACGCACACATGCACACAAAATTAATAAAGTGCTTGAAAGCTTAAAAACATACCCAACATGGTTTACTGGGTATGTAATTATTCTCACTAAGGAGTTGCATTCTTCTCACTATTAACTGATAGATAAAGAGACAGAATTTTAATTTTACAAATATGTGACTCCTTGAAACAAACGGCAGCATACTTCCAGCAGAAATATCACATGCTCATCATGAGTCAATTCTGTACTCACCCTGTTACTGTGGTCACTGACTTTGATGATAGGCTCATTTTTCCTGAGATCCCAGACAGTTGCCCGGCCACTGGGACTGGCCGATGCTAAGATATGCTGAACTTGCCTGTTCCATGCTATGCAGCTGATATCTTCTGGTGGCTATTAAGGAACAAACATTAAAACCCACTTCACTACTGTGCTGGTTGGTTTCTGTCACCTTGAGAGCCTGGAGTCCCTGGGAGGAGGCTGCGTCCATCAGAGGGCTCTGTGGCACATTTGCACACCACTTTCTGGATTGTTGACTGATGCAAAGGTGTCCAGCAAGCCAGGCAAGCAAGGCACTTCACTTCCCCAGGCAATGCACTGCAATCTGGACACATACGGCATAGAAGCCCTTTCTTGCCCCGGTTGTTTTGGGGTAGTGTTTAATCAAGCAACAGCAAGTAGCTAGGGCATGAATATACTCAAATTTAATTATAAAGCTGGATGTGGTGGAGTACATGTTTAGTCCCAGCATTCTGGAGGCAGAGGCAGGCCAATCTCTGCGTTCTAGGCCAGCCTGGTCCACATAACTGAGTTATAGAACAGCCAAATAACATAGTAAGACTCTGCCTCAAAAAACTAAAAAATAAATGTAATTATAAATTGCAATTCTTCATTTATAATTTCTCTCTTTCCTTTTCCTTTTCTGAGACAGACAGGGTATCACTATGTAGCTGTGGCTGCCTTAGAACTCAGAGATCCAGAGCATCTGCTGGGGTTTAACGCAGGTACCATCATGCCTGGCTGATCCTTTATTTAAAA